>NC_091484.1:21366130-21675393 GCF_947461875.1 Haliaeetus albicilla | reverse complement strand
TTTCCTGATGTTTATTTTGCAGGGTGCAGCTCTTTGTTCCAACTTATCAGAGGACGATGGGCTGCTTGTTATGTGTCTGTGTTACCGGTACAACTGTCTGTGTGGTTGCTTGAATTGGGGAACTGAGCCAGGTTAAAAATAACTTGTGTGTAACTTGTTTTAATGTGTCAGAAGGATGTCTGTCCACAGTGTAATACCACTGCTGCTCTACAGAGCAAGTGGTACCTGATAATGTTGTCCTTGTAGATCGCTCCACCTGAAGATGTGTAAATCATGCAAAGTATGGACTTTTTCTAAGGATGTGGTTTAAATGGCATTCAAGTTGGTATTACTGTGGGTTGCTGGATAAAAAGGTAGCCAAGCTTTCTTTTTCCCCTCTGTTGCTTCATTCCCTTTGCTTCACTAGCATCCTAGTGACTACTGCTAGAGGGTGAGCTGGTTCAAATCATGGATCTGACAAAAGAAAACTCTGGATTTTTTTTTTTTTTTTTTTCTCCTTTTTGTGAATGAAGGAGAGAGGAAGAGGTAGCTTTTTTTAAGGTTTGGTGGTTGGCTGTGCTGCCACATGTTGGTAGATCTGATGTAAGGAAAGCGTTGGGAGCCCACACTCTAGAAGGATATGCGCAGAATAGTGCCTCTTGTGGGCTGTAGAGTTGCAGTGGATTAGGTATACCCTGAAACTGCACCGCTGGCGTAACTTGGTTTATTTACTAGTTTCTGTAATCCTTGAATAGGGGTAGATAAATAGCATGCAGAAAATGTCCTCTTTTTAGAAACTTAAGCTGAACTACCAACACTTAATTTTTTTAAGGAAAATGCTATCCTCAAATTTTAATATGAAAAACTAGAAGATATTCTCCCTGTTTCCAGCAGCTGCCCAGGAAAGGAATTTTATCACAAGATTAATTGCCTCAGTATTTCTTCTAAAACAGTACAGTCCTGTCATGCCAAGTAGTACAATATTGATAATTACCTATATCTCTTAGCTCTCATCTTATGAAAGTTTTTGGTGACTAAAAACGACCTTAAGAGATTTCCTACCAAGTCAGCTGAATGTTGTATCTAACCTCATAGTCTATCTCCTGCTGTAACAGTAGCAAGTGCTGTTCAGGGTTGTGATCTGATGATGGCTTTCACTCCCTTCATGCTCCCTCAGCATTCACATTTCTTGTACTACAGGTGTTGGAGGCTACACCTATGCTTAGTCCATTTAATATGCCATATAAAGGCCATGAAAGTCTTTCATCTCTTCTTGAACCTGCTGATACTGCCTGCTTTCACAACCTGTGACAGCAAGCTCAAGTAGTTCACTGCCTGCTGAATGAAGAGGTATATTCTTCGTGTGCTTTAAACTGATCCCTTGCTGCTTTCAAGTACCCCCTGGTTCTCATACTGCAGGATTTGATAACAACAGTTCTGTATTCAGCTTGTCGACTACGTTCACTCCTGTGGCCTTTGTCCCTCCAAACTGGGGAGACCTTGCCTTGTGAGGCAGCTGCTCAATGCCATTGAGCATTTCACTTGCCTTTCTCTGCATTTCCCCTGATGCTACTGTGTCCTCCTTAAGATCTGACGGTCAGAACTGCACACAGGGCCCTGCATATGGGTGCATGAAGTTCTTGTGTTGTGGCAAAATGATGCCCTCTGTCTAGTTCACAGTACCACTTCTGATGTCACCCAATGTTTACTGGCTGCTGTAGCACATTGATTCAGTGCTTTAAGGGAGATCTGCCAACAAGAACTTTGCATCTCTTTCCTGAGTTGTTGACTTAGAAATATACTCCATTATGTATCATTTTGTCCTTATTTACTACTTGCCCAAAGCTCATTCTTGTAAAAATGTTATGGAGTCACTAACTTAAAGTGTATTTCATAGCTCTAATTTTTTTGTTGTTGCATCAATTTGGAGGAAGGTGTAATAAAGTAGTAGTAGTATGGAAAGAGGGAAGGATCTATTACTTAGTGATATAAACATGTGAAGAATTTTAGATTTCTTGGCTGTTATTCTTTAGCCCAGTTAGAGAAGTCTGAAGGAAGCTGTTTGGTCAAGGTTAAAGAATAATGCTGAGTGAGCTATAACCATGGGAACCAATGCTTCTAGGTCTTCCTCAAATATGTTAAGAAAACATTCCATTCCAACCAGTTACAATGAGCTGAATCTTGAGGCATTTTGCTGGGTATAACAGATTATTAAAATGATAAGACAAATGCATGGCAAAATAAACTTTAATTTTGCTTGATAAGTTTTCCAAAGTGTGTCTCCAGGAAAGCTCTGAATAAATGGCTGACTGTTTTGATGATAAGATATTTTGAAAGCAAATTCACATATCTTCATCCCTCTGCATGGTTTGGTAGACTCTTAATGCTTGAGGCCTGCCTTTTAGATGCAAGTTAATGCAAGTCTCCTGCACGTGTTTTGGGTAAAGTAGCCTATGGCACGGCAAAGGCAGAGCTTTGACAAGGTACAGAATCTGGTGGCAGATAATGTAGGTTTGTGTTGCTCCAGCTGGTGGAGTTGGAAGTCAGAGGGCCCTAAGATGTGAACACAAGGGAAAGGTATCCTCTACTTTCTGCTGTGTTTTGTTGTTTGTGTGTTTTCATGATAGTACTTGTCTGTCTGATTGAAAACTCAGCTTAGAAAGTGTCGTGCAGCAGTACGATGGTTGGAAATACTACCTACTCAATTAGAATGAAATCATCTTCTGAGTATAGACTCTTGCTAGGTACAATATTGCAAATGGGGCTTATTTGTATCCGTAATATGACTGCTGTTTTAGTCCTAGGTAACAATTATAACAAATCTATTTTCTTGTTATGGAGTTTTTTTAGGGGCATTTTGGATAGTACTGTTTCACTAGTTCCCTCGCCACCCAGGAATAAGCTTTCCTAATATAGATCAACAGCATGAACAGTATCTACAAACCTGATGTACACTTGAGAAAACAGATCAGAAATGTCTTGGAAGAGGGGTCTTTTTGTTTGTTTTTTTTTGTCTTGTTCTTGTGTTTCCCCCCCCATAGGTGGTGGTGAGCCCTGTCCTGAATAGCAGGGGTGCTTACGAGTGTGATTGCCAAAGCCAGGCTACTGTAATGACATTCTGTTTTTCTGGAAAAGAAATCCACAGGATGCAGTCCCTAATACTAAGCAGATTAACTGTGTGTAAATGTTGTAATTGAAATTAACTGGCGTGCCGACTATTGCATCACACAGTTAATGTACGAAATCCTCTTGACTTAACTGTATGCTTACACGCTGTTTCTTGGTAGGCGCTTAAGTCATTATTTAGAATGGATAAACAGAATTGGATTTTTTGTTACTGGGGAACAGCTAACCCTTTTCAAATTTTGGCTAGCCTGCTGTGTTAGAGACTTGATGCTTTGAATACTTTCAGAGAGACGGCATGGGCACTTTTCCTTAAGCCTTTGTCTAAATCAGGACTTGAAGATGAGCTCACTCACTCTCTTGTGATAGCAGTGATTGAATTTATGGTATAGGGCAGTCTTATGCACTTTGTTCTGAGCCAGACGTGATGAAAGGTCGTTGGGCTTCATGTGCTGTGGGCTCTGACAAGCGTTGCAACTTTGAGTCTGAGAGCTTTGGTGTTTCAGACTCGGCTTGATAAATAAACAGAAAGACCCCAAAGAAAACTTCCAGTGATACTTTTATGTACTCTGTGTGTTCTTTTTCCTCTGCTATTTTATATATAACCTCCTGACATATGGTTGCTCTGGAGAGCTCAAGAGAGCTCTTCTCTTGTTTATCCATATGTGGTATCTGAACTTCAACCAGGTTATTGGCTTCCCTTTTTCCACTTGTTTTTAAATTCCTCTGACTATAGAGAAATAGTGTATTTTTAACAAGATATTTTTCACTTGCTAGATTGGTTGTAGATTCAACCTATGCAATCTGTAAGTGTCCTTATTTAATTAGTTTTATTTTTTAACCTGCATACATGACACTGTAGAGAGTATATCAGGTTAAGCCCAACTTTTTATGGGTTAGGGTTTCAGCTTGTGACAAAACTACTGTAATTGAACAAACTGTGGAGCATGGTTTCAGCCTGAAGCAACTGCAAAATAATGTAATTCGGGCTGTGGTTGACAGCTTGCTGCTCCCAAAAAGGGAAGGTATAATTCCTCCTCATGCTTCCCCTGTTCTCTTTCCCTGCACCACTTCCCTGCTCCCAAAGGTGTGGTTCCACCATCTTTCTTGGGTTTGCACTGAGAGTGTTTGCAGAGATGCTTATTGTGGCCCAAATGAAGTGACTTCACTTAAACCACAAATTCATTTGTACATCTGATTTGGTAGTTCATATTAATTAGAGCAGGAAACATGAGAAACTTTAAGCTTAAAATTGTGCTGCTGAAAAGGTAAGCCTCTGTGTGTGCTCTTATTTATGTTTAAGAACAGTATTTACTTAGCTCCAATATTTTCATAAGGCTATCGGTGAACTTTCACTTCTGAATGTGATTCATACGGTTTAAGTTGTTTAAGTGCTGTCCAATTCCCTAAATGTTTTTAATATCGTTGCATGCTGTGATTTGCTGCCTTCCAAGTAAAACTGATGGAACCCTGTGTGTATGTGTGCATGCACATACTCTGGCCTAATGCAGCTGAGGTCCAGTGGCTTAGTCTAAGCTGTTGATGGAGGTAGATTTAGCCTATGCTGACTGTCTGTCCTAAATCAATTACTTTTATTCAGTTCCACAAATCCTCAAGGTGGTAACAGTTTAACACAACTGTTTGCAAAGTGAGTTTTTTTCAACACTGATTTAGATTAAACCACACAAATGCACTATTGCCACTTCATACACATTCCTTAGACCTGATGAAACATAGCTGGGTCTGCTGCTGTTTTACTACAAGAGGAGAAAATCTGGCACTTTGTTAGTGCTGTGGGAAGTCACCCTGTATTTAGCTGCTCACCCTTTTTTGCTCCTCTCTTGAGTAGAGCCTGGCTGGCCTCCCTGAGGCTGTTCTGGCAGGAGGAGACTGCTGCGGGCTGATATGAGTTAGCTGCATATGTAAGCAAAGATGCCGTAAAAAAGCTTCTCCCTTGTACCCCCTGTGTTGCCTGGCACTTCAGTTGTTTCAGTTAGAGTGAAGAAGTCTCTGTGGGTGGAGAGTGATCTTGTAGGTAGCTAGAAGCAATCCCACAGACGACTTAGATACCAAGAAAGAGACAATATTCTGGAGTTTTATTTTGGGACTACTTGACCTGGTTTCAGGCAAGATTTGTCCTGTTTTTAGCATTTTGGATTTGAGATGTATCAGAATGGGAGCAAGAAGGATGAAATGAATTCGGGTAAAATTTCCTGAGAAGAAATACACCTTCAGGTAGTTTTTGGCTAAACACCAGTCTGCAGGAAGCCTGCAATGTGGTCTTCAGAAGAAAATTAGCTCTTCTCTCTCAAACTGTTAGGGATTCCTCCAATACCTATGACAAATTAGGGTATCGGCCCATGAACAAGCTATTGAACCATGAACGAAGTTGTGACTGTGCATTGCACTGTGCACAGTCAGTACCTGCTAGTGTGTTAATTGTGCTAGGTACTGTATTCTCTTAACCTATGGTGAATGGGAGGTAGCTTGTTGAAAGATGGGCAGGCTCCGCTATGCTTACCACAGGGGAAGACCATGCTGTCCTGGTTTCAGCTGGGATAGAGTTAACTGTCTTCCTAGTAGCTGGTACAGTGCTATGTTTTGAGTTCAGTATGAGAAGAATGCTGATAACACACTGATGTTTTCAGTTGTTGCTCAGTAGTGTTTAGGCTATAGTCAAGGATTTTTCAGCTTCTCATGCCCAGCCAGCGAGAAAGCTGGAGGGGCACAAGAAGTTGGCACAGGACAGAGCCAGGGCAGCTGACCCAAACTGGCCAACAGTGTATTCCATACCATGTGACGTCCCATCTAGTTTAGGAACTGGGAAGAGGGGGCGGGGAATCGCCGCTCGGGGACTGGCTGGGTGTCGGTCGGCAGGTGGTGAGCAATTGCCCTGTGCATCATTTGTACATTTCAATCCTTTTATTACTACTGTTGTCATTTCATTAGTGTTATCATTATCATTATTAGTTTCTTCTTTTCTGTTCTGTTAAACCGTTCTTATCTCAACCCACGAGTTTTACTTCTTTTTTCCCGATTTTCTCCCCCATCCCACTGGATGGGGGGGGAGTAAGTGAGCGGCTGCGTGGTGCTTAGTTGCTGGCTGGGGTTAAACCACGACACATGCATATGGGCACTGACCACAAAGTTGTGAGGATACTGTAAGCGTACACCATAGCTTATGCTATGGCAGGTTTTTCATCTACCCATAGCTTTAGTTTAATTGAACACATTATGTGAGCTTAACCAAAAGAAAATGTTTAATGCTGCCTCCTTCTGCCAGCCGGGTAAGGAGAATGACTTACAGCATGTTTGAACTTTACTTACTGCTAACAGTGCTGCTTTTTTTACTTTGAGGGAGAATGCAAAGTCGTGGTGGCAGAGCTCAGCGGGTTGGTTCCAGTGGTTTAAGTCAGCATGTTCTTGTTATAGAAAATGGAGAGCCAGTGGGATAAATTTTGAATCCTGCAGATGTTTAATGACAGGTTTCAGCAAACTTACGAACTCCTCAACTATGTAGCACAATACCAGAGCCAGACACCATGGATAGTATATTTCAAAGAAGTATTTAGAAGTTGCCAGTGGAAGCTAAACTTTGAAAAACATGAAGTCATTCTTGAAAGGGTTCAGATTTGTTAAATATCATGCGAACAGCCACCTATTTCTTGAAGCTAATGTTAGTATGCCTCGGTGGGGAAAATACTGTATAGATGTTAGCTCACATATGAAAGAGGGAAGCTTTTGCATGCAGACAGGGGAAAGTACTGTTGCTGGTTTAGTGTGGCATTCTGCTCAATGCATGTTTCGTCTTTTTATGTGAGTCTTAAATAAAACCTTTTGGATTTTTCTCTTTCAGAATCGTAATGAAATAAAAAATGGAGCGATCCTTCGATTAACAACATCTCCAGTGAGTTACTGTTCTGTTCTTCTCTTCCCTTGAAAGTAAAGATTTGATTAGTAAATCATTGTGAACTGACGTATGTATTTTTAAGCTTTAGCCACACTGTATCCCACAATCCTCCTCTAAAGGAGGATAATGGTGTGCTCACAAGATGACTTTGTTCTCTTTTTTTGAGTTATGGGGCAGGGGTGGTATCTCTGAGTGACATTTGGTGATAGGGTTAGCACAACTGGGTGTTTTTTGTCTCTCACTTCTTTCCCACTGGGAACAGCTTTCATGTCCAAGATAATCTCTGCTTCCCTGCTGTCATTGCAGCCTTACTCAAGTTGCTCCTTTTCTGCCCAAGAGAAAGGGCTGGGAGTTGAATCGCAGAAAGCTCTGCTGGGCAGCTCAGGTCAGAGCTTTCCTGCTCTCTGGGTTTCTACTGAGTGAGTAGCAACTGTAATACTGAGATTTTACTGTTTTCATTTTATTTTTTTTCAACACCACCTCCTTGCCAGCTCCTCAAAAAGCACGGCAGAGTTGCCGGTTGCCTTGTTAATGGCCTGTTTTCCTGCTGAGTTGAGCAGTACTGTTACCACATGCTGAAAGCCACTATTAGTCCCAGAAGATGTATGTCTAAGGCAGCAGCAATCCCATTTCCTTGCTGACAAATGTAGTGTGCCATTAAAATGGTTTACCTCTTCACGGTGGTGTTCTAGCTTCTGCAGATTCAAAGCATTCTTACGGCCAAACTCTGCCACCCTGTGCTGCAGCTCATTTGAACAGGTAAGACGGAGCTGTGGTGGTTTAACTTTTGGCTTTTGTTGAACCTGTTAAGAGTGACGTTGGTTACTCTGCCATAAAATGTGAAAACTTCTAGATGGAAGCCACACGGAGATTATGGATGTGTTTTTTGGATGTATCACTTTTCAGCTAGTAGGGCCTAGGCTCATGGTAAAGAAACAGAGAAATGTGTGTTGTCACTAGCTTCCCAGGTTCTTCAGGCATCATGTGCATTTCCACTCCTCCCCAGCCTGCTTAACCTGATGATGGCTTATATTGGATTTATGAGGTGACTGAATTTGTACGCAGGTTTGTGTATAAGTGGAAATTGAAGAACCCAAAATGGAAACATACACATGCCTCAAGTTTTTAAATAAGTGACTGCAATATTAATCTACAGGAGTGTAGCTTATTAACAGAAAGCACTTCTAAGCAGCAGCCAGCTGGGTGAAGACAAGAGATTTCTGTTATCCTTCATCATCTTTTTCAGTGGCCGTTATATACAGAGCTTTAGAGTCATAAGAATAAATGATAGTTTAAGACCATGGTTCTGTCAGAGTCTGTGTGGCTCCAGAGCCTCTTGCCATATGTCACCAGAACAGCCTTTTACGTGGGGAAACCACTTGCTAGTGGAGTAAACCCTATTTGGTGAAACTTCCTCAGAAACACAGCCCCAGCACCAGATCCTCCTAACCTTCAGGACTTCTTAAAAACAAATATCCACTCCACTGAAAAAGGGCTATCTACTGCCCAGACTTGGGATCTCATGAAATCAAAACAACATGTGTGGTTCATCAAGAACCAATGTGGTTCAAACGCACTGCATCATTCTTTTGTGTAACCACAGCATGCAGCAACAGCATGAGATGACTCATGGAATCGTTCCCTGTCTCAAAATCCATAACCAGTTGCACCATGCAAAACTGAAGAGAGGCTGTGCTGCGACTGATCTGCGGAAATGGCTGTCTGTCTGTCTTCATGATCACTTGTGCAATTGGAAATGTGACCTACAAACACAAAAGGCAAATTTTGGATTTAGAACACTTTCTTCTAATGCCTATGGGGAGGAAGGTGGGGTTTTGCATAAGTCTTTCTTCTGCTTGTTCTGTTTCTTTGGTGACTTGCCTTAGGGTCAGTCGGCCAAGACAGGGGCCCTTAGGATATTGAGGTATTTATTACCTGTTACCTACCAAATTGTGGACCACTCTGGCAATGGCCTGCAGTTATGAGTTACTCAGCCATCCTGTTAGAAGATACTTTCTAGTCTTCAGTGTTGATATTTATCCCTGAACCAGTGCTTATTTTCAAATTTTCTGACTTTTTAGAAACTTTTTGTTAACTTTTTCCCAGAATCAACGAGGTAGCTTGGGAGGAGGTTTCGAAGGACCAGACTGGTTTTTGTGAGATTAGAGAGTATTTGTATTCTTTAAATAGACATAAAATGAAGTTCTGCATATTCCCACCCTACAATAGTATCTTTGCTTTTAAGGTACTGTCGAAGTGGTCATCATAGAGGTACCTAAAATAGATAGATTAAAGACTTCCAAGCTGTGGGTTTTAGTCTGGTGACCCACACAACGCTTGTCGTTTATCCTGAAAAGCTAACAGGCCATCTGTTTCCATTTTTCCTCTGAAATTGTGTAGGACAGCAAGAGTAGTTGGAGGAGATAATATGAAGAACAAGCTGCATTATATACTCCTGCAAATTAGGAAGGATGCTTTCCTAGCTGCTAAAGTTGGGTGGGAAATGTTTTTCTCATCCTGTGAAAATATTAAGATTCTGAAATGTTTTTCCCCCTTTTTTATCTATCATACACCAGTATAAAGCTGAAACTATCTCCCCTTTCCCCCAGAAAGAGAAAATCATACAAAAAATGCTCTTTGAAGAGGTGGAGGTATTAGAAAAGGAGAGGAAGACTGAGGGAAATTAAGAGGAGCCACGTATGGATTATGCAGTGTCTGGGATGTGTCCATGTAGTTCCAGAGAGGCTTGAGCTGCCTACTTTCTGGCTATTGTGGGCAAAAAAAATGTGTCCTGAACTTCACAAGCCTTTTGAGGAAACTTTTTTCTCTTGAAGATTTGAGAAGAATCTTTTTGACCAGTTCAGAAGGCTGCATGAACTTAAAATGATTTTGTAGTTCTTAATTTTCATGCAGCTTACTACCATGACAGCCAGTAGTCTGGCTATACCCATTCACAGTTGCATGTCGTCAGTCACTGAAAACTGGGTGAGAAGGATGAGGTGCAATCTTCTTGAGTTCTGTTGTTGTTAGCCTCAGATTGTGTATTGCTCATGTACCCAGAGCAGGTACTATTAAAGATTAAAAGGAGGGAGGGGGGTAAAAGGTAGTTTTGTCTAGAAGTAGTAAACCAGCATTTTTGGGTTGGCTTTTTTAAAACTAGGATTTGAAATCTAACTCCCCAACTCTAAATGTTAAATACTCTCTCTTTTTTAATCTCAATTTTTTTTGCATGTGTATGTAGAGGCCTTTTCTGAAAATCATTGTTAATATTTCAAGGGCAAAACTGCAGTTACGTGTGCTGCTAAAGCCATTATAAATGCTTGCCTTCAGAGATTTACAATGTGTCTATTTTAAACTTGAGTTAAAACTTTGCAAACGCCAGTCTAGGCCTGGTGGGAATTTGAACTGCCTCTTTGTATCTGTGGGTCTGTTTGCTAAGTTTGTGTGATTCTCTGAAAGGCTGTTTTTTCTAAACAATGCTGGTTTTTTCCTCTATAAACCACTCGCCACACAGACACTCTGTTTCCTAGGAAACTTGAGTACAGATTGAATTTCTCTCATATTATCTTTGTTCCTATATCATCTTTCTTATTTATTTTTAACTTCTCCTATCATCTTTCTTAACAATTCTTTGTGCTATTGTGTGTTTTTGCAGTTTTCTATGATCTGTTTTCCCCCCTTGTCCATTTGCATTTCTGAAGGGACTCATCAAAACTTTCATATGCAACATTTCTTTGTATTTGAACATACCTGACAGTTGAAATGCCAGATTGCTATTGTCTGTTTTGTGATAAACATATTCCAGTGGATGGTGGGTAGATGTATAAATAAATGAGCTGTAATTGCTCCCGAGTGTGAGACTGTTCTGAAAGGACAGTTGTGTCCTGCAATGCAGCAAGCAGAGTCTAACCTTTTAGTGTGTTGAACTGTGGGATTCCTTTGATCAGATCCTGCAAATCCTCATTCAAATGACTAATCATTTTGAAAGGATGCTAAAATACTGGGAAAATTAAACTGAAGGAACTGGCCTCTTTTTTAATTTATCGGTTTTCAAACAGAACTGATTATTTGAGCACTCGCTGTTTATTTGGAAGTGGCTTCTTGTGCATGTAAAAAACATGCCTTGCTCATGAACTGTATACCTTAAATGCTGAGTCAATAGGTAGCCTTTTCTAATGTGGTATTTATGGTGCCTGATCATTTGCTTTTGTTGCATGTTTTAATTTGATCCGCTGGTTGGAGATTGGTTGAGTTCTCAAACCTGTAAGTTGTTTGTAGGCAGCTGTATTAGCATTTCTAGCATGAGCAATCATGTAAACAGGGGTGTTCATTAACAGTCATCATAGTATTTTCCCTGAATGCTGTTACGGATGAGAGCAACGTGTTTTTTTATTTATATGTGTTCTACACAGACAAGGAAGTGCAGAGGGTTTTTTTAACCCATTTCTACTTATGCATCTGAATTCTTTAAGTAAAGTTTCGGGATCTGGTCTGTAATTTTTAATCTACAATTGCTTTAATACATGCTCAACTGTCTTAATGTTCTTGAATTTCAGTAAATGCATAAATATTTGCAGGTCTAGCCTATGATTGTGATTATCATGTAATGGTGAATTAGTTATTATTGAACCTTATACCAGGAGCACTGACCATGGAAGTCAATGAGCCAATTTTATATTTGTCTGCTCATAGTACAAGAGAAAGATTTGCGAAGTGGAGTTGGTTTTTGTCTTTTTATAGATAAAGGTTTAATCTCGTGTTTTCAGGTTTCCCCTTTTGAATAGTAAACAAAAGGGATTGTTTCAAATGCAGCAAGAGGAAAAATTGCTTCTCATTCATAAGTGGCTACTGATTGCATAAACTTATTTTAGGCATATTTACATAATACATATGGCTATGCATCTCTAATGCTTTTATCATTGATTTAGTACGTGACTCTAGGCGTGACAATTTCCCTGTTTCTCTGTTTCTTCCTCCTTAATTGTGTATAGTGATTATGTAGCACTGCTCTGTGTATTATGTTTGCACAGGGCTTTAGTAGAAATTGTGCTTGAGTATGAATGTAAAAATGTTAACAATTAATGTCTTTACTAATTAAAGTGGAATCTCATTGCTTACCTGGCATCAGACGCTAGTCAGCCTTGCGGGATCTGTTGAATCTGGTTTGTGTATAATGATGATTATGTAATGTATCCACTCCTCCATTGCTTTCTGACGTGTGTGCAGTTGTAGGTGAAGTGGCAGTAACAAGCCAGAAAAAGACAGCAGTTTAAACCACCACAGTATTAAATTAAACCACAGAAATGCACCTGTTTGGTTAGTACAAAACTGTATTTGGTAGTTGCAGAACATTGAGTAATGTGACTAACTTATCTACAGGGAAGACCAGAATACTCATATTTTATTTGCTTTTTGTAAAGGATAAAGAGGAAAACTGATTACATAATGGCAAAACAGCAACTTAAATCAGTGGTGCAAATTTCTTCCATAGCACGTTAATCTTTGGTGGTGGTTGCATTTGGAATCTGTGTCCTCCTTCCTGTCCTTGCTCGCTGCATTTTGTATTCTGTACAGAAACCCTGCATACGTCTAGGTTATAAGTTGCTTTCAAAGTTTGCACAAAGTATTTGGTGGCAAAGAAATGATAATTTGATCAGTAGAATCCCTTGTTAGGATGATCTTGGGATTCCTAACCTCCAAATGGCTATTTCAGTCTCTAAGCAAGTCACATCTTGGATTTAGGTCATTAGTTTTCTTTTTAAGCTGACAATCTCATCAAGCTGCTCCTTTTAAGCACTGCTACTCCCTAAGGGCAATCTTTCTGGCTGTCCTTGGAGCAAGTCATTTAAGACTAGACATGCAGCTTTATGCCTCTTGACAGCCTTTTGAAATGCTGGGGCTTCAACAGCACACATTTTACAAGCTTCCTGTCTTCCTTTCTGAACAGGAGAGCAGTTAATGCTGTCTTTCATTTACCTGAACAGCCGTGTTTCTGCTAATTCCCTCATAAAGGTTCTCAGTTGGGCAGGTTTTATATATTTATTTATTCTTACTGAATGATATTTCAGGAAAAGCAGAGACATGGCAGCTAGCTCTGCTGTTGTGTTAATGAGCTGTGCCCTCTGTCCATCCACTGATGGATTGTAAATCATTAAAATAGCTCCCTGGTAAGCACTCGGAGCATATTTCATCTGGGTTTCATTTTTTAATGCATAAGTGAGCTGTACATTCCATAAGCACGTATGAGTGCTATGGCAACAAGAACTAGGAGGCTTGTGAGAACTGCATGGTATTCACTGAAGCAATGTTTTCACCCATCAGGCACTTGTGATGACAACACCCAGTATTACTTTTTGTCATGTTTCCAGTGAGACATGTACCAGCACTCTTGCTGAGACAAATATTTGTTTACCCCTTTAATCAAGATCTGCTCTGCCATTATCAGTTCTTTTCCGGTAGTATAAGGAGCAAGGTTTATTGGATGCAGTGTCTTGCAAAACTTGTTTAATGTAAGAAAAGTACAGCTCTGTAGAAACTTTGCTGATGGGGCGTTAGCATTGGCCTAGTCAGATAAAGCCTATGGTGTTAGTAAGCTCTCTTTTATGTGCTTAAAACAGGGCTGAATCACTTTTGTATCAGAGAGACATTGCTTTTTAGATTTTTGTGCTCTGTAGAGGGGACCAAGCTGTCTCTGATCTAAGATTATGTTTTGGTTTTAGTGTGGTGTATTTCAAAGCTCTCACTGACTTCCGAGGAAAGAGGATTAACGTATCTCTGGCAATAGGTTGGTCCCACTCATGCTGCTGTTCTGCAGTGTGGGTGAGCTGTTAGTGCACGTCCCTGTACTGGTGTTTTCGGTTTTAGTGGGAGGTAGGGTTAGCTCTTTCCATGCTTGTAATGTGCTTGCTGCCCAAGTTCCACCCACTCAGACTTACTGGTTGAGCAGCTCAGGAGAGCTGCTCAGTCACACTGAACTGGGTGTTTCATTCATCTTTCCTACTTGTTTCATTTTCACTGAGTCCAGGAGCTTTCAGAGGACCCACTTCCCATGAAAAGCTGGAAGACCTGTATCTTTCAGTAGGCAGATAGTGGGGTCGGTAACTTCCCAGAACCATAGCAGGTCGAAGAAGGCATGTGCACAGATCTTAATGAGGTTAAGGTTAAATTTGAGCAACCATTTCCAGAGCTGGGGGAATGCAGCTGCTATGGTGGTATTGAAGATTTTTCCGAAGTGTTTATTTACTGAGATGGGCAGGAATTCAGAAGTTGCATTTATTCTGAGAAAGAGTAGTGTTTTGAGGATGCTTTGTATCTCTGAGTCTTCCTGAGTTGTTATAGTGGGGAGTCTAGAGTAGAAACAGCTCAGTGAAGGAGGTTGTTTGGTGAGGTAGGAGTTAGCTGTTGAACTGCTGGCACAGGTAATAATAGTGGTTGCTCTGAATTTTTGTAGCTGATTATACAGCAGTACTTTAGCAAAACTTCCTTCACCCTCTCTGATGAAGGAAAAGGGTTGGAGGAAGTAGTCTGTGGTTATCCTGAAGTTGGAAGCTAGTGGGATCTATTTTGATTTCTTCCATAGGCTTTGGCAAACAATTTAGCCTACCCGCTGCTTAAGTTTGAGAAAATATTCTTTTAGTACTATTTGGACAGACATTGCCATTACGGAGAGACTGTATAAGCCATTGTTTTCCCCATTACAACTCAAACCTATTGATAGAGTAGGTAATTAGGGTGGCAGAAAGACCTTTTGGATAACAGGATTCTGCCTTTTTATAGATAATGTAACTGCTACAGCTGCACCGCCCAATACCTATGGCACAGAAAAGCTCAGGACTAAAGATAAGCTGTTTCTTTTCAATGGTTCTTAACAGAAGATGTTAACCACAGTCATACTAACTAGAAGACACTTCCTCCCCATACACGCTCCTCACACATAGGTTCTGGCCAAAAGCTGATTGGAGATGATGTGTTAATTTTTCTTTGTGAAAATGCGAAGAAACAAACCTTGCTGATCTTGGAGGATATTGGGACATTTAATTTATTAATGTTTGTGCAACAAAGTTATGTAGATGGGAAGCTGTATCTGTAACAACACGGTAGTAGTTTTTCCTGTGTTCCCTGTTTAAATGTTCACTTGCACTAAAAATGTCTACTACTTCAGAATCTTGATCTGCAGAGACGACCATCTCTGTGAAGAGTATATTCATTACTTGAACAGAAAAGGAATTGTCTGTCAGCAGAGCCTTTTCTTCTATTTTTCTTCTCCAGCTGAGAAAGAATAAGCATAATCTCAGAGAAAATATCTCTCAGCAGAATTTACTATTAATTTGGTTTCCTAATGACACATAGCTTCTCATTCACCTTTCATTCAGTGCAGGCGTTGTGGTTTAACCCTGGCCAGCAACTAAGCACCATGCATCTGCTTGATCACTCCTCCCCACCCAGTGGGATGGGGGAGAGAATTGGAAAAAAAAAAGTAAAACTCATGGGTTGAGATAAAGACAGTTTAATAGGACAGAAAGGAAGGAAATAATAATAATGATAATAATAATAATAGGATTGGAATATATGAAACAAGTGATGCACAATGCAATTGCTCACCACCTGCCAACCGATGCCCAATTAGTTACCACACAGCAATCCTTCCAGGCCAAATCCCCCCAGTTTATATACTGGGCATGACATCACATGGTATGGAATACCCCTTTGGCCACTTTGGGTCAGCTGCCCTGGCTGTGTCCCCTCCCAACTTCTTGTGCCCCTCCAGCCTTCTTGCTGGCTGGGCATGAGAAGCCGAAGAATCCTTGAGTTAGTCTAAACACTACTTAGCAACAACTGAAAACATCCATGTGTTATCAACATTCTTCTCATACTGAATCCAAGACATAACACTATACCAGCTACCAGAAAGAAAATTAACTCTATCCCAGCCAAGACCAGGACAGCAGGTAAGAAATGAGTTTTAGAAAATTGAATTTTGCAAGTATAGTGGCGAGGATTATTCTTCTAAGAAGAGTATTGGCTAGCTAGCTATTAACTGAAGCTTTTAGGTATTGTGTTCAGGTAAGTGAAAGCATCACACTGAAAACGTGAGATGTCTTCTAAAGTATTTGTATGGCTAAAGACAGAGACAATTTAATATGCATTATTTAAATATCCCTCTAGCTTTTTATCTTCAGTGTTCATTTTGGATTTCATTGTCTCATCCTGTATTTGAAGCATTAATGGGCAAATGACCTAATATGTGTGGATATTGACCTTGCATAAAGATGTATGAGTGATAATATCATAGTGTTATGTGGGAAATAATTATTCCTATGCTCCTTGTAAGAGAGAGTGCAAGTTTTTTAATTGATTGTGAACAAAAGGAAGAGGGTGAGGAAGGAGCAGAAGGTCTGAAGTTGGTCTCTACTGATATAACCTGATTAGGACAGTATATGGTCTTCATTGTTAAAGGTCATGAGAAATGCATAAACCGAGGAAGTGTTGAAAGGCAAAAAGTGCTGCCATTAGTATACTGAGATTGTCTGATGCAATTTGTTTTATTTTTGTTTCTACTTTTATTGATGTGACACACAAGCTCCTCAAGCCAAAGGCTGTCTTCTGTAATGCTTACATTTTGCCTGAGACAATGGGATATCTGTCTATTGCTCTGCTAATGATTCTGCAACAATCCAAGTAATTATAGGTAATAATGGACTAATAAATGAGTAATACACTTTTGTAAAAGTAGTTCCTATGTGAGCTACTTACTTATTTCTGAGCATGCAAGTGTCAACTATTATTAATATTAAACATGGAAATTGCTTGTGGTATGTTTTATTCATTATTGCTATTGTAACAAAAGCTTTTTTGTTTTTGTTTTGTTTCTCTCTTAGGCTCAAAATGCACAGCAGCTTCATGAGAGGATCCAGTCTTCTAGTATGGATGCGAAGTTAGAAGCACTGAAAGACTTAGCCAACTACTCACGGGATGTTACATTTGCCCAAGAATTTATAAACCTAGATGGCATTTCCCTCCTAACACAAATGGTTGAAAGCGGCACAGAGTAAGTATCCTGCTTAAGCTCTGAAGTTCCTCCCATATGGGGTGCTTTCACGTTCACTCTCTGAGTGCCTGAAGTATTTCTGTATACAACTTATAAGATTATATAAGATCAAACATCTGAAAAGTTCTGGGGTGCTTTCACGTTCACTCTCTGAGTGCCTGAAGTATTTCTGTATACAACTTATAAGATTATATAAAATCAAACATCTGAAAAGTTCTGGGCTGCTAGAATAGTATATCCATTATCAGTGAGAATATTTTTTAATTTCCCCTAACAATGGGCTGATGGGGATTGGGGGTAAGCAAAGTAGGAAGTCACAAGTACCTTCTGTGCCATGACGTTTTGGGGAGACTGGTCCTAGTTTCTTCTCTACCCATTGGAATTTAGATAAATCATTGATAGTATATTCAAAGGCTGATATTTAAGTCATGTCATCTGAAAACTGTGTTGTAATTTTCACGTTACTGAGAACTTGTGGAGCAAAACCCAGTGCTTACTTTATTTCCATTTTTATTGTTTTAATTCTGGCTGAGGTTTTTCAAATGGCAATGGCTTTCAGACACAAAATTGAAATCTGACCGCTGAAAATACATTTATTCATTACCAGAACATCTTGCCAATTTTCACCATTGGTAAAATTCAGGACCATAGTCCTGAGTAAGTGTCTATTGGCTTAATGTGGAGGGTACTACAGAAAAGTATCAACTGGATTGTTGTACTATTAAATTATGTTTAACAGTTACTATTTCAAGTAGGCTTTTGCTCAAGTAAGATTTTTAGTGTTTGTAGTCAGTGTCAACCTCTACTACATGTAAACAAATCAACAATATCCGCACCCTTTCCTGAGAGAAGGAAAATGCTTTGAAAGTAGCTTTCTTATTTGTTGGGGGTGTTCAGTCTTGTGGACCAGACTTCAGAAGTCAATTGCTGAATCAGTCCAAATCCCCTCACAAATCAGCTCATGTTCCCTTATAGGGTTAGGGGGTAAAGCAAAAGTAGTAAGTGGACTTTGAAATGGAACACAAATTGTCTCTGATGACCCCACACAAGATATACTGGAATTTTCCACAGAATAATTAAGTACTTTTTAGAATTCAGTAGCCCTTAGATTGGGAAATGTAAAAGCACGCTGCCACTGATCCCTGCCTGTTATTGTGGTCAATGGTTTATTGGACTTTGAATCCCTCATGCCTAACTTCAGCTACATACTGGATTTCCAATAGCTCATGGTTTCATCTTAAGTGTTTTGGGGTTATGGTCTTTATTTTTTGCAGTGATGTGGTCTGTGGCACATATTATGCCACTTGACTAGAAGCAGGTTTTTTATATTTTTTTTTATCAAATTTGTCAACTAGTCTTATATTCATATAATATTTGTTGTTTAGGGACCAAATTAAATTTAAAAACAAAGACAGGTTTAAGTTGATGTAAACATATGCACACCCAGTTACTGTACTAATTAAAAAATATACTGAATGGGCAGGCTCACATGTGCCTATGAAGATCAGAAACATAAGCAAATCACAAGTCACTGCCTCTGTACTTAATTTTGTCATGGATTTATTTAAGTTGTTTAACTTACTCAGCTGCAGAAGGTATTTAAAATAAAGCACTTCATTTGCTATTGAAACAGACAGGGAACATTCCCATTTTTTACAAGCATTTCTTTTAGCTGCATCAAGGCTAAAGCAAGTGCCCTCCTCATGCTTCGGATGTGTTTGTACTACTGTTTTGCAGCTGTGGGATGGGCCAAGCTGTAGGAGACTGGTCTGGATTAAAAATAACTATTTGGGAGGGAAACTACTTAAGCCAGAACCACTATTGAAAGAACTGCTCAGCAAATTACACCCTAGTAGTAATTCCTGGCTGAGGGTATAAGTTTTCAAACCACACAGCAGGCTTGTAGACTGGACATAGGAGCAAAGTCTATTGTGCCTTTTTTTTTTTTTTTTTTTTTAATGGCTTGCATTTGGAGGGATTTCAGATTTTGCTTTTTAGCTGGTGTAATGTATCACCAAAGATGCACTGATCAGTCTACCTGTCTAATCTATTTATCAGTGTTTCTGCCTGTGGGGAGAAACGCTATCTAGTTTGGGCATTGAACAAAGACTTAGACTGTGAGAGTTTCCAGCAGCTTCACGTGTTGATGAACTCTCAGTAGTCACTGCAGTCTTTTCTGTGTTCAGCAGCCTAGACATTTTGCAGATTCTGAGGGGGTCTGGAGGTCGGGTTTTTCCAAGTCTGGTTTTGTGAAGGGAGTTGTAAAGCAAGGACATCTGTGCTACGCTGTACATTCCCTTCTGCTTTTATACTGTGCATTACTGGCTGATAAATACATATTTAATAGAACTTGAGATTTAATGAAAGGAGCAAACCCTAATATACACAGACTTAGCAGCCTAAGCCTGCTGTGGTGCTGCTGCTTTCCTTTCTCGTCTGACTTCAAGCTATTGATCCTGTCCTCCCACTTCAGGGTCTGTAACTCTTTGCTATTTCAGCACGCTAAGCCAACAGACAAACGACTTCCTCAGAAGAAGATTTTTGTTTTGGTTTGGTTTGGTTTTTTACTTCATTATCACAACAAAACAGTTTCCTAAAATGGCCTGTGAGTGAACAAGGTGTGTGTGGGAGGTGAAGAAGGGTAATATATGGAGGAGAGAGTGGGACAAGGACAGCCAGCCATTCGAGCACCCTAGGCTGTCAAGGAAAAGCAACTGGAGTCAGTCAATTGTCCTCCTATGTTTTCTATTCCTGTTTTTGCTTGGACCCTCTGCAGTACCATTAATAAGAGGTCCCGCAAGATGCTCGCTGAACAGGCAAAGCAAGCTGAAGGCCTCCTTGCCATTAGCTTCCACCCTGGGCTGTGTACCCTCAGCAGGGTGGCCTTGTGGGCTGTGCTGCTGACCAGGTCACCAAAAATGCTTCAAACCAAAAAGCTCTTTTTCCTCCTTTTCCCTGCCCCAGTACCTGCCACTTTCTTTTCCCCAATGGTATTTTTAGCTCTGATCATTTCGGTGTCCATAGGTGGACCTATCCAAATAATTATATTAGCATCACAAAGTGGGGACAGTATTAGAGGAGGATTGAGCAGCCAGAAATTTCAGGGAAGGGCAGAAACTTCTTTGATGGCCCAGTTTTAGAACAGAAAACATTTTGTAAAGATACATTTAAGATATATCTTCACTGTGGAGTTATTTTACCCACCTTTGAGTTACTGTTTTTGAGCCAGCCTTGCTTGAGTGAGGCTATGACGCAACCATACAGGTGAGAGAACCCTAATGGCTTGGTGCTTCTAAGAGAAGGTCCAGCTCCCACCCTCTTCTCCCATTCCTTGTGAGTTAATCCCCTCTCTCCAGCCCAGTCCTGCTTCCTTCCGGAGCCTGGTTCTGGTGTCCAGATGCTTCATAAAGCCAATGCAGCTTGTTAACTTGGTTGCAAAGTTTTGCAGTTAGTTTTCTGCTTGGTTTGGGACTTGAAGAAGCAAGAGAGGAAGCGGGCATGAGTGGATGCAGAAAAGACCCTTTTTTGTGGCTACAAACCATTACATTGGCCTAGGTGCATCATTGAGCCACAACCTGAGAGCAGTTATGTTGTGAAATAGCATGAGAGTGCCTGTTTGTGCTCTGGTATTGCAACCTGGAGACTTGGCACTAAGGCTCTGTGGGGGTCAGAGGGAAATGGGACATACCCTGTGGGGTGGCTGCTGCTGTGCTGCAAGGAGCCCCTCTGTGTGTTTTCCCAGCTGCCTGTGGGTTAACGCAGCTGAGGACAGCCCTGCATCAGTAAGCCCAGGCTGAGTGGTGCCTCTGTTCACGGTGTGGTGCAGCTGTGCTAGAAATCGATGAATTTTGTTAATTCAAGCTTTATTCTCTATTTTCCCCAAAGGGACAGGCAGTGCTCATTAAAAGTACCATCATGCTCCGTGTAAGGTTGCTCTGAGGTTTTCTTTGCACGTGGGACTCATGTTAGGGGCAGATCTTAAGTTATAATTTGAGCGTGTGATTAAGTTTTAGTGGGCAGCCTCTGGAAAGTGAGACTCCAGCTTTTTATATAACTTTCACCGAGGAAGAGACCTGTGCTTTATTTATAGTTGGCTTTATTTATTGTGCTACTTATAGTCATCAGCTTCACTGAAATAATAAAAGTACAGTGACCAAAGTAAGAGAATGTAAATCCCTGGGTTTTTAGTTACCTCTGCTTCATTTTGCTGGTGATGAAAAGAAGTAGTAGTATATAAAGTTGACAAGAACTAACAGTGTTTCCTAGTTAATTTTCCATATGTTGTATTCCTGAATATTGAAGAAAATTAAAATGCATTAGAGAATAGCCTTTCCAGCTTCTTACTGTTAATATAGCTTGAAAAATAACAAATTGAGAGAGGTTTTTTTTTTTTATTTTGCATATGTTTTCAAAAGTGGTTTCAATACTATGTGTAGGTACCATAATTTGGGCCAGATTTCCTTGAATGCCTGCTGCTTAGAGCAAAGGAACTGTAGACGTGTTGTGTACTGGGACAAAGCTATAGGGGCTGGTGGTAGGCAGATTGTAGGTTGCATGGGGCCCTGGTGAAACGGAGAGTGCATCTTGTCTATATGAATATATTTACATTGGCAGAGATGCAACATGTCTTAGAAACTGTCCACATGTATCTCAATCCTGTTGATTGAGATGGCTCATCTTTGTTTTTCCTTCAGGCTCATTCTTGCTTCCAGAGCATGCTATGAGTCTCTTATTAACTGAAGGAAAAAAAAAAGAGGACACCCCCCCACATTTTTATGTTTATTTTTAAGGTTTGGGTGACCTATGTATTATAGCAGAGACTGCAAGACGAGTAAAGTCATGAAGAACCACTAAATGCTTATTCCATTTTATAATTATCCATGATGTCCAATCATTTCTCAGACTCTGCATCTGTATCACCAAAGAGGGGTGTGGGTGTGCACACACACACACAGTTATTTACCTTTTAAGAGACTTTTCAGAAAGATTTCCATAGAGCTTCTAATGCTAGTTTTTCGTCTGAAGCCCAGTTTGTGCCTAATTACGGGGAGCTGAATATGCAGTCCATCTGGTTGGATGTACAGACAATGTAAAAGTGAAATGTAAGGGTGTGCTGCTGCTGCTCCCTGCCCAGAGTGCAATGCCTTAAAATGAGGCAGAAGGAGAGCAGTGCTAGAGGTACCATAATGACTGAAGAAAAATGTCTTTAGGTACCAAACTGGAAGAAATGATCATGTCTCCATCTGAGATAACATAGTTTGCTCGTTCAGAGCTGTATTCCAGAGTCTAGCCCAGAATTAATATTTCAGAAAATAATGGCTGTATAGATAGTTTTACTGATGTAGAAGACGACTGGTAAAGATATGGTGGGGTTTTTTTCTTGATGTATCAGAAGAGTCGTGTGACTGGGACAGACTCTCAGCCTTCCTTAAAAGGAAAAAAAACCCTCATAGTCCCTTTTAAAGTAAGAAAAGGAGAATTTAAGTCACAAACCATAAATACTGAAAGACCAAAGAGTTAATAAAAGGAATTTAAATTTATTTTTGTTATTGCCAGTAATAATAATCTCATGACTAGGAGGAAAAGGTCTATGCAGAATTTTCAGTATTTTTTTTTTATTGGCGTTATCACGGTCTCTGTCACTTGTCATTTGGCTGAAATAACATGCAGTTTTTGCAAAAAACTGAGACTATGCTAATCCTAGCTGTCTTGGCAGTAACCAGAATTGTTTCTGCTGCTGTTGAGAAGGTTGTTCTTCAGAGGTCTGCTTCATCAATATGGCTGTGCTGAGCAGCTTTACTGTAGTACAGCCATGGCACAGGAGCATGCTAGTCGATGCTGCTCGGACGTGGTTGCAGATAGCCTGCTTTTAATTTTGAGGGACTTGTAATTGCTTAGTGCACTGACAGGAGAGAAAAACTTGTTTTAAATTGGGATGGTTGTTAAATTTTGTCATCTTTGTATTGGAAATAGTAAATGCAACTAGATCAGGTTCATATAAGCTTCTAGATAAAAGTGTATTTGCATGGTTTTTGACTGTAGACTAAGAGGAGTCTTCTATTGAACACATGCAGTTCCAGAGTTGGCTGCTGTACAGCTGGAAGTCTCTGAGGCGGCAATTGTGCATGCTTTAAGGACAAATTGTATTGTTCAGTGAAATTCTAGCTCTTGGCTTGGCTTACAGAGATAATACTGTATACCAGTCCAGTGGAAAATGAAGACAGATTGGTGTGGAGTTTTTCCGAATTTAACGTGCTTTTTGGGACAGTTGCTCACATACCTGCTAATGGTTTTTTCCATCCCAGTCTGATGAGTATTTCAGTAGTGCTGTCAAAACACTTAACCAGCCCTTGCTCACAGCCACTTGTTCCTGTCCTGCTTCATCTGAAGGGTTATGCCAGTACTGTCTGTAGCAAGCTGGACTGAAAAACTGATGTAGACTATTAAAGGTGACAGTAAAGGCTACTTTTAATACAATATTCCTTAACCCAGTTCAGTTCCCTGACTGAGCTCACAGTGCTGCCCCAGAAAACAGTTGTGCAAGCACAACTCGCTGGGTAAATGGAAAATGAATTTTCAGAAGATATGAACAATGCTAAGCTAGTAGGTCTTTGCCACTAAATAAAGTAGTCCTTTTCCACCCTTCCTGGCTACTGGCTGTATAGTACCTGCTCCCTGTCTTGGTCACCTCCAGTGCTTGTCTGACTCCTCAGTGATCCAATTCAGTTTGCTAATCTGTCAGAAAATAAGCTAGCCGATGGAGGGAAGAAAATAATTTGTATTTTTGACAGCACTGGGCTGTTAGACAAGCTCAGCCATTCCTGTGAAGCTTCACCTGAAAGCATAGATTACTTAATTTGACATTGCTGCCAAAATCAATTCTTGTCCAATGGGCGTTTTATGCAGTCTTCATTTCTTAGTGCTTCTGTAATGTTGGGAGAGGGTGACTATTGTCTATGAGGCAAAAATCCAAAAGAGTATATAAAAACAGGTAATCCTGTTAGACCACTGTGGAGATGGTAAAGACAGGAGAATGAGAAAGGGCTGCAGCCCCCTCTTTTAGTGCAGTTCCCATAAAGGAAGAAAGTGGAGTAGGTTTTCTTTGTGGGGTGGCTTTGTTTGTTGGTTTATTTTTCTCCTGCTTGCTCTATTTTGGGTTTGTTTTCCCATCAAGTCTTCAGGCTTGCATTCTACCCTCCCTCTCAGCACACACAAGTACAATTTCTTGTATATCTGTTACGTGTGTGTAGCACACACTGTATGTTTTACATAAAAGCCTAATCGTGCAAGATTGAACTGAGACTGGGAACCAAAGGAATCTTAGTAGATATAGTAGATATATGAATGTAGATAGGAATTGTTTAAAAATTATCTAGCTTATAATGAAGTTAAAGAAGTTTCAGTAGAGGTAGACATGGCCCAAGGGGATGAGAAGCGGATGTTTAATGTTTGCATTGTTGAGGCTGGCTGGGACAGGAGATAGTCCCTGACAAGAAGCAGCAGTCGACTCCAACAACCAGCCAAGACCGGCCTTGGGATTTGGACAAATGCCAAGGGACAACAGAAAGTTAAGAGTTCACCGTGAAGAAGACATACAGCCTTCATCTTCACGACCACCATAAGGAGGCACTGCGCAAGCGCAGTTGAGAGGAGACTATGGAAATGACTTCCTAGAGCTAATTTTAATATGAAGCGGGGATATGTAATGCCTATGTATAGGCGTATTGCGAAACTCTCTATATATGTAACACTTGACTGTATAAATTTAAAGCGAACTGCCAAGTCAGGTGCGCACGACTTTGGTGGGACTACCCCCCATGCTGCCCAGTGCTGAATGAACATACCTGCTTTACAATCTCACTGATTGTGGAGTCTGTTTTCCGCACGTCAGAACCATCAAAAATCACATCTTTGGAGGGAAGAGAGGGAGAGTTGCTGCTCCTTGCACTCCCCCCATCCTAAATGCTTTTTCTTCTTACTTTGCTTGTGTTTAAGAATATTAGCATTTAAATGACCCCTGCTAAGTGGTGATATCAACACCTTGTTGACAGGAACAGGGAAGAGGAGACAGTATTACTGGGTTTTGTTTGGCAACCACTCTTGTAAAATGTGATAAAAAGTAATTCCAGCAGTGGATTTATATTTCCAAATGTTCTTCAGAGTATCAAGCTGGGCAAAACTAATTTTTTTGTTGTTTTGTTTTTAACTCCAGACAAAAGTGTAGTATTTGAGGAACCAGCAGAAATAAAGAGAAGAGCTTAGAATCTCCACTTCTGCGACTTTCCAGGATGTTTTCATCTCTTGCACTGTGGTGGCTGTGGGATGTTGTAGTGGCTGTGAGGAGTGGGAGTGCTGCCGCATAGCATAGTAGTAATTTTTCAGATTTCATCCAAATAATTTATTTATTCAACCTCATGGCCAGAGTGTTTCCCAGAATTCATTTGTATGTGATAGCCACACCTGATACAGACAGAAGCCAGAAATACGTACTCCTGTGTATTTGTCTTGTCATATTTCTAAACACTGCCTGTTATCCAGAATGTGGGCTATTCTTGTGTTTGCCTGAAAAGTAGTAGCCAAATACCAGTTTAATGTGGTTAGCAGGTCCTTCATCCACCATCCCATCAGTTTTTCTGTAGAGGAGGAAGTTCTTGTGAACATCTTCCACCTTTGCTAATAATGGCCCTCACTGGGGCCATGCTGCATGAAAAGCTTTTGTCCTCAGTGGTATTTTTATCCTACTCTGCGTGTGCTTAAACAGTGTGGGCTCGGAAAAGTTGGTTGCAGTGAAGTGGTGTGACTGCTTTAGCTCTTGGCTTGGTTAACTCTGGTGGGTCCACACTGGCTTCCACACTGGGATGACATTTTAGTTGTTTTCCCCAGTGCAGACAAGCCCTTACTGTGCACTGGGTGTTAGCCCAGCTGGGGTTTAGATTTGGGGTATCTTTGGTCCTTGTATAGCAATTTTTGACATGAACAGATAGGAGTTGATCTGGTCGGGTCCTTGCTAAGCTGGTGTCCGCTGGAAGCTGCTTGTGACATAACCTGCAGTATTTGAGTAAGTATTAAGTCTGTGTGGTTTGGGGAAGTCCAAAGGGAACTGCTGCTCCTCGGGATTCAGCTGGAAATGTATCACAAAGTTCCTTTGAGGCCAAACAGGGAATGTGTTATGGTAGCAAAATGTCTAAACCGGTAACTTGTTGTTATTGTTTATTTTGCATTATGTTGGCATTTGTTTTGAGATTTCTCCCTGTATAAAAGATGTTGTCTGTTTTTGTCATTCACCACTCTAGTATATGAACCTTTCACAAACACTATTTAATTTACCCTCAGAATGATTGTGTTTTGGCCGTGATTTTGTTCCTATCTGTGCAAGTGCAATTGAGGGATGGTTTCTTTAAAAAAAAAAAAAAAAAAAAAAAAAGTATTGAGCTAATTACAGTGTCTAGATCAGCAAGGCTTTCAGCATTTTTGACCATACCTGTGGTAATTCACCCAGGAAGCATTTTACAGAACTGTCTGGTTGCTACCACATAGTCAGTGCTCTAGAAGAAACAGCAGTTTATATATATATATATATATATATATAAAAAGAGGAAAGCTGGTGAAGGTGGCAGACGATACTTGTTCCTTTCCAGGCTGACTTGCTGGAAGAGTTAGCTTGGCTGCTTCTTCAGTGGTAACTTTAGCGTGGTCTGTGGGTGAATATGAGAGGAACTCCTGCTCATGCCAGGTCCTTCTGTATTAGGTTTTTGGTTTGATGATGGGGTGAAAATAGCACTCACACCTTTAGATAACAGCTCCAGCTGTTCAGTTGTAAAAGTCTTATCTATAATCATCCTGTACCATGTTGCTGCAACATTGTATGTCCTAGACTGGTTGCTGCTTTTATCACACTTCCCAAAACAACAGAGATTAGTAGAAATTATTCTGTCTAACACAGTGGTTATCTTTCCTCTCAAGTCAAAATTTGTTGTCTTTGTATTGCTTTACCAGAAAATTCCTCTATGATTCAATTATTTCTCAATATTATTCTAAATTTATATTTTCTTGTACATTGCACATCTTCTGACCTCAAGTTAACTGATTGCCAGTTAACTCAAGATAGATAAGAGTTCTGTAACAGCTAAGAGTCTCGCTGTCTAAATGTTTTGTTCTAGGACTCAGATGTTTGTTCTTTAATCCCTGGGCTCAGTCATGGAGAAAATGCACCTGATTATAGCCTGTTGTGAAAAATCTCTGACAAAACTCAGTTTGCCCTTTGAAGTGCTACCAGTTTGCAAACACCACGCTTGTTTCTTTTTGATGGCAGACAGGCACAGCACCAATTTCAAGTTTACTTGTTGCTTAGCCAAAGCCAGCACCTGGATGAAAAGCAGCTGTTTTAAAAACTGGACTCAGAAGGATGCTATGAAGTTTTGCTGGCAAGTGCTGCATAAGGTTGCTTGGATCCATGCACATTTGGGAGATGACAAAACCCATTTGTGGTGGTGGTTGTTCTTGTTAGGGTTTAGCAGAGTCTGCTGCAGCAAGGAAGTGCTCTGTTTGCAGAAGCTCAGGAATGACATTCTGCTGAAGTTGGGATCTCCTACTGTGGGAAATGCTTTGAAGTTTTCTGCCCCTAAAAGCATGTTGAGGGTAACTTTCTCCCCTTTTCAAGGTGCTCTGATCATCAGGGTGCTTTTTGTTTACTCATTGTTACTGACTCCACAGATAGCTGTTGTAGCATAAAAGAATCGAAGCCGTGATATCCCAAGAACAAAATCTTGTCACTTTTCTCATTTGAGCTAGGCTGTAGCCCAATCTGTGCTTGGATACATGGTAGACTGTGCCATCATTACCTTCAGGCATGAGTATTGCAGCTCACAGCTAGCAATGAAGGATTTCAAACCACTTTTCCTGTGATGTACTCTCTGTGTTTTCTCCCCTGATGGTTACACAAGCCAGCCCAAAAGCTGCCCTCCCTGAGACTGGTCCTTCTTGAAGAAATTCTGTAGATAGGCTCACGTGGTCTCTGTAGAAAGTGCAACATTACTTATGCATAAACAGAATGGAAAATGCAAGGTGGGAGCAGTTACTGCTATACCAAAAGGAAAAAAAATAAATAAAATCTAGCCAGGTTCTGGGAGAGAGTTGAATCAGTGGTTGGAGAGCTTGGAGTGCTAGAGCTGTTGTGGGCTGAACGACATGGCAACAAGTGCAAAGGGGGAAGACCTGGGGAGGAGGGGACAGGGAGGAAGGAGGGACCTCTTTGTTCTCCTTTTGAATAGGAGTCTGCCTGGTGTGGAGCTGCAGCCAACTGTCTGAAATAAAACTGTGAAATAGATTTAGGAGACACAAGAAGGGATTAAGTAGAAGATGAAATTTTTTTGTTTGTTTGTTTAAGTGGTGTTTTAAAAAGAATTATTTATCTTGGATACCATTTTTACCATTAATAGTCTCTTTCTTCAGCTCGCTTAGTAGCATAATCAGCAGTTCTGAAGCCAGTTATTAGCAGGAGGATGACTTGCAAATTGTGATTAGTGGGCTACAGCTTTCAAATGCACTTATTATTTGTCCCCCTGCCCCCCCCCCCCCCCCCCCCCCTCCCCTTAATATTTGGCTTCCAGTTTCCTGAATATAGTAATACGATGCCATAGCTTCTGGTTTACCAATGAGACACAACAGTGTATATCTTGCGTGGAAAAATAGGAAATGCCTAAAATAAAAAAAACTCGTGGGGTACGTGAGACCTCTTGCTGCAACTAGGAGCCAAGTGTTTTGAAAGCTACTAGGAAAGCAAGAGAATCACACTGAAGTTTGGGTGTGTAGCTTGGCCTCTTAGAATCCGAATCAGTAAGTGACATTCTTCTGCAGGTCATTGTCTTTCTCAAGTGAGTTGATTCAGCATCTTGGGTCTAGGCATGTCCATCAGTGTGTGAATTTAAAGAGCAAAAGAGCTATGAGTGAGCCTGCACGTTCTGTTGGAATAAGACTGCTGCGCTGTATTTATGTGTCACGGAGCTGGTGCAAGATAGTTTTGAGTTGTTGAGTAAATGTGACCCTGTGGTTAAAAACCCAGGGTAAATTTTTTGCCTCTCTTCGAAGTCAACGGAAAACTTGTCCCTGACTTCAGAAGGTCAGGATTTTGGTCTGTGTTGGTCCTAACTACACAACAACTTTCAACCATGCTGACAACTCTGACATCGGTATTATTGATGGAGACTGGAAGTAAATAAAAGAGATTTTCAGGAAACGGACTACATGTCATAGCAACGAGACAGAAAATGCTTAATGTGTAAACCTTCATTGTTTTGTACCAAAGACTTCTTTTACACAAATACTTAACTAATTTAGGATGCCTAGACATGCTTTAATAGTCAAGAGAAACAGGTTTTTGAGAAATCTGATATATTTCCCCTATTAACTGTCTTTTCTCTTCTGCTTTTTTCCTAACAGAGGTTAACACAAGTATTCTGAACAAATATTTGGAATTAATTTTGAATGTTCTTTACCAGTTACTGAACTGTTTCTGTTCATAGCAAATTGTTAGTGATTTACTGCCTCTTACTGTGTGTCTGTCTTTGAATTTTATGAATCAAGCATGGATGTATGTGTGGGGGTGTGTATGTGTAGGTAGAGTACAGATGTTTTAAAGTGTGTCTCCTCACGTGCAAGTTTTAATTTTGCAGACGATATCAGAAATTGCAGAAGATAATGAAGCCCTGGTAAGAACCTGATTAGATCATCACCTTGCACACTGCCTCTTCTTTTGCATGACTGAGTTCAGGCCCTTGTGCTAATCTTTATATGTAAATACAACTGCGCATATTCATTCAGCAAGTCTTCAACCCTCTCTGTTTTCTGCTCTTTGATGCTTGTTAAAATTTTCTGATGAAGTCTTTTTTGCTTTGCTTGTGGAATGAGTGCTTCGTTTCTGTAACTTCTGTAGGGGCTTCTACTATTCCCGAAGTAAAGGCTTTTGTTTTGTTTTCTTAATTTAAGCAAACAATTTCCCGCCTTCCCCAATTCCCCTCTTAAATTTGTCTGGCTTACATGGTTGGTAGTAGGCAACTTTAATTGTTGATGTTAGTGAGATGAAAGTAAGAGTCATTGTGCCAGTTTGAATTCCTATTATTTGCTGGTCCTAGGTAATGCTAAGTGTTGCAGTTAACTGCGTAAAGGAAAGCTGCAATGTAGTAAAGGGCCTCATATCAGAAAGTTCAGAAGCATGCTTATTTCCCTCATGATTTTGCATGGAACTCTTCTGTGTGCTTCAAGTTAAGCACAGGCTTCATAGGCTTTGATAAATTGGGACCCCAAGAGATACTCTAATATCTTGATTGGCTTGCAGATTTGGCATCTCAAGTATAACTAAAACCCAAGGAAGCAAAAGAATAATTAATCAGTTAACCGTACATCTGTTACTCTGAGAGCTTGGTGTGGTTTATCATGCAGGAAATGCAGCTCCCCATCTGAATCCATGATAAATCATACTTTTGCAAATCTGCTGTAAACCAAGTTCTAAAACATTCATTTTTAAATCATTGCCTAATAAATAGATTAGACAGTAAGAATAAATTTGGCAGGAAACTTAGATCCTTCCTGTATGTTTGCTTTCTCAACCTAATGCAAAATAACCTGTTTCATAATAGAAGAGTTTAGATTCTGAGGAAAATGATTAAAATGGCATGAGGCTTTCAGAATTCTTGGCAGCATCACCTCTGCCGAGACAAGGTACCGCCTGTGCATTTAGATGGTGGGGTTTTCCTCACTGCTGTGAAAATAGTTCTATGTGGAAGAATAGTTATACTCCTTCAGCATATCTTTGCTTCTGAATTCTGTTACCCTGTAGGCTTCTCTACATTAAATTATGTGATTGTCCTCAAGACAGTATTAAAATACTGACTTACAGGTGCATTGCACCCTGGTTTTAGAACCTGATCATACTGATCATCTGGCTTGCCTTTTTTTTTTTTTTTTTTTGACACAGTTTAGTTTTGTTTACTCATGGGAACAAGGCACTACACATTTTAAGAGGATTCTTATTGATCAGTGTGGATATAGCACGTAAGTGGATGCAGTAGTAAAAAAAGTGTATGTGACTAAAGTTTATTCTAACTTTGGAAGTTAAATTGTGCCAGCAGAAGCTTCAACTTACATCAGGATACACAGTTTAGTATTTTGATTTCCATCAGTAGTATGTGAAATGATACCATTAAAATAACACAGATTCTTGAGTTTGGGACTCAAGATACCAGACCCATTGGTCAGGACGTGAAACCAATAGTTCTGGAAGCTGGCCTGTTTGTACATTTTGAAGGCGTATGCACTAGTGCTCTATGAGTGTAGTTATTGAACATCCTGACTATTTTTCACCTGTGTATTAATGGGAAGAGGTCCAATGAAACAAGAACTATAAACCCCCCCAGCTTGATATAATGAACTAAACTAAAACTTTGCAACCTCCACCTGCTATCTTCTTGACTAAAGAAACGTAAAGAAACCAAATGCTAATTAAAAAAAAAAAGTTACTTTTGATTTACAGGATGATATATTTCATAAAGTGCCAGTATTTCATTTTATCTCTGGTAGCTTGCACATGCTAGCCTGACTTAATTAAATCCTGATTTTCAGAGAAGCTTTGTTTAATAGCTTTCTCTGCTGAAGGAAGTTTTTCTTCTAAAATGTGAGTTTCTTTTTCTCTGTCTTTTCAGTTTTAGGGGTTCCCATTTTGTTATGTTGGCTAATACTTGGATTTTTAAAAAAATATAAATAATTCCCATGAAACAGCTCTATTAATTGACCTTTGCATTGCAGTACTGAATTGTAGTCAAACCACGCTGATTAGAGAGTGATGTTTTTCCTGTGTAGTTAGTTATTCCTGGTCTGTTAAGAAAAGCTGGTCCACTTAAGGAAATTACTATGAAATGAGAAAAACTAGGAATTTAAAAGATGGGGAATAAGAGAAAAGGTAATTCTAATCACATCTGCGTGAAGAACCAGTGTGTAATAGTTCCTCTGGGCTAGTTTCCCATGCAGACAAATGCTTAATGTACCTCAAAGTGGATTTAGTCATACGCCATAAGAAGAGTATCTACACCTGGATTTATTCAAGAATAGTTACAGTTCTGTTTAAAATTCGCAGCTTGTTTTCTTTAATCAGAGTTAATTTTCAAGCTTAGAGAAGCCCTGATACCAGGGTTACAAAGCTATTTCAGATTTTTGGAATGCAAGTAGCTTAAAATCAGTAGGGCTGATCTCTTGTAATGAGCGCAGTGAAACTGTACGGCAAAGACATATTTCCATGGTGCTTGGCACCATGAAAAAAAATAATCTGTGTCAACTGCAGTGTAGCAGTTAAGTGCATTTTCTGTAATCATCTAGAAAAATAGGGGCAGGTGCCCCACATATTGTTCAGTCATTTTCAGCTGTACTGAGTAAGTACCAAGTAGGTGTGAATTGTTCTTAGCTTGATTTGATGGTGGCTTAGCTTCACCCTTGGAAAGGTTACTTGAAGAAACAAGGCGGTGTAGAAGCAATGAAGAGGAGCCATAGCAATAAAAAAGGTACTTGTTCATACTGTGCTTGCAAAGCATCCTGCTGCATCATCAGTTTTAGACTTACTTAGGTTCTTGCCCCCATGGCTTTTCCAGAGCTCTTGTCCTCTGATGATTAGATATATTCTGCTCCCCTGTTTAAATTTATTCATGGCCTTTTATCCTTGACAATTCTAACTTAAAAAGCTGTTCTTACTCTTTGATGTTGACCTCAATAATGTCAGGCCTTTCAGCTGCCCAGTATTAGTCTGTAAGCACAGTTGCTGAATGATAAGGGACTTAAAGTTAACCGCTTCCTCAACTCCTGCATTTGGTAGTAGCTGCTACTCTCTTGTTGCCTCTTGCCAGTTAAAGTTGTTTCTTTGCTGCCTTCCCTCTGCACAATTAGAGATCAGCTTTGCTTCTGTTTTGCCCATGAAAAAAATGCTTTGTGTAAAGAAGTACTGTCTTTGGCTTCTAGTCCTAATGGGCTGGTGGCTGTATCCTGGTTGTGACAGACAAGCAACGGTTAATTTCCAGGTTCTGCTATGCAACTTTTACCATATAAAACATCAGACAGTCCACCTAGCTTTGTAAAAGCTTATATTGCTTTTTTTTTTTGTGTTACCTGATGACAGCTGAGCCTGACTAATTATCTCAATTTAAATAATCATTTAAACAGCTGAATATTTTTCTGTCCTCAATAACAATAAAATGTTCTTTTTCGTATGTGTGTTAAACAAGGATTGAGTTGTTTTTTTTTTTTTCCCCTCCCCCCAAAACCATCTAGGGGATTTGGGTGCTCAAGTCCCATTAATTTATTTCAGTAAGACATCCAAATTGCTTTAGGCATCTTTCAAAATATCAGCCATAGTTCTATATATACATCTGAGGATTACTTAGCACACATGATAAAAAGATGGTTTAGCATGTAGAAATGATACTAGGAAGGCAGGTGAGAGACAGGTGTGGTGGTCAGGGTCACACATGCATTCCTGTCATTTTTAGGAAAGAAAAGCTAATATCAAAACGTGGAGTATTTTTTCTTCATAGTTTCTAAAGGTAAGAATGCAGAAGATTCTTAGGAATGTAAATTAACAGGCTTTGACCTGGTATTTCTCTAAAACCTAGAGATGTGAAATGCAACTGTTGACTTACTCTTCAGCCAGGTGTGTCAGAGGGGTTGAGGTTTACAGACTGTGGATCAGACCATGGCTGTCCATCCATACCGCAACAGCTCACGCTGGGACTGCTGATGGCCTTGCAGACCACAGCTTTCCGCTGCTTAAGAGGCTTTTGCTGAGAGCTGCTGTGGGTGAGGAAGTGCTTCATGACCTGTTCACCCATCCTCACCACGGTCGTTGGAAGAGGGGAGTCAGGCACTAGAGAATGGGGGAAGCTTCACCAGCTGTCCCAGTGTAAGGTGTCGCCACCTAAGAGCCAGAGACCTGAACAGCGTTCCAGAGGGATTGTACAAGTAGCTTGCCTGAGAGCATACATCATGAAAATGTTAGTGTTAGTGAGATACGAAATTGCAGTTACACAGTGCACCTTTCTGATCGTTTTTCCACTCTTGCTGTGATGACACACGTTAAAAAGCACCTTCGTAAGGAATTACCTTCAAACTATGAAGTCGTTTTGGCAGAGCAGCAAGGGTTTGATATTTACAGAACTGTTGTGCCTTGTGCTGTGGATTAGTCTAAAAAAGATTTTTATAAAGAAAGAGGCCCCATTATTTTTCAGACTTTTTCTATGACTAAAACAGTTACTGAGATTTTGAATTAAACAGCTCCTACCATGTATTTTCTAAGATTACTATTTTTATGAACAAGCTTCAATTCCCTTGAAATTTCTAGCATCTCTATTCTGCCTGCCGCTCTTACTAGTATAAGTGCATCTGTGCATGTGTATCTTGAAGTGTATTTCTTGGAAGTCTATTTCTACCTATCTGCTTGTGTTTAAACACATAACAATGAATCAACACCACTCCCTTCCCCCTCCAGATACTTTAAGCCTTATCTTGCACTAGTTACTCTGGAGATTGCTTTCATCTCTAGCTGTGCTGTTCCTAATGCTTATCCTTTAAGCCTGGCTTTTGACTTTTGCAATGCCACTTAGTGTATATATGTGTGCGCAGGTGCATATGCATAGCTGTATATTTAAAAAATACATACTATGTATGTGTGATGCTGCATAATATAGAAAGTTGGGAGTATTTCTTGCTGCTTGATTAGTCCCAGTGTTGCACCTCTGCCATTAATTATTTGAAGCATTGTCACTGGAGTGAAACCTGGTGGGGTGTCTGATCATTTTAAGTTGAAAAGTACTTTCACCTTCTGGATCCCAAAGGTTGTATCATTGTCTCATCTACTAACCCCAGGTTTATACATTAATACCAGTATTTTCAGCTCCGTTAACCCGGTTTCCCCTCCAAAGCTGTGGAGGAGGCTGCATTAATTGGCAGGATTAATTAGTAGTTTTGGTGAGAAGAATAAATGAGACTGTTGAATTCAGTTTAGTTTAATTCCTTTACAGTCCAGCCACTGCTGTTCTGAAAGTGAATATCCATATGCAGGTTTAATACAATTTAAGTAATCCCTCTAAACTATACCCATTGTTAATGGGGATTAGCTTTCATGTACAGTTAGTTTCTAGAAGAGTATTTATGTACTAAATACAGGTTAATTGACTAAATTTTTAAACAATATATGAGGAACTCTAGGGGAGATAATTTATCTGCTTAGTTTAATGCTGGGAGAGATATTTTTATCTACGTTTCAACCTATATGGCCTATCTTTTTGTAATTTTTTTCTTTCATTTGGATCTAATTTAGTCTAGCTTCTTAAAATACCAGAATTCCATGTATTTGTGGAAGTATTCTGTCATGAAGATGCATGAGAATTTGGTACAAGTTTTTAGAAGGAAGCCTTTCCTAGGGGTGCTGTGTTTTATTTGTGGGTTGATAAATAACCATTTTATGCAAAAGGAATGGATTGGGGAAAATGACAGGACCAGAGCTGATTAAATTTCCTGCAGAGTCTTATTGTCGCCTTGTTATGAAATCCTTGATTATTTGGAATGCTAATGATGACATTTTAAATCTAATTTAATTCTTAAAAGATTTGCAATATTAAAAAAGAAGCAAACAAAACTGGTCCCCTATCCCTCCCCAAAGCAAGCCAAAAACTTCCAGATCATGTATTTGCTGAACAAAATACTCTTTGCAGAATTACAGTGGATTTTTTTAAAGGCACTGTATTTTTCTTGTTTGATCTTTGGAGTAGTTTTTTTCATCTTGTCCTAAATAATCAAAGGGTATCAATGGATACCCTTACCTACTGTGGAAGAGAAAGGTGTGGGGGTTTTTTGTTTTGTTTTGTCAAGAATGGCAGATTTATTTTTAGTAGAGGGTATCTGTGGAGTTTTGATGAACAAGAGCTCCTTTCTTAAATGAAGAGGCTGCTAAAGGCTGCATCTCACCATCAGAAATCCCTAAATGGCAGATTATATCAAATCCAGTAAACTGGCTATTGGAGTTGCTACATGAAACTGATTTCTCTGTATTGCTGTAAACGTCTTCCATCTGAGTGGAAGTGGGTAAGTTCACTTATTTGTGGTGGATTGGTGCAGGACAGTAGGAGAGCAAATCACAGAAAAAGGATTACCAATTACATTGCTTAACTACGGCTATAGTGTTAGACTCAGGTTTTCAACATACTGAGCATTGCAGTTCCAATCTGACAGGTTTTTTTCATTTTATCTTTTTATTAGGTAAGCTGTTGCATTAAAATCACTGGGACTATTCATGCTGTTTAGATTGATTGTATGCTTATGCTTGTTAATGGCTTTGTGGCAGAGTACCTTGCAGGTGGTTTAGCATGCCCTTAAAGGTAATACACTGCTTCATTTTGGGCTCTGTGCACTGCTGCTTGTATTGAGTAGTGACCTCATTGAATGGCTTCATTGAAATCATGATGGCTGCTGACTGTTTGGTGCCCTGACTATACATGGAAATGAAGCTAATCTTTAAAAACTGGTTTTTAATGTGGAAAATTCCTGTGCAGCTAGTCAGGTTAGAGCATATTGTTTATGTTGAGATTAAACCCAATTTGAATTTAGTTGACTTCATACAAAGATGCATTGAATCTCAGATTTACTGGTGTGAATTTACAGGTGTAAAATGCAGTGTAGTGGCCTGCAAACCCTAAACTATTTGAGCTGCATGCTTGGATGAACTATGGGAACTTTGCAATTCCCTTGACACATTTGCCCATAGATAAACAAAAGGAGATGTATCTTCAGGTTCAAAGAAGGATATTGAAGCATTAATAATGGAAAATTGCTGCTCAATAGAAAATCTCTTCTGGTGCATTTTTAAAATATTTTTGCTTCCTTGTAAGAGAAGGAACAAACAATCCACTAACTTTCTGCCAATCTGCTTGATACAGAGGTACCAAAACGTGGCACTTCTGTATGACATTCAATTAGGAGCATTTCCATAAGTTGCTAAGAAAAAGCTCACTTCTGTTCTTCTGTTAAATCTAGACCTCTGAATTTATAAGAGCAATTTAATTTGGATTATCTGATTTCCTTGAGCATTGCATGTAGTGTTCTCCTGGGAATTAGTTCTTCTCTTACAAAATTGCTTTATTCCAGGTGACTGTTCTTGATGTCCATGCTGAACTGTTTTGGAGACTGTCTGTTGCACGGCCTCTCTTGCTCTTCTGCTACCTCTTAGTCCGTAATTGGCTTCATTTTCCTGCCTTTCCGAAAGCTTCTTGCTGCTTTATTCCCTTGGTCACTGCCCTGCTGCGTTACTGGTAAATGTTGTCATGACTCCTGTCTCTTGCAGCTTTGGAGATATGTTGTCCTTTACACTGACTGCATTTGTTGAGCTGATGGATCATGGGATTGTATCGTGGGATACATTCTCTGTGGCATTCATCAAAAAGGTAAATTTGTAATCAATGCTATCTGTTCTATATCAGTTTAAATTTTTGAGGTGAGTTGTGGTTTGTTTGGGTTTTTCTTTTTCCCCAGGTACATTATTTAGATCATTGGTCAAAAGGTACATGAAAGTGGGATTAAAGTGCTATTTCAAACTATGAATGTTTGTAGTTGCAGGATCTGGCCCAACTTCTATGGAAATCAATGGGAGTGAAATGGGATCAACACTGTATTAGGCTTATTACACAAGAAATTGCTTGCTAAATTACAGTGTGACCTCCCTGGGCAGATACCATGCAGTTAAAGCAAAAATTAATATTTTTTGATTTAATGTAAATTAAAATGAGTAATACCATATTTCTTGAAACAAAAACAGTACTGAAGTGTTTCCTCTGGGGGTATGGGAGGGAGAGAAATTAGTTAGTTTACAAATTGAAATTAAGCTGATCTCTACTGAGTTTATCAAGTTGAACTCTGGCCTCCCTGCATCTTGCAGCTGAGGTCTGTGGTTTTGAAACATGTCTTTCCATGATTTGTAGCATTTTTTTTTCTCTTCTTACATGTAGAAGATGCACAAAAGCAGCAGAAACACAGGAGTACTCTTTAACAGATTTAACAGACTTCAGAAAAAAAGTTTTTGTTACTGATTTAACTCTTTTCATTTACTGTGGGGAAAAAAAAACCAACCCACACTTCTTTACAAGGAATTTTCAAACCAGATTGAACTCAGAACTTAAAGTGCATTTGTACAGGTTCAAAAGATATTACAGTTACTTCACTAAAATGATAACAGAAGCAGTAACGGAATGAATATAACCTGAGGCAAATATATCTTTGTTTTAACAGAGTGTGTCAGAGCAGAGACTTTTAATTTAAATTTGGTTAGAAAATTGCTACCACCAAAGGAAAGTACATATTTACTTTTGTTGCCAAAAGAGAAAGAAGAATCAATTATGAAAAGAGCATTAGATATTAAAGCTCAGTTTTGGTCATTAAAAATGATGGATGCTATTTGTAAGAAAAAATTGTGTAATTAATCTGGTTTTTGGAGTGTCTTTTTTTTGCCAATCTTGCAGTCTGGATAGATTATGGTGATGATTATTGTTATCTTTTCATGGCAAAGAAAATGGTACAACTGTTTGTTTTAACTGACTTCATGAGTTACAAAGTCAAGCTCAGAATGCCTTATTTGCTAGCGGAGCCTACTAAGAAGTGTATGAAGAAACTTGCTAAAATGAGTTTAAATCAATCTACTTTGTTAGCGACTCAAAGTGATTGTCTTTGTCTAACCTTATCAACGTCTTTTGCCCTGTGGGTGGTATAGTGACTACAGAAAAAAGTGCTGTGTGCACCCCTGTTAATGGCTCATCTCTTCTGTCTGGCACTTCCATAGGTTTCCCTGGACAGTGACCCAATTTTAAAAACAAAACAAAAGACACAAACAAAAGCATTCTCACAAAGTACCTATGAAAACCAAAACTGGCGGTAAAAACCAAAAGTGAAACTGGTGGACAAGAAAGGCACCAAGGAGAAGAATAGGACAGTTAGAAGAGAAACAGAAGGACAAAGAATGACAGAAATAGAGCAAAGAGGCACCGGTGTGTCCTGATGTGCCCACGCAGTTGGGAGCCGGAACAGCAGAGCCCTCAGTGGGACTCTGCGGGCAAGGGGCAAACCTAAAGGAGCACCTTTGGACCATGTCTCTCTGGTGGCAATCTACAGCTTTATTCTCACTTGCTTCTCTGACCTTGGCTTTTGACAGGCCACTTGAAGTTGCTGATGGGCTTGCTCAAGTGGTTGACAGGATGGGTAAGGGAGCTGATAAATTTCTGCTAGCTGAGGGGGAACTTTGCAATTGAGTGCTGCCCTTTGAAGCTGTCTTTCATGTTAAATGGAAGCCAAACTGGAACGGGGAGGAATTAATCTGAACTTTTTTCTTGATTAGTTTTCTAACTTAAGATGTAGAAGCTGGAGGAGACCTCAAGGGGAACCTCTAACTGCTTCTAATGACTAACTGCTTGGTGTTGGATGCAGTCTCCCTCCCATCCTTCGGGTACATAAAGACTGCTATTCCAACTGCTGCAAATAAGAATTGACACTTTCAAGGAGAGCTTTGTTCCTTATCTTAAGGGAGAATAGCATCATTTGAAAAATCTTCCTTATGATATGCGAGATTCTCTCAAGACCTTTTTCTTGCTTATGACAATGAAGTTTATTTCCAGCTTCCATAGTTGCCTAAAGGATTTGGATGCCCAGTTCTTAGAAAATGTCATAATAATTGGATATGAACATACATTATACAAATTTGGTACTCCCATTTTTAGTCCCTACAGGAGGAGAAATAAAGTTTGTAGTATTGGTTGAGATAGTTAAAAATATCTCTTAGAATTATTTATGTAATTGCTGTTTCATAACTGTGTGATGCAGAGTCTTAACTGTGATGAATTGTTTACTCTGCCTTCTAAAATGTACTGTGCAGGAAAAGGGGGTGGCAGCAGGGAAAGTATCTCTGTGTCTCACAATTGTCAGTTTGTTTTTCTGTAGTCAAGTGCAACTCTAGTTCCTTACTTGCAAACGAGATGCACACTTTAAAATTTTACTATATGTTAGGACTTATCAGAGAACAAAACTTTTGTCAGATCTTTCTGTACATTTCTGACATCAAAATGGTCCAGGCAAATAACTAATGAACATGCCACTGCTCAGAAAATCATGTTTCCTTCACTGTTCTTTCCCTGTGTGGTTTTTGTTGGTGGCACAGTTTGTTAATTTATTTTTTTATTTTATTTTATCTTTTTAATTTTTTTTTTAACTTTTGAATTCTCTCCTGTGCTTTAAGTGATGCTGTAATGGGAAGAGAACTCAGATGATTAGTTTGCTATAGGTTTCTTATCTACCCTCGCTTTACATGTTTAGCTCCTGTTTCAGCAGAGCACTGGGGCTGGACTTGTAAGGGCATTCTGATTCCTAATTTCCCTTGAAATCGATTGGAAGTTAAGCCAATTCTTTTGTATGTGGCTATATATGTCCCGATAGGACTATGCAGATATTAAGGTTACAGGTATTATGCTGAACAAATAGTTTTATCCTTGATGAAACACACCCATGTGAAAGTGGTTTTCATGTGAAAGTGCAATGCAGTGAAGTTGCTTGTTTCTGGAGGAGAGGTTGTATTTCTGTGAACTTGCATTATTTTTATCATCAGAATTTTTGACAAATGAGTGCAGGATTAGTTTTGGATGTTGAAAGCCCTCCTCGCGCGTGGTGCTCAATAAGCAGAGAACAGCAAATAACACAAACTTGAACTCCTATTGATTCTTGTCTCTTTTCAAGAAGGGTCTTTTTTTTCCCACATCTAGAACTTCAAGTATGGTGATGGAATTTCTTTTTAATCTAATTTTGCTCCCTCTGGAACTGGTATGCCTTATTTATCAGGGTAGATAAGCCTATTATTCTGGCCAGACTTCATGCTTTAGCAAGGCGGTTATGAATATACATAGCTTGACATGCAAGTTACCTAGCAGATGCTTTGTATGTATGTTCAGTGTGATATATCATAGCTTTTCAATCACAAACACACAAGCCAGCATCATACCTTGGGTTTGTGTTTATGATTAAAAGATGGTATGGTCCAGGATCAGAAGAATAAATATGTCTAAGGCAGCCTGTCCTAGACTGAGGTTTCAAGTTATCTATACTGTGAGATTTCTGCAGGTCCCCGATACGAATATGTCCCAGTGAAGCATTTACACTGCCACTTGAAATACCATGGGAAGGAGCTGCTGCACCAAGAATAATTCATACGTGTCAGAGCTTCTAAAGAAGATGGTGACAGTAGTCTGACAAGTTGAGACACAGTCTGGACATATTTTATTCTTGCTGCACAATTGATTCACAGATGCCTGATGACTGTGAGGCATCCAGAGCACATTTGGCTGATGGTGTGAGCAGTGCAGAGTTGCTCTGTGCGTACACTGTCCGTATTGTGGGCCTTCTGGACATCTGACAGCTCTGGCTGCAGTGCATCAAAAAACAACTGGATTACCATTGAGAGGTAGGGTAGTACAGTGCTTCTGAGATACAGCTTGTTACTCTAAACAGCACAATGTGCATCATATACTAATGCAAATATTACTTGGGCTCAAGACTTGCAGGCAGCAGATTTTGAAAGTCCAGAGTAGAAAAAGGCTGAGTTGTTTCTTTCCTCCTGTTCTCTATGCATGCAGGGGTTGGGTCTTTTTTTTTTTTTCTTCTTTTTTCTGTAAAGTCAATGTGCATTTCCTGAATTGAGTTATATTCAGGATAGCATGTTGTTATTGTGGTAATGCAAACCAAGTAGCAGAGCAAACAGCAGTGCTGCAATAGGTTACAAGAAGAAAAATCTGTCCTTCTTTCCTTGTACTCTCCAACCAAAGTTGCAGAAAGGGTGTTTTGCTCCTTCAGTACTACTCAAGATGCCACAACTTCAAAACAATGTCATTGTCCACATGTCAATATTTAACTGTGAATTTTACAGGCAGCTAGGCAGCTTTTCCAAGCACAGCGCATGCCTTTCATCCTCCAAAAGGAAAATGATGCTAAGGCCTAAGTAAGCATCTAGAACCAGAAACAGTATAATCACATTAGTGGCTTGTAGCATGAGTACTGAAGAAGCACGTGGACTTGAAGTTTTCTGGAAGGAACGCATCAAACCTGAGACAGGGCCACTGTAGTGTGTTACTTGGCTGTAAAGAGCAAATAACTGTAGTCACACAACATTTCTTCTGTCTGTCTGTGCTTCCTTGGGTACCTTTCAGCTTGACTCTGCCAGTATTGATGTGTTCAAGGAAAACCCGGGCAGTTCTCACTTCCTGCATCAGCAGGAGGCAAGCTTCTTCCCAGGAAGCGGGTCTGTGGTCTGGTCATGTGGAAGAATGCACGTTGCCACATCTTACTGCACAGCTGTGTTGGCTCTGCAGATGTGAGCGTGCAGAGGTCAGACCTGGTTTTAACTAACATGCCATTTGTTTGTGGCAGCTTGCAGTAAAAGTGAAGGTTATTGATGAATGAACACTTAGCAAGACTGGGCTCTAGACAGGGTTATGGAACCAGTTGTGCTGATAAATTATCATCAACAGAAGTTTAATTTGTTACCTGGAGAGAGCTCATTGTTGTTAACAGCAAGGGCGTGTTTTGCCAGGGAGCTAGATGTAAATTTTTCTTTTCAAACATTTGCCTTGAGCCTAGATACTTGTTTAGAGAAAGCTTGCTGCACAGATTTCTACCGGAGAGAATGAGAAATATTCTCCTTTCCAAAGTTTTCCTCACAAAAAATATAACCGTTCTAGTTCTCTAATGTTGATTTATGATGTTCATAATGTAATGTTGAAGCATAGGTTTCGGTGGTATGAATATTGACATAAATGTATGGTGTTTTGTGCCAGCTGAAGAATCTGTGCCACTGTGTCCTTTAAAGGTATCTGCTGTGCCTGGTTATTGGCTTTCAGGTATTCACTGATGTGTGGACAAGACTACTTGTATTCTGATGCCTTTCTGTGAGCCATGTCCACAGTTGTCTCTTCTTCCCTTTCCCTGTTTTCATCACAAGATGTAAATTCTCTAAATGTTTGAATTTGTAGATAGCCAGCTATGTGAACAAATTTGCCTCGGACATCTCTATCTTGCAACGGTCGCTAGCAATCCTGGAATCGATGGTGCTCAATAGCCATGACCTGTACCAAAAGGTGGCACAGGAGATCACAATTGGGCAGCTAATCCCACATCTGCAGGGGTGAGTGTCTTCAACTGCCACCTGATATGGTGGATTTTTTTTTTCTGCCCAGATGAGCACAGCATTTGGAAAAAAGAGTGGTATAAAGACTGGCAACCTCCTGTACGATTCCTGCATCCAGTATAAGTGGCTGGGTGATTTGTAACCAGCTTTCTGGAGTTGCTTGATCATTGATTTTAATATTTTTTTTTTAATTTTTTGTTTTGCACTAAGCTGCCTCTGTAGTTGGAAGTGGGGAATGGAGAGAAGAGCACCCCATAGTAATAAAATGCTTAATGCCATTAACATACAGATGGGATTGTTTTGCTTGCCAGCCTCTGGGAAGTGTGTAAGAAAAAAATTGGTCGACTTTTGCTGAAGGTTTATTTAAAAAGGGAGAGGCTTTTTCTTAAACAGTAACGTGCAGTGGTTAAATGGATGGATACTGCCCCTTGTAGCATAGGGGTAGTGTATTGTGTATAGTGTATAGTTATGCTTGCCTCCCAGCTGGGACATCTTCCACTCACCTGAAAAGCTTTTGATACCAGTGGGTTCATCCCCAGAAGCCTTTAGGGAAGTTTCCTCTTCCTACCTCTAGCTGTTGGGCATTTGGCAGAAGCTGATTGCCTGGGTTCCTGCTATGATCAGTGGAGGGTCAGTGGCACTTCAAGGGTGTGGCTAATTCTACCTTTCTTGAATGCTGAGTCTCCCTCTGGAACATTGTGTCTCAGTAATAGAGACAACCTGGTCATGACCAACTTTGACTGATGACCTAACTTTTACATGGTTAACATTAAGAAGTCCACTTCTACTTGCAGTAATGCAACTGGAAGATCAGTTTCTACAGCTCATGCCTATTCATGTTCTTCTCTCATGTTTATAATTTTGTTACAAACAGGACAGACCAAGAAATCCAGACATATACCATTGCAGTAATAAATGCACTTTTCCTTAAAGCACCGGATGATAAGAGGCAGGTAAGTTGTTGGGTCTTGTATATCTACACATCTGTAGGAAAAGTGTGTCATATTCATACCTGTCCCAGCCACCTTTTTCCTGCAGTTAATTCAAACTGAAACTTGTTCTGTTGTTTCATACTGATATAGTATTCATTTTAATGGAGCTACCTCCATTTCACACCAATATTAGTAGGGATTAAGCATTCTTCTGTGCTTTTGTAGTTCCCTGTAACCTCATATGAACCATATTGACTGTGGCTGGCTCTACTGAACTCTTTGCCAGCACAGCTTGTAAAACTAGGCTATTTTTGGTAAACTGTTCCCCCCCGCCCCGATTTTTTAATAAAAAAATGCATTCCTTTTGAAAATGGAAATGTCTTGCCATGTAAGCATTTCATTACTTTTATAGCATACTATTTTAAGTTAACTTTAGTGCCAGAGATCAGAACTCTCGAAAGTATTTCAAGATTGCTAGTTGCTGTTAAATGAGGATGGAATGAGATGTGTTACAAAATAGAGAAGTCTTATATATGTTTATGAAGTCATTAGCCTGTGTCAAAACAGATTTAGTCATTTATTTATTTAACATTTCTGTCACCAGGAACAGTGATGATGATTCTTGTGGTGGCATACTGCTAGTGTCCAGAAAAAGTTCATTGAGAGCTGCTGATCAGTTCTGACAAGGACTTCCCTTAGATATATTTACATTTTTAAATGCCAGAGATTGTTTAAACAAACATCAAAGCCCTAATGGGTAATTTTTCTTTTTTGCTTCAAAAATATTTTTAAAATTGCAAACGGGAAATTAAAACCATGGTTTAATTTAAAAAAAGAAAAAAAAAAAAGCGCCTTTTTCTCCCACTCCTTTTTTCCTTCTTACTCCAATAGTCTTCAGTTATTAAGGGAAGACGGCACCTAATGAACAAAAATTGGAATAAAACTTTATTTCAATTTTGGCATAGATCTATGATAGGTCCTTGTAAGAAAACCAAAGATTTTGCTTTTTACATTTGTGAATAGTTGCTACTGCTTATGTTTCTGTAAAAAGTATGCTTTAGTCATATTTGAAGTTGAGAGACAGTGTCAGATGTCAATGAGACTTTAATATTAATCAGTGGGCATGTGTTCCTGAAGATAACAATACCACAGGGTATTCCCAGCAAGTAAAACTGTATTTCACCAACAGTGTAACCATCTAGTGAGGCTGGCAGTAAACCATGCAGACTTCACTTCACCTGCAGTACCTGCTGCTGTGACACAAAATTGTTAGTCATGGAGTTTATGATCATCAAAATATAATGATCTGATTTTGCTTGAAGGCTAATAGCTCCGGCACTTGCAGAAAATTTCCTTCAGCCTTTAATAACCTATAATAAGTAGTCAGAATCTGTTAGGTTTCTCTTTATATCTATCTTCTGGTTAATTACTAAACCATACATTGAAGAAGGTAGGTGTCCATTAGCTTCAAGATAGGGATAGCTTCAGTAACTTTTACTGAATTCTGTCTTTCTAAGACAATGAACTGAGGTGATGGAGTCTTATGTAATTATCTGACGGTGGGTACTCAAAAGTTAAGGTTCAGCACGCACCACTTACATGGTTAGGAGTGAGAAACTGCACCAAACCCTGTATGACTCTAGTAGCTTTGGCACCCTCTCTGCTACTGTCTTACGGGAACTGGCATGATGTGGATGACTGCACTGCAGGTAAGAAAATTATTTAAATTGGTGCTGGTATCTGAATTCCTTCCCCTCCTGTTTTGGTTTTTTGGGGGGGGGGGAGGGGTTTGGGTTTTTTTGTTTGTTTTTTTTTTTTCCTTCTATTTCTGTAGTGTAAAAAGCCAAGAGGTTCAAGGTTTTTCTTTTTTAATGAGGACTCTATGGTTGCTTTGCTTCCTCTGCCACTGTCAAGGACCAAATCATCTAGAGAAACCTAGGTTATTTAAAAAAAAAAAGAAAAAAAGTCTTTTTCAGAAAAGAGCTGAGAGTTTGAGCATTGAAATGATAGTGTGAATGTTTGAAACACTTTTTTTGGCAAATGTCTGCATTTTTGCAGAGACATGTTGCAATGGGAAATGAGATGGCAAATTTTGTCAAATAATTTTTGTTCTCATCTGTTACTACAATACTTATTTTAGAAGAGGCAGCCCATCAGCTGCTAATAGCCATATAGCCTTCTTGGAGGCAAAGTTGATTTTGATGCAGTAATTGGTTTTGTGAATGCTTGTTGCTCCTATCAGTTTTTGGTCCAGTGACAAAAAGCAATATCCAAATAACGGATTTTAAAATTATAGGTATATGAAAGAAGTGACAATTTGATAATCCTCTCCAAAAAGTAAAATATAATAATACCCATTTTTTAGCCTTGAATGCAGAAAAGACTACCTTATGTTCTTTACCTGTCCATCTTTTGCCAGTGAATATACTTTGACAAAACGAGCCAGTCTGTTCCCTGTAACATGAAGTATATCATGTGGCTGGCACTCCCCCTGCAGCTCAGTTGTGCATTTCCAAAAGAGAAGAAAGCATCTGTATCATTTATTCCTTTGCTGTTATGTGCAATTGAAACCTGCTCAGCCAGAAAAGGCTTCAAAACTAAAGCTGAGTTGCTTTTGTCTTTGGTCCCTTCTTCCTTCCTTATCATTCCCATGTTCTGTTGCAGCACTTTTTATCTCATATAAAGAAAACAATCAACATCCATGACTGCCTTTGTTCTTGCAATTAAAATTATTTTCTTTTTGTGAGCAAGTTCTCACCCTAACATTTTATTTACATAGTTTCTGCAGCTATGTTTCAGCAATGCAGTTCTTCATATGTTTTATGTAATAGTTTCAGTTTTCCCGTTTTCCAGTTTCTTGTTTGTTATATAAAAGTAACTGGTATGTACTCTATATTACTCTTCAACTCTCACAAAGATCAGCAGGAATTTTTAAAAATTTATTTCTTCTGAATGTGAACAATATTTTTGATGTGGTGCCAGTGGCACAAGATCACAGTGCATCCTAAGAACGTCCTTAAGCATGTGTCAGCATTGATGTGGTTTGTTGTGCTGTATTATGTAAGGCTGTGATACATGAGCTCTATTTCCAATCGATGATCTACTAAATGCAAACATTACCCCTTTGTGTACATATAAACAGTGTCTAAATAGCAGTGTGCAATATGTTAACCAAATCCTTAAATAGTACATTTTGAAAACAAGAATTTAAAAATAATTACATGATGATAATTGCTCTAAGTTGTATGCATTCCATATGCTAGCATATATCCACGTGAAAATGGGGTATGCACTTGTAGGTATGGTTAAGATTAGGCTCTCATGCTTGCTGAGTATAAAATATTCCCTCCTATGCATTGTGGGACAATTTGCAGCATGGACAGCTGGGATCAGCTGCTTAAAAATGACAGAAAAAGCATATTCTTCTTGGTAGTGACTCAGGCAGGTCTAGAAAGAGAAGTTCGTTTAAGACAAAATAGTGGACCAATGTCAACATTGTTACCAAAATACAGGGGAGAAGTATTATTTACTATGATGAAATAGTACTGAGTTGTAGGCTGATTTACTGAGTGAAAGTTAAAGTACTTGACTTAAGCAGCCAAAATATTAATGTAAATAAGCATGTTGTTTGACGTCTTGTTTTAAAGGCCTCGCTGGCTTCCATTCCATGCTTCCTTCTATGTTGTGTGTAGCAGGCAGGGGGAAGGTTGTGCTTGAGCAACTGTGTGTAAATACTCTAACACACAGAGGACTCTTCTGAGGTCTTTCATTGCTGGTTTTGGATCACCAAAGTCCTCAGCTTGTGACAGACTTTTCCTTTTCTTTGCCTCTTTTCTCATAGTAGAGTAATCTAAGCTTGTGACCCCCAAAATAATGCATAGAATTGTATAGCTGATATGCTGTTTCATTTCATTTATAAGTAACACTGCAGAAACTTAAGACTAAAACCTTTTAAGTCAGTCTTCTAGGTATGGCACTAAAACACCTAGCTTCTGGCTAATTTTTTTATTTTTTTTTTAAACTAAATCAGGAAATGGCAAACATTTTGGCACAAAAACAGCTTCGCTCCATCATCTTAACTGTAAGTATATAGTTTTTCAAAGTTATTTTTCACTAGCAGAGAGAAAAGGTGACTCCAGTTTTGGTGCTCAGAGGTTTGATCTTAATATATTTTAATTGCACTTGTATTTTGATGTTTTGAAGCCTGTAATATACAAGATAAAGGTTTGGTTGTTGAATGGATTCAAAACTGATTATCAGACAGGGTATTTTCCTAGTCAAATAAATTGTGGTTTCTTCATGAAGATATAATACTGAATAAAAGAATAATACCTCAAGCATTTGCTTCCCATGGAGAATGTGAACTTTATTGTGCAGAAGGGTTGTCAGAGGAATATGCAGCAAGTCCTCTGTTATAAGGTTTGGAGCTGATGACAGCTGGGCAAGCAGCACAGAGCTTTACATCTTGCAAAACAAACCTCTGTGTTTTTCGGTTCTACAGTTTATTCTGTCTTGATATAAAGTTGCACACAATTTGTCACCACTTGCACAAAAGAAGCATGAAATGTAGCTCAGAGTAAAGTTAATGAGTGTAATATAAAAGACTTACATTTGCTATCATGGAAAAGCAGAGGGATTTTGCCTTTGACCTTAGAGTAGATTACATCTTCAGGGGAACAAGGGAAGGTGCTCTTTCTCTGTTATGAGATACTAGGCAGTGTAAAACAAACCAAACAACAACCAAACAAGCCCTCACTGTTTCTCATTCATTATCATAATTTCAATTATGCATACAAAAAAAGAGAATTTGTTTCAGAAGGCATATTTTTATACTGCTTGTGTGCATAAGAAATGCTCCAGTGCCTTTTGGCAGACAAGTTCTTTTAGTCTCTGGAACTGTACAATACCCATTGCTGTATCCATCTCCTACTTGATGACACTTTCCTTACGTATGCTCTGCTGTGTTTAGTGACCTGGTTCTCTTTCCTGTATAGAACCACTTGGTATTTTTTGGCACACCAGGGATTTCTGAATTGTCCATCAGTTTGGTATCTGCTTTCTGAATGGGATAATTCTGCATGTATGGGGCATTGTATGCTAATGTATTTCTAAGCAGTCTTCCTCATATAGAACAGAGTTGTCTGGTAGAGGTAGGATTGTGGTGTGATCTTGACTGCTGCAGCAGTAGCCCTGTTCTATCACTGTATTCGCTGGTTGTGTTTGCTGCCTGAATACTTTTCTGCTCAGGCAGCTACTCTTGTAAATATTTTCTTAATATACTTGCTTTTTTTTTTTATACGGAGCTCTAATGCTCTTGGTAAGGAGTTAATAAGTGACTTCCCACTACTGATTTTTTTTTAATGCCATTTCTCAAATATATGCACAGGCTCTATCTAGTGGCTAGAAGGGGAAAGCTTTGGTGCATTGTTATTGTAAAGTCCTGTCCCTTAAAGTTACTTACATAGTACCTAAATCAGTAGCATTAGTCCTGGTTTGATTTTCTTTTTTTCTGGAGTATACATACACTATTGCATAGCGAACATGTACTTACAGAAATGGAAACACCTGATTGCACCTAATGTAATTTTCTGATAAGATGGCATTCACCAGAGTCTCTCTTTCTTTGCAGCATGTTATCAGGGCACAGAGGGCCATCAATAATGAAATGGCACACCAGCTTTATGTTCTGCAAGTACTTACCTTTAACCTTCTGGAAGACAGAATGATGACAAAAATGGATCCACAGGATCAGGTAAGCATCTGGCGTGATCTGGTCGGAACAGGAAGAGAACAACTGCTCATTGCTGTGCCTGAAGGTCTTTATGGAGGAAAAGACACCGCTAGGAATGCTTACACAAGCTGTTTGTTCATTCATTCATTCTATCTCTCTCTCTCTGTGAAGCTGGGTTATGTCTTCTGGTTGTTCGATGATATACTGGCTATTGCTGTCCTTGTGCACAAGTACAACAAAATGGCCCAGCCTTTCTCCTTAGCATGTAGTTCCATGAACTGAATTTGGCGTCATCCTGAGTAAAACTCTGTGCAGCAGTCCAGCATTTGTTTCTTTTGGGTAGTTCTCAGAAGCAACAGAGATGTATGGTCCTTCCTAAAAGTACTTCTGCAGAGCTAAAAAGAATGTTTCAATGAAAACTATCTGGCATGCTAGAGTTGAAGTTAATTTGTGTTACAATAAAATGCATTTTTGTTACTGGGAACCTATATAGTAGTTAATTTGTTTATTGCTTTCTGTGGCCAAACACCAGCTTTGATACTGTTCATTGTGCAAAAAGAGATACGTATTCCCCTAAGAGATTCAAGTTTAAATGTAGAGTCAATAAGCCACAGAGAAGATGTGTTTTGTTTCTTTATTTTTTGTGGCCGCCTTTTAGGCCCTGTACAAGGAGGAACCTGATTTCATTTTTAAGCAGGAGTTGTATTAAGACTTGGGGATAATTTGGAGAGGAGGAGGTGCGAGAGCAAGGTGCTTGTAAACATAAGTAACCTCACGCTGTACGATTTTACCCTTCCTGTTTCTTAAGTTTGGGGCAGGAAAGTTTGACTCTTGGGAATGTACACACAGTTAACTAGTGTATATCTTCATAAAGAGTGACTGACACAATGTTAGTATTGATGATAGGGTGGTTATCCCTGTCTTGAGACATTTTTAGCGATGTGTAACTGCAGTAATTCCTCTCTCGCCCATTTCTGTGCTAGCAAAAATGGACAGTTACCAAAAGGAATGCAGAGTGCTGAGCCATTTTTTCAGCCAGCAAAGTGCTTAAGTATCAGCTTAATTTGAAATGTGTGTGATCTTTTGGCTTCTGTGGTTTCAGGTCTGTGATTAAAATTAAGTGTGTAGTTAGTGGCCTTTAACATTGGTCCAGCTTCTGGAAGTTAGCACTTAGGCATCTGCATGTGAACTCCACAAATGTGAGGATCTGGGAAAATGGGGACCACAAAGTTGTTCTTGCTGACTGTCTCTCCAAGTATGAAGTAGGGAATTTAGGTAAAGAAAGGCTGGGCAGTGGAGGGAATACAGTGATTTGAAATAGCTTTTGTGGTATTGATTATTAAAGTAAGAGGTAAGTTATTTTAACCAATTTTTTTAACCTTGTTTTTACATAGGCTCAACGAGATATCATATTTGAACTCCGAAGAATTGCATTTGATGCAGAATCTGAACCTAACAACAGTAGTGGCAGTATTGAGAAACGCAAATCTATGTATACTCGAGACTATAAAAAGCTTGGATTTATTGTGAGTATTTTTGTGTGGTGGTACACTGAAAGTGGGTGAGTGCATCTGTTGTAGTACATTTTACAATCAGTCACTTTTCTTACTTGGTCTTCTGGCTATTTCCTACAAGGGAATAGCTTGCTTTTTTTTTTTTTTTTGTATTGCAAATCATGTTAACCCGAAGTGACTGCTTTAGCAGAAATTGGGGTTAATTGGAAGAAATAACTACTTGAGGTTGAAGCACATAGTTTTGCATGAAATGCCATAATTAAAATCTAACTTTTAATGATATTTTGGATGAACAGGCATTGTCTAATGGATCTGTGGCAGATCTGTAAAGTCATTGTGCTCTGTTAGTAATAATGTGGACTGATGAGCACAGTAAATACGAGGTAGGACTTTATGGTATTTACTTGTAGGGTCTTGTGCTTTGGTTGCTCGAAGTCCTTTCATCCAATTGGAGTTCTGGTCCTGCCTGAAACTGTGTTGGGGAACAGAACAAGATCTTGCTAAACTGTTGCATACATTTATATTAATGATTAATGTATATTTTCCCCCCTCTGGAAACAGAGCATGCACAAATACGCTGCAATTAGTATCTTGATTTATTGTTTACTCTAGGTTAGTATGCAGTTTTCTTCCTCCTTAGGTAAAATTGTATGCTTCATGTCTTTTGTGATTCATTACTTTGCTGTTGGCCTGGCAAATATACACTGAATATAGTACAGTAGCCACAGTTACAGACAGAGGGGTTTTAAATGCTCTTGGTGCAAGCTGAAGCTTGCTGTCCAGTTTGAGCTCTCTGCTCAGCTCTGTGGTGTAGGGCTCACCATTACCCAGTTCCCTTGTGGTTTTGGGAGGAGGCTTTCTGGATTCTGATAGTTGTTTTCATTACTGATGAGTGAGGAGAAATTACTGCTGTATCAGTGCTGTTGTATTTGTAAGGAGTTGTAAGTAAATAGACAGGAAGGGAGGAACTTGGCATTTTGGGATTGTAAGTAAAACTAATGCTTTGAAGAAGCTTTTGAAGCTTGATGGTTTTTTTTTGTTGTCTGTGAATCTGTTCTCAGTTCCTGTGCAATAGGAGACCATTGCTATACCAGCTTATGAGATTGGTAACTCCTATGGTGAGACAAGTAGAGGACTTTGTGCCCTCAAGGCCAAAACTAAAAGAAAATGCAGGCCCTGGCTTAGAGACAAATGGGCTGGATATAGAGCCTCCAGCTTGTGGTGAATGGGAACAGAAGTGGGGGTCACTGTCATGGGAGGAGGAAAAGTAAGGAGGAAAAGTAATATAGGGATTGTGGCATATGGAGGAATTGAGGAGATCAAATTTAAAACAATCATTCTCTAATGGAGGCTGATCACTCTTGGATATCTGCTGCTCACTCTAGTTTTATGAGGTGTTGAAGGCACTCAGCTCCCACAGTCGTCACTGGCACCAAAGTATCTAGCAGCTCTGAAAATCTGATCTTGCTTTCTTAAAGCTGGAGCTGAAAACCTTAAGTGTGTAATGGAGCATTCAATAGAAGCTGAACTGGGACTAGCGCACAGATCTGAATTCCAGTCCTATTTTTCTGCTGCTTAACAAGGACTAAAGATCATTAGTTGTGCAGGCTAGCACTAGTTCTTCCAATGCTTTTGTTTGTCCCACAGGATATATTTTGATTCTGCAGAGCTGAAATTATTAACAGCAGCATGTTTTAGGTGATAGGGTTGTGAGGAAAACACTTGGTGTGAATCAAAACGTGTTACTGTCTTGTCTGAGTTTGCAGGAACTCTCTTGCTGTGCCTGTGTAGCAGGGACTTACCCATTATCTTCATTACTCTCATTTGGGCTGTTTATTGGGAAGCCTACTGAAAACACTGCAACAGTTGTCAAGGGTAACTGCAGCACTGTTGACTAATTATGATAGCCTTCCACAAGGGAATGGGGAGCAAGAAGTCTAGGAAGGAATGAGAACTGGGATCAAAACAATGAAGAAAATGTGGGAATGGCATAATGGGAGATAAGAAAAAATATGGGGAAGTGAGCTGTGAAAGGAGCACCGCAGGAAAAGCCCAAATGGAAGGCAGGTTGTCCTGCTATAACAGTACGATGAGGCGATGTACAAATAATAAAAATGTCGGTAGTGAACTGTGAGGAGGGTTATTCTGCTCTTGTATGGAAGTTTGACTTTGAGCTAAGAGTACAGTGATGCTGCATGTACAACTTTTCTCACAGCTGAAAAGAAATTTGACCTTCCTCACAGAGCGGGGGAAGGAAGCAGGACCTGTTGTGAAATCTGACTGGTGATTGATCTCCAGCCTCGCATGTAGGCTGTGCTCTGACTGGACTCCAGTTAGCCTGGCTGCCTTCACCCCATCTACTTCTTGTCACTCCATCATTAAAGTGTCTTCAGTGCAGGTAGAGGGATGCATTAGCAAACTGATCTCTGCTCTGAATAACAGGAGGTTTCTTTTTCCCCTGTTTTGGTTGTGTGGCACAAGAAGAAACCCAGCCAAATAGGAGGCTGCCTTTGAATGCTGTCTTCATTTCACTGGTGTCGGTGGTCAGGATACTAATTTCTTGAACTGATTAAACGTTCTTTTCAAGGCGGAGAGTAAAACCATGTTTAGCCATCAAGTTGTTCCTGGACTGCTTGTTCTCTTTCTGTATGTGAAATGCAAGAATCCTGTTCATTTTTTGCAGCCGCATCAAAAAGCTTTGCCCCACTACAAATGTAATGTCAACAAGAGACAAAGTCCAGACATGGTTTCAGATGTTTACAATATCATTTGTAAAACTACGTAGTTAGAAACCTACATCTAGTTAAAGAAACCACAAGACCTCTCCAGATGGTTGTGATGACATGTGAAGTTTATTATGGGCAAAGAGATTTTCAGATGAGACAGTCTTGAGGATTTATTAAAATGCTGACTGTGGTGGGTTGACCCTGGTTGGATGCCAGGTGCCCACCAAAGCTGCTCTATCACTCCCCCTCCTCAGCTGGACGGGGGGGAGAAAATATAACAAAAGGCTCGTGGGTCAAGATAAGGACAGTTTAATAAAGTGATAGCAAAGGTTGTGCGCACGAAAGCAAAGAAAAAAAACAAATGATGTTATTCTCTACTTCCCATCAGCAGGCGATGTCTGGCCGCTTCTCGGGAAGCAGGGCTTCAGTACGCGTAGTGGTTGCTCCGGAAGACAAAATGCCCCCCCTCCATCTCCCTTTACTTAGCTTTTATATCTGAGCTGACGTCATATGGTATGGAATATCTGTTTGGTTAGTTTAGGTTAGCTGTCCTGGTTATGTCCCCTCCCAAGATCTTGCCCTGCCCCAGCCTGCCATTGAGCGGGGGGGGGGGGGGGGGCAAAAATGTTGGAGAGACAGCCTTGATGCTGTGTCAGCACTGCTCAGCAGTAGCCAAAACACTGGTGTGTTATCAACACCTTTCTAGCTACTGATGCAGAGCACAGTGCTATGAGGGCTGCTATGGGGAGTATTAACTCCATCTCAGCCAGACCCAATACACTGATGAATACAATAAAAGATGACCCAGTTAGGAGATGTAAGATACTGTCCACCCTATTGAATTATTTTCTGAGTCAATTGCAAATTAAATAGCCTGAATTCCTTCTTTCCTCACCTTTTAAAATCTCTTTTGGCAGAGGAATTCCAACCAATGCTTATTGCTGACAATTCTTGTAGTAGAAGTAGTCTTTTAAACTTTCCAATAGTAATGTAGTTCAGTGTTAGAGATATTTAAAAGATAAAGCCACATATAATGGTAATGATAAAATCCATCCTAAAATTCCTGATCTGTTCAAATGTTTTAGTTTTGTAAAGCTCATTGTATGTGAAACTTCTAAAGTTTTCTTGCATTTGGGTAAACTTAATTTCCATAACTGAGGCAGGCAATAGAATACAACTCAAGAAACTGATATCCTGTATATTTTCATCATAATTCTTTAAACGTCACTAACTGTCATTGAGAAGTTGCAGTGAATGTGTTTGTTTAGAAGCAGATCTGACCAAATTCTAAGAAACTTAAATAGGTTAAATAAATGGAAAAACAAACAAATCTCATCCTAGGACAGTTTTTCTTAAGTTTGCAGTTTGTAGAGCTTCTGGGGGTTTTTGTTTGACTTCTCTTCAGTAAAATAGAAATAGTTTGTATGAGTGCAAAAAGTCAACATGGAAAGTGATTTTGTAATTCTGCCATGCCACACTGGAATTTATTAGTGTAGCAAAATAAAATGTGGGTTAGTACAGGAGATATAAAGTCAGTGAGGAACTGTCTGATAAAAGGTGACAGTTAAAAGGGAAATTAAGTATGGTGGGATGTTCTTCAAAAGTCAGGTGTGGGCTTGACTTTCAAAATATTAGTGGTGGTGACATAAAAGAGTGAATATATGCTGATGAAATCTTCTGGTGAAACAAATTTGGGAGCATCAGTGAAAGAATCACCATGTCATTCACAAATTAGATAACCTTTTGGATTAGAGAAATAGAAATGTAATTTTATTCAATGATACAAAGTGCAATGGTGTTCATTTAGGACCACTGGCAAGAATGTCTTCTGTAGGCAAATATCTAGTCTATGGGAAAAGATAACAGAGATTGTGCAATGTAGACAGAAAGAAAGTCAAATAAGGTAAGCTATATCTGGAAAGATATTTTCAGAGCAGCTAAACTGTTAAGGCTATTTTCTGCATTTCTGAGACATCATCTAGAACACTGTATAATTTTAGTTACCTGTGCAGTGACTTGTGGACTAACTGAATGCAGGATGAGTACAGAGGGTGAGTCTTGTGCAGTGATGAGGGAGATGTCTTACAAGAGTTGACTTAAAAAGCTTGGCTTGTTCAGCCAGCCAAGCTGAAGGATGTGGAAATACCAAGTGTACAAATGGTGAGAGGGAGGAAGCCATATGTAAGCTAAAAAGCAGTGATGGCAATCAAGTTATGGAAAAGATTTTTAATTGAAACAATGGGGACAAAATTTGTTACTAGTTTAAAGATGGAGCTTGATCCTTCATGAAAAGGCTTATATACTATGTTTGACAATGGTGGATAGAGGAAGCAAAACACATGAAGACTATGTGGAAAAAAAACAAAATCAAGGTTGCTTAGAGAAGTCTGAAGGGAGGCATGAATAATTAGGTGGATAATGCCATTTAAGTCAGCATAGCTGATTCGTTAGACATTGCAAAAACTTTCTAATGTGAGGAGAAGCAATACCAGAATAGATAGTTTGGAGGAAGTGTCTTCTAGAGATCTCTGGAAAGAAACTTCAAAAATAGTTGAGAGTAACTAAAGCATGCCTTAAGCTCCTCAGATCTACATTCTGCCTCTGAGACTTCTTCCAGATTTTTTTCTCTTCCTCATGTCCCAGATGAGCAGCTACTTTGTTTTATCTTTTGATCTTATTCTTCAAAAATCCCTTGGTTCACAGCACAATATCCAAGTAGCGCTCTGAAGATAAAAACCATTCAGTTTTCTCATGGGTGGTTCTGTGGTGCTTCTCACTGTCTCTTTGAATAGTTCATTAGCTGAAGCCTAGGGATAGTGCTGACCATTTAGAGATGAAGTGAAGGTTTTCCCCCTTGAATTGTCTGGCTAAGGAAAGATGCTCAGGACTTTATTTTTCAGAATACTTTCTGCTTTCCTCAGTGCATGGCTTCTGTTACATGTGTGAGTGTTACTGTCTGCAGAGCTGAGTGTATCAGATCAGGCATTTGGAAAATGAAGAATGTACAGTTAGTAACTGTCCTGTACCTTACCTGTCTTGTGGTCGGTCTTAAAGTCTCCTTGTCTCTAGACACAGCTTTCTCACCAAGCGAAATCTGTGGCTGACTTAACTGAGAGGTTTGGCCTGAAGTTCCCACCAGCAAATGGGAAGTACTTGTTCAGGACCTTACCTTTGCAAGCATGAGCAATCTATGTGTCAGTGTGACTGTAGTGAGTCAGGGTTTTGGGTTTTTTTCCCCAGAGCAGGTGAAACTTAGTAATTCACTATAGGGAATGGAGAGTCCTTAGGTTGCCGTGGCCAAGAATAACTTAAGACAAAGTCAGCAGCTGCCTGGATAACTATGCAGCATGATTTATTTCCCTTGGATCCATTTTTCTTCTTCCTGTATGTTTATTCCTGCAGCCGTCTCAAGTAGAAACACTTCTCAGGCTCTATTCTGTATGACTTCTATCTCTTCAACATATTAGAATGATTGTGCGCAGTAACCTTTGTGTCATGATACATTCCCCAGAGGAGGTGCCTTCTCTGCACTGAAAGGAGGTTATCAGGAAAATAATTTGTAATCATGTAATTAATATTTTGTAATGATTACTTGCAAGAGGGGCAAACTCAGATGACTGCAGCAAGTGCTGACATACTCCAGCCTTTAATTGCTGTCCTCTGCAACCTATCTAGTAGAGCTCTGGTGTGTCTAATTTTCTCATGCTCACTTGGAAGCTGCTTGTCCCCCAACTTTGTTTTCATGTCATGCCCCACAAGTGTCTCCACCCCAGCCCCAGGATTTGGGAATGGAGGATTAAAGTTAAGCTTTGGAAGAGGGTGGGGGGAGGGTGTTGTTTTCACGTTTGTTCTTCAGTACCCAAATCATGTTAACTGGCAATGAATTAAATTGACTTTCCCTGAGTCCAGTCTGTTTTGCCTATGATGGTGACTGGTAACAGCCTCTTGTCCTTATCTTGACCCACAAGCTTTTTCATCCTTTTTCTCCCCTTGCTCTGTTGAGGAGGGGAGTGGGTGAGCAGCTGGGTGGGTGTGTGGCTGCTGGCCAGCGTTAACACACCACACCTTCTTTCTGTGTTTTGCTAAGTCTCTCTTTAGGCTGCTTCTGGGCTCACTCCCTAAGCCATGGTAGCTCAGAGGCTCCCTCTTTTCTGTATTCTATTGCAGTCTCCTTGCCATGCTATCTCACTTTCCTTTTTGACTCCTTATCTCCTCTGGCCTTTCTCCATTTCTTTCCCTACCCTTCAGTTTTGATTTCCCACTTCCCTTGGGCTCTTTGTTCCATTTTGATCTCAGGTTGTATCTGTTTCCTTCTAGCATGTCTGATCGCTGATCCCCATTACCTCATTCATTCAATCTCCCTGAATTTCCTCTTTTTCCACCCCCACTCCCTCCTCGTGATGTGGTTCTGCTCTGGGTTTTCCCTTGCCTCCCTCTTTCCACCTCCTCCTCCCACCCAGTTTGTTCCTCCATCAGTATAAAGCCTGATCAGTCAGCTGGCTCTCATTTCCAGCCTTTGCTCTGAAAGTTGACAGGACTTTCTAAAAACAGACCCAAATCGCATTTTTCCTGTGTTTTATTTTCAGAAATGGATGGACTGGGTTTAGCTGCACGTTCCAAAGATTAATATTTGCCTCATCATGGAAAATTTCGGTTGCCATGATAAGTGCTGTCCAAGCTGTTAACTGAGAACAGGATCTAGTAATGGGAAGCATTGGGCAACTGTAATAATAGTCAGCACTATGAGCCCCACCTCTAACTGACCTATAGACAAAATGCTTTCCTTTTCATTGTTTTAACATAAAGTGGGGGGTTCTGACTTTAATAGCTCAACCATAGCTGGATTAAATTTTTTTTCTAAAGATACGGTGTTACTTTTTGCTTATTATTTTGGGCTGTGAAATACTTACATCCTAGTTTTGAAGAATTTAAGTTAAACTGATTTATTGTAACCTTATATTAATGACAAATTATGACTGCAGATTTGAGGCATGGGTTTAGTGGGGATTGTGTGTGTGTGTATTAAAAGAAAGTTCAGATTTCTATTGATAGAATGGTAGTAGATTAATTAGATTGCTGTGTGATAATCATTCATCCTGTATTACTGACTCTGATAGAAAGAAGTAAAGAGTCAGGGTGAAATCACACAATGAAAGGGCAGTGCACAATTCTAGGTAATTTGCATGGTGTGGATTAGTGGTAGTCAATTAAGCAGTAGATTGAGGTGGGCTCTAGAAAGGAAAAACTGAGCAAGACTGGGGTGGGGTTTGGATGCCAGGAGTGTTAATAGTCCTTCAATTCCCTGGAGTTACTACTGTCAACTAGATCTCTGAAGTCCCTTTGTTCCAGCTGGTCATCTGGATTAATGGTAGCAGTCTGCCTGGCTAGGGAGGATAAAACTTTCCTAGGAGGGACAGTGAGAGGGAGATGGACAGAAGCAGACCCCATGTGGTACATTTACTTAGCTATTCTTGTTGAAGACCTTAGGATGGTCATCCTTTTTCTTCCTAAAAAAGGAAAGCCTGAGTGTTTGAAGTCTTACAGCCTTATGATTTGTAGGACTGGGAAAGGCCTGAACAGGAAGCTGAAGTTTTGTGATTTGGTGACTAAAATCTGGAACTGGTGTAAAATGCTGACAAACTCATCATAAAGGTTTTGAATGGTCATTTTCAGCTATTTTACTTACAGTTCCCTGATGTTTCCTTCTGTTGGTGATACTCTGCAGTGATGGGAGGTGTTGCATTGTTTATCCTTTGGGGAAGCTTTTCAACTATAATAAAAGTAATGCTTTCTTGCATTCAGATTCTCTTGTTGGCTTTGGCAGTGGCAGAGGAACATTTTTAGAATAATACTGTATGCGTGCCAATCTAGATCTGATCCTTTTTTAAATTTTAAATTGATAAGATTTAATCGTTGGCTTAATGATAGAACAGCAGAGATGACAGATTGCCTGTACTGCTGAAAACAATTTGTAGTTTTCCATCCTCCTCCACCCTCTCTACTCCCACAACCCTCTCTTTCCCTACCTACTATTTCAAAACTTGTGAAATCACTTGTTGCTGGGAAAAAATCCCCAACAGTTTGAGAAGATTTCCTTTTGCTGAGCTATTCAGATATGCAGTGGCTGAGGCTGCTTTGCCTTGAGACAGGAGTGCCTGACCCTTAGTTTAGTTGCCATATTTCTGTATGTAACAATGGCCCACTCTAAAGTAAAATCCTTTGTCGTTAATTAATGATAGCTAATAATTAAGCACCATGCAGCAGAGCAGAAACCACGTCTAATAGCACTTCACCAGAAAGAGATTCTTCTTCTCGCCTCTCATTGTAGTATATGATTCATAGATTCGAGTGTCCTTTTATTTAATAGAATTAAATTCGCAGATGGTACGACCAGAAAAAAAACACACTGTCTGCCCTTTGGCACTGAAATTCCCTTAATACTGAACCAGTGGGGTAAGACAGGAACGTATATAGCATTTATTCTCTCATTTTAACCCTTAGGACCACTTAGAGGTTGCTTTTCTCTGTTGTTTGCAAGCTTCACTCTCCATTCTGGCATTCAGTTTTGAAGCTGACATTTTTCAGCGGGTGTTTTAGAAATAAGCCATTGCCGATTTATTCCTCAGGGTAAGTTTTGGAAGATGAAGGCTAATCATACATATTTATTTCTAGGTGTTATGAGAGAGTGTAGTTGTACAGCAACTGCTGCTTTCAGGATTTGATCTTTTAAGTAGACAATTGGAGATTCATACTACAGTATTTGCTGTCATAAACACTTAATTGGAAGTATTTGGGACAAAACAGAACTTGAGGACCAGTTTTGTCATTCCTGTTTTCAGAGTAACATTTATCTGTATAATCCTGTTGCTGTGTATAGGAATATCACAAGAACAAGATCTAGTCACTGAGAATAACAGCCCAGGACATCAAGTAATAGTGATCTTAAACCAATGAAAACATCTAAACTGATGTAAATGTTTGAAATGCTTGTGTATTTTATTAATATTGTGTGCACCAGAAGTGCAGCACCACTTTGTACTAGAAAAGCAGCAAAGTTGAATGTTTTTAGGAAAAGGCAGAAATAAGATAGTCATTAAAGCCTTAATTCATTCCCTTCCATCTTTGTTACATTTAATTACATCCATGTGCAGTATTTCTTCTGTCTGCCTCTGCTTTTCTTCTCCTTTACCCTTTGCCCTGTGTTTCTGTCATGATCTTTTTCTCTTGTTCAGCCTTAGGCTGATAATTATAGTTCTCCTTCCCATCTGTCTTGTTTTCTACCTGTCGTGGTTTAACCCCAACCAGCAACTAAGCATCACGCAGCCGCTTGCTCACTCCCCCCCCCACCCAGTGGGATGGGAGAGAAAAATCGTGAAAAGAAGCAAAACCCGTGGGTTGAGATAAGAACAGTTTAATAGAACAGAAAAGAAGAAACTAATAATGGTAACACCAATAAAATGACAACAACAATAATGAAAGGATTGGAATGTACAAATGATGCGCAGGGCAATTGCTCACCACCCGCCGACCGACACCCAGCCAGTCCCCGAGCGGCGATTCCCCACCCCCACTTCCCAGTTCCTAAACTAGATGGGACGTCCCATGGTATGGAATACACTGTTGGCCAGTTTGGGTCAGGTGCCCTGGCTGTGTCCTGTGCCAACTTCTTGTGCCCCTCCAGCTTTCTCGCTGGCTGGGCAAGAGAAGCTGAAAAATCCTTGAGTTTAGTCTAAACACGACTTAGCAACAACTGAAAACATCAGTGTTATCAGCATTCTTCTCATACTGAACTCAAAACATAGCACTGTACCAGCTACTAGGAAGACAGTTAACTATATCCCAGCTGAAACCAGGACACTACCCTACCACCCTTGCCCTCCTTCTTCCTCTAAGCCTTGCCACTCCCAAATGCCTGACTTTGACCCTTTCCTCTCACTATTGCTGTGTGCCCTTCTATTTAGCTACTCTTTCCACTTCATTCCTGGTTTGCTTTTTCTCTAAGCCTTGAAGATGGGGTCAGGGAATGCTCAGGACATGCAGCGTCTTCAGAAAAAACTGTGTGTGCTCCAAAGAGACTTGTTAAATTCAGTTCATTCTGAGGTTTTTATAATGTGGCCAAATGTAGCCTACATTCCTACATTCAAGACTGACACAGGAACAAGTTTTTTACTAAACTAGATGTTTTACTTGCATAGCATGGGTGGGCTGGAGTTTCTTGACAAAACAATTGTGTAAAAAATGATTTAATAAGAGCAATACAGTGCTTAGTAGAACATTCCTAAAAACGATCAAATAATTTGCTAAAACTTGCTAAGGCATTTGAACCTAAAGAAGATGCTAGGCATTCTGTCCTAACACTTAAGAGTTGTAAAGTATCAGAAGCAAAAGAGTCTAAAAATGGAAAGTATCAAACAACCTGAACTGCAGGTGGCACAACCAGTTTTACTTGTAATTTAAACATCTTTCTCAGGTTTCCATTTGCTTTTGACATCTTGCTTCCCTAACGTTTCTGTGAACATTGCTACTCGATAGATCTCTGGCAGAGCAACAACAAGTAGAGGTACTGCAACCTGTACTAGAAAGGTGAATAAAATATGTGGACTACAAGAAAAGAAAAACAGAATGGAAGAGGAAGGAAATATAAATGAACTGATGATGATACTAAAGATATAACTGAGGGTTTTACTAGTCTACACTGGCATTTGGAGGAGCTGCAATCAGAAAGCCCAGTTGTTAATTTTACAGTTAAATTTCCTGAATCTATATGGAGATAATTCAGTCTGAAAAGGGATTTTTTAATTTTATTTCTGATTAAAAAAAAGTCTCCCTTTCACTTGTTGAAAAACAAAGGAATGTTTTAATTTTATTAGCTTAATATTTTAGATTATTTCACAGTATGCAGCTCCACATGGCAGTCTCACAGAATGTTTTCTAAGTGAATACTTAGAAAGACATACAGTAATACTGTTTAACCCCATACTGTTAACTGTTCAACCCCAGGATTGTTTTTCTTTTAATATTCACCTGAAGATAGAAATCCTTGATTTACTGTATTTATATGGCTTGATGTTACTTGGGAGTACAGCTGAACCTCATTTTAAAAGAAAGCTGCTAACTAATTTGTAATACTGTGCAGCAGAGGGCACTAGCGTCATACCAGATGTAGGTTGTTCACAAAAGTTGTTCAACAGCTCACTTGCATGGGTGCAGAATCATTTCAGCCTTAGAAAGAGTAGAAATAACTGTTCTGGGCTGTAAATTCCTTTTTCTCAGTTGAATGCCAGCAGATGTTTGATGTTCAGGATAAATGATACTTCTGGGGGCAAAAAAAGTTACTTAATTTGGCTTGCATGTTACAGTTTGTTATACAATGCACTGTAAGTAGAGTTTATTTTCTGTCTGACACTTACTGGTGAGATATTTTTTTCCCCTCTGAAATAATAGTTTGTTCCTGCATCTGGGGGTTTTTCAGCCTTGTGTGGGCCCTGTGACAGGGATGCTTTCTTGCAATCTGGATTTTTTAGGTTTTTTTTTCCCCAGCAGTCTCTGCAAATCTGTAAAAGGTGACATTTTGTAAATGTAGTTAAAGATCTAATCAGAAAAACTTATGTTTGGTTGCCAGCTCAGGCCATGTTCTGCAAATGTGAGCAGCAAAGCATCAACCTCTGTCCAAACCTGAAAGGCAGAAATACAGAAATCATCAAGGTGCCATGCAAGCTTACTCTCACAGCCATCCTGTGCTTGGTGCTGTTAGGTGCCCATAGGTGTGTAACCTACTGCATTCTCTCCCATAAGCATAGTTTCATAGTTTTATGTTTGCCATAAACAAAACATTCCGCGGTTTCATGTCGTGCTATGTATTTGGTGCTAGGTTGTGGAAACGTGGGACTGTGTTGGAAATAGGATTGCTGCGCATAGAGCGAAGCACTGCATGCTGAGGTTTGCAACTTAGCAGAATTCATGCTGAGACTCCACTCTCCACAATGACATCTAGATTTGCTGATATTCAAGGCAATGTGTGGCAGATATCTCCTCTGGTATAGCTTAGAGGAGGGTAGCCCCCAGGATTAGCATTTGATCTGCATATCTCTTCCGTTGGGCCCCTGAACCACTTTGAGCAGTGTGAGGAAGTGCAGGTAGATGCCTGCTGAGCACAAGCAGGGGAGCGGCTTGGTTTCCTTTCGGGTGAGTGGGGCAGAGCTGGTGAGGATGGCTTTGGGGTACTACTGCTCCCCGAGGGAGAGAGGTGATCTCTGGCCACAGGGACAGATGCTTTCAGGTGACTCCATAGCTTCTCAGCCAAGTGTGATTGCAGTCTGGAATAAATACTGAAGAATGACAAAAAAGGAGATGGGTGATGAAAACTGTGAATTGATCAGTAAATCCGAATGAAGATAATGCTTTTTTTTTTTTCTTCATCATCAGACTGTGTCTGCTGATCCTGAGTGCTGACAGAGGGATGCAAAAGAATTACTGCTGTTTGGAGGCATAAGGTTTTAAATGGCTGGGAGAAAATCTGAGAAAGTTTATTTTACTAACAAAAATGGATCAGTTGTAACCAGGAAAGCCTGAGGTTATAACATGCACAATGGATGATATCTGTGTATTAGAGGAGCTACTAAGTTTATATAAACTTGGTACTTTGATCTGAGCCAATAATTGCGCAGAAGGAGGCACGTAGGTCAGATGCATCGTTACAGCGGCCAACAACTGGGACCAGCAAATCCATATGTTAAGGCTGCTGTTCTTGTTTACCACGCAGCTGCATGTGACTTACCAGGATTGTTTGTCAGGAGCTATGGGCATCCAACAATTTGCACATTGTTGGAATGAATAAACCAGCCTTTTACCGTATACTGCTGAATTCCTCTTAGTTTTAGTCCTTCCAGAGGAGAACAGATTTAGAAGAAAGAAAGAAAGAAAGAAAAAAAAATAATTAAAAAACCTCCCATTTTGATGGGCTACCAACCTTTTTTGACCTTTCAATATCACTTTAAGAATGAAGTTAAAACTAATCAGAATGAAATGTCTGTGGTTGTGTGTCTGTGGGAATGAACTGACTCTGTATAATCTCAAACATTTTGTGGTTTGATTTTTTTAAATACTTTATTTGATCACTTTTTGCTTACTATAAATATTAGTTGGAGGAATCATCCTTTAAATCAGTTTCTTAATGACAGGATAAGTTCTGTTATTTTGTGGAGCAAGGATAAAAGGTTTTTTATATTTTTATACCTTTCCAATATTTTTAATTGTGAAATTGTAAGATAAAAATCTTAAACTCCTTGTGATTTGAAAAAGTATGCCTCTCTTGAAGAAAATCCACTAACAAATGTAAATGTTCTAATTTAAAATTAGGGGCTATGGGACACTGCATTTCTGGCATATGTTTTTTTATATATTATGTATGATTTTATTGTATTGTTTTCTTGTTTGCTGCTCATTTACTATCAGTATCCCAGTTACAAACTCGTGGGGGCAGGCAGGCTCCATGGATTTGAATGTAGTAGGGCTGAGTAGTTTGTTTCAAGTGTTATCATGACAGAATAGTTCTTTTACTGCTAATCGTTTTCTGATTCCTTCTCTTAGAGATGGATCTTGGACATCTTTCTCTGGATATTATGTACTGCACATGCTTCAGAATTTGTGTACAAAAAAATAAGATGAAGAAACAGGCCCCCCAAAATGGGTCAGACATAATGATGTCTTTTCATTTGTAGTGTGGGCTTCATCTGTTTCACAAGGCTTGACTTGGATAGCTGATTTCACACAAACCCTTGCTTGATATTGAAGTGACGGTAGTTTTGTGAAACAGTGTAAATTCAATGTAATGTCAGTGCAAATAGCTTTTTTTAAGCCTATGCAATTTTCCAGTGTATGCATGCATGCAGATATGTATGTTACTTAAATGTACATATCTCTCTGTTCCCCCTCCTCTCATTCCTCATGGTTTTTTTTGCCTGTTGTAAGATTTAAGGGACAGTGAATAGTATAGCACACGAAGTATTTAGATTTTCTTCAGTTACAAAGAATTACAGACATTCTCTTTGAATATGTGATTTCATTAACTTAGGCCTGTGAATGAATTAAAAGACCAGGGGGAGAAAAGCAACTCACTTGTGAATAACTGAATTATTTCCCCAAATTAAAAACACCTTTGTATCTGAATTCTGAATATTTTGATTGTTCAATGTAGTCAGCTTGTTACACAGCCCCTACCTAAGTGGCAATGGTATGTGTTCTTTTAAAAATTACTTCATTTTCTTAAATCTTCCTACATTTTGGTGCAGCTCCATCCTCTTTTTGATGTCTGTCTGGAGGAAACTGGAGGCAGGGGAGAACAATGCCCAGATATGCAAAACATATTTGCATTTTGCAGAGCACAGCTCTAGTCACAAAAGCTTCACATTTCTGTAGAGGGAGGCAAAGAAAAATGAAAGTCAAGTGAACTGAAATTCCCCAGTAAATGGATCCTGTGGGGTTTTGTCTTTTTTTTTTTTTATTATTATTTTTTTTTTATTACTTCACTACTGAGGGCAGATAAGGGTATGCTGTAGGATGGGCATAGGCTATTGTTGACTTAAGACAGAAGTACAGACTCAAAGGTTTTATGAGGGGTTGATCCTTTTTTCCATACCTGTCTCTGATATCTACAAAGCTTGGCTGTTTGAACCTCAAGCAGAGGGAAGATTTGACCATAGAGCTAGTCATTTTGGATGTACATCCCCACATACAAAGGTAGCTAAAATATCATAGATGTTGACAGTTCCTTTACTGTAGATTAGTTTTCACCTTGTCCTCTGTGGTTACTGGAAACTTGACCTGGTCACAGATAGTAAAAGAAGTGGCGGTGTGTGAACCCCAGAGCTCCATACTGGCAGCAGGCTTTTTTACCTAGGACTGTGAGTCCATATGCCTAGCTGCAGATGACATTTCAGCTAAGTTCCTTGGTTTTAAATCTTGATAGCTGTTGTATCTGGCTGCCAGGCAGCCAGTAGATTCTGATACATTTTGAAGTGGAGTTTTCTCAGACACAGGGTTGACTTCTCTCTACTCTTTATTTGAACTAAACACAGCCTGGCCCTTTCCTTTTGCACGACAACCATTTTAGGTAGCTTGCTTGAAAAAGAAAAACGTGAAACCTTTCTACAGAAATATGTAAAGGGAGAGCAAGACCTATCCCAACTTACCTTTATGATACTTGGTACTGGGTTTAGGTTCCTTGCAAAGCTCACCATTCTCAAAGCAACGTGGCTTGTGAGAATGCAGGGATGGCCCCAGCCACCGCAGTCGTTGTTAATGGAGTTCCAAGGGAAGTATAATTCACTGCACAAATGGAGTGCCAATCTTCTTGTTCTGTGGTTGTGCCATGCCTACCATTGTCTGTAAACATCACACCCTTTACTGGAGCTGATAGTTGTTACAGCAGGAAGGATCCCATTTGGAGTTCCACTCAAGTCTTCTGGGACAAGCAACTGCAGCAATTAAGTGGGCTGCTTCTTATGTGGGTTCCCTGTAGATACACATCCTCAGGAAAATTCTTATCGTTATTTTTACCCAAATTTTCATAGAGTCATAGAATGGTTTGGGTTGGAAGGGACCTGAAAGATCATCTGGTTCCAACCCCCTGCCATGGGCAGGGACACCTTCCACTAGAGCAGGTTGCTCAAAGCCTCATCCAACCTGGCCTTGAACATTGCCAAGGATGGGGCATCCACAACCTCTCTGGGCAACCTGTTCCAGTGCCTCACCACCCTCACAGTGAAGAACTTCCTCCTTACATCTAATCTAAATCTACCCTCTTCCAGTTTAAAGCCATTACCCCTTGTCCCATCGCTACATGTCCTTGTAAAAAGTCCCTCTCTGGCTTTCCTGTAGGCCCCCTTTAAGTACTGGAAGGCTGCTATAGGGTCTCCCTGGAGCCTTCTGTTCTCCAGGCTGAACAACTCCAACTCTCTCAGCCTTTCTTCATAGGAGAGGTGCTCCAGTCCTCTGATCATCTTCGTGGCTCTCCTCTGGACTCGCTCCAACAGGTCCACGTTGTTCTTATGTTGGGGACCCCAAAGCTGAATGCAGTACTGCAGGTGGGGTCTCATGAGAGTGGAGTAGAGGGGGAGAATCCCCTCCCTCGACCTGCTGGTCATGCTTCTCTTGATGCAGCCAAGGATACAGCTGGGTTTCTGGACTGCAAGTGCACATTGCTGGGTCATGTCAATTTTACTAGATTGCTTATAATTTAAGTAATTTTTCTCTAAAAGAAACCACAACTGAAAGGTGTTTTAAATAATGCCCCTTAATTACAGATAATAATGTTATGTCAGAAAGGTCAAGTTTAGATAAAACTGCCTGAAGTGTAACTAAAACAATCAAAAAGATGCTCTCCTAGGAGTCTTATGCTTAGAAGACTCTAATTCAAGCAGCTCACAATTTGGCATAACTTGGGTTTGAACCTTTCATTTTACTTAAAAAAAGAATCTCTAGACCTTTTTATTTCTTGTTGATAGGCTATACAATTCATGTTTTTGGCCATATGCCAAAATATATATTTATGTACACTTGTTAACTATTTTGTATCATTTCCTTAAATTTTATACAAAATGCCTGTTGAAGAGCTCTAAATTTCTGCTTAATAAGTAGTCTTTGAACCATCAGTCAGGACCGTTAATGCTTGTATACCAATATACCAACAGTGCTAGCCATTATGCTTAAATAATGAGTGGTAGTCACAGTGTACCTTACTCAACAGACATTAAGCTTAGCTGAACTCAAAAGAGGCTTTTCATGCCACAATTGGACTTAGGAACACCAAGTCTAACTAATTTTTACATTTGATAGGATTCACAGAGATAAAATTACTCGGGTAGATTTTGATTCTGCTATGTCTGACTTCCATCTAGTTGCAAACATTTAATCTGTATTTATTTACGATATTCAAGTTTATGGATTAATTTTATTGGCTTACTGTTCCTGCTAGCACTGTTCACACTGTTTTCTCACATCACTGTCTTCTTGCTAGCTTGATAATTAACCTGCTGGACAGGCTGAGAATTCATGCCTTAGATCCTATCTATGTAGAAAAGGCAAACTGCTTTAATGACACTGTTAAAATTAAACGAGCTGATCTCTTGACATGTTCCAAGGTCATAAAAAGGCCTATATTTATAACACTGTTTCTTTTTAGGTTGGGGATACTCCATGCCAGTTTATCCTGGTGTACTTCTTGACTGCTGTAGTTCAAACAACACAAAAATTGCTTGCTGGCCAGGACGTGGGTAGTATACTTCCGTCATGACTTTGGAAAAGCTGGAGCTGCCTGAAAAGCTGTAGCCCTTGGTTGCTTTCCAGCTGCCCTGGCTGGAGGGATACCTGCCTCACGCCCTTTCAGTTGAGCCTGTAGAAAGTCTCCTGGGAACGCTCCCTAATTCACTGCAGTCAAAGCTGTCTGGATTAGCTCATGCCTTGTCCAGCAGCAGTTTCATCAGAAGTGGACTGACTTTGCCCAAAAGCGCGTGGGCCAGGAAATCTGTCGGGGTCTGCTGACGTGGTTGTTAAATGAACTGGTAATCTCAAGTGTGGAGTAGTAATAAACTAGTGTGGCTTTTAGTTTGTCGACCTAGTCTAGCTAGATCTTCTAGTGGATGTTTGACTGCTTATTCAGTTATTCTGTAAACTTAGTGGGTACTGGGAGATATCTGGTAGTAATTTCCCATGCTGAAAAAATGTAATTGAAATGACCATGTCCCATTGATTCATTTTAAATATCGCTGAGAGACATGACCTGTTACTGCTTGATGACTTCATTTGCCCAAAAAACATTACTTCAATAATAAGTCAACAATCTGTGAAGTGCTAAACATGTATCCAACTTTAAAGTCTGTCCTTGTTAACTAAAATAAAACCTGAAATGTCATTCATAGTTGTCATGCATTGGACAAGATGTGATCACTCTTAAGTTATAGCACTCATTTTAGATTCTTTTAGGCTTTTAAACTATTGGCAGTTCATAGGGCTTAAGATCTTGGAATCTAAAGCATTAGCTCCATGAAACTGTAAAACTGTAATATAAGTATGTATAAAATACAAAGAATTATATACAAGCTTTTTGTCTTGCTCTGCAACGTATAATTTATTCATGGCTGAAAACACACAGTGCTTGTCTTTTGACATGCCCTGTTATGTTTCATCTGATGATTTTAACGGATTTAGTTAGGCTACCGTAACATTCGGATTTTTGCAATTCTGACCACCATAGCATCCATTCATGATTGGGTCAGATTTCTGGTGGTGACTTACGTAGAGCTCTGTGGTGCTTTACATGAGATTACCTAGTAGTTCAGTGAACTAAGGGAATACAGTAGTCAAATTATGATTTATTTTTTTTTAATCATTTATAGGGCAAATTTTGTGCAGATCGTGCTTATGATTTCTTTGCTATTTAGAAGGTCAGTTTTATATTGGTCAGGTCAAACTTGATCCAGAAAGGCTGTTGCTTAACATGCTACGTAGATTGGACTGAGTTTTATTATTGGAGGATGACATTTGCAGTCTACTAATACGTATTGCAAAGCTGTCATTACAGAAAAAAAAAAAGTTAAGCAGGCAGAAACGGCCAAATATTTGCTGAAACACGAAGCTGGAAAAAGCTAGACGTAGGTTAGTTAAAGGAAAAACTCCCACTGTTGTATGCAAACATAATTTGTAAGTCTCTATAAAAACTATATCCAGTAGAAATATACTGGAGTTCTTTACATGTGGTGGGGTAACGGAGATGTGATTTAAATGACTTGCACTAAAAGTATCTTAAAAGATTTTCTGCTTATTCTTTCAAAGACAGAGTTGCTGAGCTTTGGATACTTCTGACTTGAGGTAGACAGTGTTTTTATTACTACTATTTTTTTAAATTCAGGGATCTTCCACATACATTTTCATTCTATCAAACAGTTCTGTTGGAAAATTTAAAAAATTGTCTTTGGAAGAAAAAAATGCGCATTTGCATATTTAAAGAGTTATCAAGAGAAAAACAAATCTGTTTGTTAGTTTTTGCTTTCACTGAATACATAGAAGTTGAAAATTCCCAAGTCACTGTTACGTCTTATTAAATTGGATGGTAGAAGTTGTGGGCATCATCATCTCTTTGAATATAGTGCTGTTAAATAAAAAGACAAAATTACTTCCTCATTAAGAATTTTAGCTGACTACCTCTTCACAAATTTTTTTTTTTAATCTACCATTTTTTCATATTTGTAATTCTTGTGTAAATGAACAGATGGGAACATTTTGCGTGCTAAACTTCAGGATTATTTAGGGAGGGGGTAAATGGTGAGGTTGTGTGCTCGTTGATACTTCCAACATAAGTGTATCAATTCGTAATTCACTGTGAACATCACTTAAAAAGTTCCCACTCTCTTGGTCTTAAGTTCTTAGGAACAAACATCCATATACGTACTACTGTGATTTCCTCATTTGATCCAGGGAAAGTTTTTGTGTAGGTGCTGTAGAACCAGGTGGTTGCTTTCCTTCCTAGGCCACAGAACCATGGTTTAGATTTAAAAGGAAAAAGAAAATGAGTAAGTGCAAGTAGTTGAAGGTGGGAGAAAGTGATTACTGTCCTTGGCACTATCTTTGTAGTGGATTGTTCCTTTTTCTGTAGAAAAAAATATGACCAGTTTTGAGGGGTTCATTTTAGATTGACACCATTGAAATTGGACTCTTCCTTTTCAGATGTTCTGAAGTTCTTCTATTATCAGTTCTTTTACAGTCCTAATTCCTCCCTGGGAACTTCGGTAGTGTTTTTGTCATACAAACCTACAGAAGTGAGGTGTGCAGAATGGCGTTTCACCTGTGCTGCTTTGGGATTGGGAAAACAGAAGTTTGCTTTTCTGTGTAGAACAGCTATTACAAGGTCTAGCACCTACTGCAAGCAGCTTTCAGGGCAAACTAGCATGACTTGGCAGCCGATTTACATAGCTGTACATGCACTGATGCAAAATCTGTGATAAGCCATCAATATCTGTCAAGACAGAAATAAAAAGTTTGTACCTTAATAGGCTAGGAATGCGAGGAAATCCATGGTTTCTATGCTTCAGCATATTCATGTGGAAGATACTGTTGTTAGGAATAATTTAAGGAACAAGTGGTGCTTATTCCAGTTACCTACAGACAGTACACCATTGCTGTGATTAGGCATCTCAGTGCGAGCACACTTTCTTATGACTGAAATCTATACATCCCTCAGAGATTGCCTTGGAAGCCAAAAGTAAGACAGTGGAGCCTTTCAGGACAGAGAAGAAAGCTTTACACAGCTAGGACTGCATGGGAATGCTAGGTTGTCTGAATAAAATTACTGCACTGGAATTTATCCGGAATAGCTGTAATCTTGTGAAACGTGCCATGTGATTTTTTTTTTTTAATTTTTTTTTTTTTAATGGCATAAGCAGACATGATTTTGGGTTTATATCTTATCCAGAAGAATGAATTTTCATTTCCACAGTACACTACTAAGCTGGCTAACAAGTTCTTGATGCTTTTGGTATCTTAATATGTTTGGTTTAAGAGCGCAAGCTGCTAAATACCGCTCAGATGCTGGAGCAGAAAGATGCACAGATATTACTCAGTCTAGTGGAAAAAAAAATAAATCTGAAAAATTGGATGTAACGAAGTTGTTCCATTTGTATTTCTTACTCTTGTCTTTTTAGAAAGAGAAAAATGCAATAGACGTTATACTAAACAGATGCAACTAATATGCCTGAAGTGTTGTGTTCCATATATTTAATAAATTATGTTGTAGGTGGGGGTGTTTGCATACTTCTGAATTATTCACTACAGCATTTTAGATAATTTAGCTTTGTATCTTGTTTCTAAACCCACTCTCGGTAAATTAATATTTCAACCACAAACATTCAACATGTTAAGAAAAGGATGATTTTAGGGGGAGGGAGGAAGAAGGAAGGGAATAAAGCAGCTGGCATTCTTTTTGAATTTGAAGAATAATTGAAGATAATGTATTGTCTCGCACATGCCAGAACTGTCCTTTGGAACCTCAGCTACCATCAGCTGGCAGATGTCCAGTTATTTGACTTAACAGAGCTGAAGATCAAGCCCTAGTTATCCTGGCACCCAAAGTGGCAGAAACTTTTGTTTCAAACAAATGAAAATAGCTGGGTTTATAGGCTTGACTTGGAGAAAAAGTAGTAAGTGATGGAGAGGTGGCTTTTCTGATTGAACATGGAACTAGTAGTGATGGTAAGAGACAAAATGAATTAGCCTTACTAAACGTGGTGAGATTCTCATGCCCTTGCTGTTTTCTCTTGACTTGTCTATATAATTTGAGATGTAGAATGGGATGAAGGAAAGAACTATTCAAGCAACAGTAGGTCAGCCTTTTTATTTCAGTGTTCTGCTTTTATTTTAACATTCTTTGTAAACACCAGCAAAATGAGTGCTAGTATTTTAATAGCTGGAGAAAGGTAGATGGGTCTTGATACTCTCTCTGCTTGCCAGGTATTTGTCCAAGTATACTCTGCCTGTGCTATGCTATAGCATGGGGGTCAAGAGAGTATGTGCAGCCCTATGCTGAAGTTCTACTTGCAAAAGGTGTTGTAAAACTGGTGCTGTATGGTTCCTTGTAGGCAGCTTCCCAAGAGCTTTCTCAAGGAAATGGACCTCATGGCAAGGCTAAGCATCAAGTGGTGTTCCCCAGGACTTCTGCTTTATGTCCAAAATTAAGGTGGTGTCAGATGTATAGAAGGTCCTGCTAATATACTCATGCTGGGGTTAGGGCAGGTGCGGGAGCTTTTGTGTGTCTGCCAGACTCAGCCTCTCTTAAAATGCACTTTTGGGAATGCTTGAAAATTGTAGGAAGGGAAGTTTTCTTCTCCAAGAAGCTGAAGTCTCTTGGGCTTGTGACATGTGTGAAGCAGTCTTGTACTGATTTTAAATGTTCTGACTCTGGAAGACGGAAGGTGGAGTTGGGGAATTAGCCATTAAGGGCTTCTTTTGTCATTCAGATGAATGTAAAAAAAAAAAAAGTTTAAAAAAGATGAGTTTTTGGAAAACACAACTCAGTAAGCCTTTGTTTCCCTGCCCTAGACTACTACCCTTCTGAAACATCTCCTGCATAGATATTTCCATATAAAATCTAGGATTCCATATTGCAAAATGATTAGCCTATGATTGTTTTGCTTGTACACCGGATCTGCTAAGCCAGAGATGTAAAATGAACAAGTTGTGCATGCCATCTTCAAAATCTTTGTCTGCTTTTAAAGTTGCAGCAGTCGTGTTCACGTATAATTTTTGCTTTCTAATACTTCTAATCTTTCATGTGACTATAAATTATTGACTAGCTAAAACCAACCTATCTGTCCTGTTTTTTGACTAGAATAAAGTTAATTTTCTTCATAGTAGCTAGTATGGGGCGATGTTTTGGATTTGTGCTGAAAACAGTGTTGATACCACAGGGATGTTTTAGCTGTTGCTGAGCAGTGCTTGCACAGAGTCAAGGCCTTTTCTGCTTCTCACCCCACCAGCAAGTAGGCTGGAGGGGGCACAAGGAATTGGGAGGGGACACAGCTGGGACAGCCAACCCCAACTGACCAAAGGGATATTCCAGGCCATATGATGTCATGCTCAGTACATAAAGCTGGGGGAAGGAGGAGGAAGGGGGGGACATTTGGAGTGATGGCGTTTGTCTTCCCAAGTCACCATTATGAGTGATGGAGCCCTGCTTTCCTGGAGATGGCTGAACACCTGCCTGCCCATGGGAAGTGGTGAATGAATTCCTTGTTTTGCTTTGCTCGTGTGTGTGGCTTTTGCTTTACGTGTTAAACTGTCTTTATCTCAGCCCATGAGTTTTCTCACTTTTGCTTTTCTGATTCTCTCCCCCATCCCACCGTGTGGGGAGCGAGCGAGCAGCTGCATGGGGCTTAGTTGCCAGCTGGGGTTAAACACTATCATACAACTAAAGGTCAGACGGGCAAGAGAGTGGAATCCCACATTTCTACAACTTTATGGCCTGAGATTCTCAACAGGAGGAAAAGTAGTAAACCGCATGCTTTTGTCAGTGAGGTGGGTGGATCAGACCCTGAGCACACAGCAGAAACAGACTGATGGAAGAAGAAATCTATGCTGATCTTTTGGCAATCAGTTTTCTGCTAGTAAATGCAGTTTTAAAGTCTCTGTCAGATGGGTCTTGCAGAATAGAAATGCCATCGCAAAGTGACTAGGGGGAAATCTTTCTGTGTCAGAATGATCAGTGGAGCTGGAGACATTGCAAAGGTGATGCTTATAAAAGAGCATAGCAGACGATAGGCATTTTTTGATGGAGACATACTCTCGGGTCTTTGTCTGAGCAACTTCTCTGGTGTTTTCGAGCCTGTCTGTAGCCAGGCAAATGTTCATATCCAAATGTTGAACTACATTCAAGTGTGAAACTGAACATTTGAAATCTGTAGGTGCGTGTAGAAACTAACAAGTTTTGGTTATATTTAGTGTGCTCATTCATTAATCCCATAGCTGAAATTCTTAGATCGAGAATGTAACAAAAAATTTACCTGAATTCCATAAGGTGAATCTGTTTAATTTCATCCACTTTTGTCCGAGGCCCTTTGTATTCAGGATTCCGCAGGATCCAATAGACTTAATATAGCTTTTGAATCTAGTAGTTTTTTCTCTTTTTCAATGTTTGTTTGAAATTGTTCCATAGCAGTTGTATAAATAGGTGTTTTGGTGGCTGTTTGCTTACATATCTGCATTTTCATGTAAGTAGTACTTTTAGTCTGTAGTGCCACCGAGGAGTCTATCTGCCATGAAAGACTTGGAGATCTGTGCTTCTAAAGCAGTCAGTCTTTGGGAAACTCCATTCCATAGCTACAGAAGTGAATGACTGACATGCCAACCTCAGTGTTTGCATTTGGCTTTAAAGTTCTTTGAGGCATGGACCATTTCCTTGTTAAGATTTTTCTGCTCAGCAAAAAGAGCTCTGTTGCTGGACTTTTTGGCACAGCATGCTAACACAGTGCACTTCACTGGGCAGCTGACAGCTTTTGTAAAGGTGGTAATTGAGTGATCTTGTTATCTCTTTACAGAATCATGTAAACCCAGCAATGGATTTTACGCAGACCCCTCCAGGAATGCTAGCCCTCGACAATATGCTGTACTTTGCTAAACATCACCAGGATGCTTATATACGGGTAAGGCTTATTCTCGTCTTTGAGATCTGTGGGGTTGCCTGTTCACACGCAACAACATGACATAAGTTTGTAAAAGCTTTGGGAGAAAGCTGTACAGCTGTCTAGTCTGTCATTGCCAAGTCAAATATTACAGATATTACTTTTTGCAAATATTACTTTTTGCTTAGGCCTGCAAAGAGGAGGGAGATGAGCTTATGTCTTTTTCAGATGCATGATGGAGGTCAATAAGCTCAGAAATGAGTAAGTGTGCAGAATTCTCTGCCCTGCTCTGTCTACCAAAAACTGTCAGTGTTTTCTGTGGAAAGGAGGCTTTGATGAGCAAATGCTTTGATAAGCGACTGAGTTGCAGTGTCCTGAGAGTTAAGATGCTCCCACTAAAACTACTGCTATATGTGAGGTAATGCTCAGAGAAAAATAGGTAAAAAGCATCATGATTGACTTGCACAACCCGTTCCTGCCCCCTGCCCACTCCACTTCCTACATTTGTTATTTCAAGGGTAGTTCAAGCAAGTTTTGTGTTGCATCCTTACAAGAAGAGGCACACAGCTGAATAATACCTGCCTCTGAATAGAACAACTTTTCCTGACCTTTATTGAAATCACGTATTTGCCAAGCATAAACCTAGCAAGCACAGATGGGAGTAGAGGTTAGTCTAGAAAATCAGTGTCTTGCGATAGTAGGGATGGTTTAACTCCCCAAGAAAAAGCACACATGCACACCAGCTTAAAGAAGGTTGTGTATAGCAAGGAGACAGTAGATACACCAATCGTTTCTACTATAAAGTGAAGAGTGAACTTTTAATTTATCATCTAGTTTTTGCTCAGAGTAGATTAGTGTCAAAGTTCTAATAGGTTTGTAAAGGGTCTGCTGATATCCAGGCCAGGATGATCCAGGGACATAACAGGAGACCACAAGATTGTAAGATCTGCTCGTTAAATATATCTTTCTCCTCAGTCTGCATCTAGCAACAGCTGTTACAAAACACTGTGGTAGCATGCAATACAGCAATATTTATCAACCCCTATAAACCCCTGAAATTAAGGGCTGTTTCACATACTGGGCAATGAGTGTGTTTTCTGGATAAACTATGCTGAATTGTGGGTTTTTTTATAAAACAAGAATTGGTTACTGTTTCTCATTAAAATTTGGTAAGATCTGGACCCCTGCTACTTGACAGACTTCTTCTGAAAATTCTAAATTTAGAGAATATACTTAGTAGGGGTAGCCAGTGCTCCCAAATGAGACAGTCATTTTTTAAAGAAATCTGAAAGAATTTAAAGAGGACAGATATTCTGTTGAAATAGAGCTTTCATTGACATCTCTCAATTTTTTATTTTTCATTTTCATGTTGCAAATGCTGTCTTAAAAATTGGGTTCATTGTAGCATGTAATTAGACACTCTTTAGAATGGACTTTGTTGCTGGCTCAGCTTTGTTTCTATAATGCAGCATTTTTGTTGCTGCATTACTGAGAATTTTTGCTGTTATTTTGGGATGCCAGTTTTTATTCTTGTATGATTCCTGTTAGGAGAGTGTCTGGGTGCCTGATGTATTTCCTGCCCGAGAAAGGATACACATACACTAGAAATGCCACACTGAGGCACGCTCAGATTAAATTGTTTGCCCAAAGCTGCTTTGGGAACTATTAACACAGCTTGGGAGTATGTTAGCCTGCCCATCTTTCTTGAGCAGTTCTACTTAGTGCTTATACTAGCATTGCTGGCATGGTAGCTCACTCATCTGCAGTGGTCCACCATGTCATCTTAACAGCATGCTGGACGCCTCTGAGATGAATGGTGTTGTACAACTCCTCTAGTGTGCTAGTCTTTGATCACAAAAGACACCTATTTTCTGTCTTTTCATCTCCTTGACTTACTAGCTGGTGTACAGTAGTTTCCTGTGGGTCCTGACATGCCCATTTCCTTCTCATATCTCATTCTATTTCACATCTAACATTACCTTTTCTTCATGGCCTTTGGCTCCAAAAGCTCCCACAACAGCAGTTTTCTCTACTTGTACAGCCTGTTGACCTTGCTTATTTTTTCAGATATATTTCTACTGCTATGGTGTAACAAAAATTCTCTCTGTGGTCAAGGTTAAGTTGCCACAAGAAATTTGTAACTATACAAATAATACTAGCATACTGAACAACTTTTTTGACAGGAGCTCTTCTCTTTTTTTCATTGTTGATACTAGGAAATATTTTGGTTCCTAGGAGGAGAGATTATTTTCAACTTGGCCCTTTGCAATACAGTTTATTGCTGTACCATGGGTTAATTCCTAAGGCCCAAAATGAGATAATATCTGTGCTGTGCAGTAATTAAAAATCAAGACTGGAAACCAGAGTTGGTTTGAAACAAACTTGGAAAATATGAAGTTTCTCCTGACAGAATGGGATGTATTAAGCAAAGACACTATCAGGAAGTTGTCGTGGTTTTACCGAGTGTATTGGCAGTGCTGCATTTTAATGGACAGCACAAATCACTGCAATCTGTCCTGCCACTTTCTTAGGATGCCCCAGCTGCATGGCCCTTAGGAAGGTATCTTGTATTACTGAAAAAAAATGGATAAGGAGAAGTTAGAAGAGAAGGCAGGCAATTAGTAATCTCTTCCCTTTTTGTTCCTTGTTCTGCCTCTCGTAAGTGATTCTGCTTAGAAATAGTTTGCATGATAAATGGATTAGTGAGGTGGGAAGGATGTCTGAAACTAAAGTGCCCTTGGGGTGGGGGTGGGGGCGGCAGTAGGGCTTCAAAGACCAGTAGCAAACAAAAGTACTCATAGGAAGAGTAAATACAGTTGCAGTGTGTTGAAGAACATGGGTGTGAAGCCAGTGGAGCAGATGGATAACTCTGCATCTTGAAAGCAGAAGGCATTTCAAGGTGAAAACAGGGGTGTTGCACGGTGAAGGAGGAAACAAAAATGACCAAACTTTCCCTGTTTGATTCTTTCTTACCTACTTCCCCACAATCCGTTTCTCATTCACCTTTTTCCTGTTGGATACTTACTCCTGAAATTACAGTAATATGTTTTCTTGACTTGCTGTCTTCCTTCAGATAAACATACTGTTGTTTTTCTTTATTTAGACTTTGAGTTAATTGGTTTTGAATCTTGGGGTGGGGGTGGGGGGTGGGGTGGGGGGAGGTTGTTTACTATGCAATATGACTGGAGCTTCCAGAAGAAAGAGTGTTAGTGGAGGGGGAAAACCCCCATGTTTTCTTTGATTGTGTAGTATCCTTAGCTATCATTTGGATTTTTAAAAAAGTTTCCTATTGAATTAGTTTCCTGCTGAGTTAGCTTTTCTTTCTCTTTTTTATGAATTATCTGGTGCTATCAGTGACTGATATGCACTGCATTTTTTTCATGTTCCACTTCAATAATCAATTGCTATTGGAAGACGATTTGCTTTTAAAAGGTGATGACATAGTATATGGAATGCATTGATGGCAGTAATGTTGAGTATCTCTGCAAGAAATTTCAAAATTTTTCGCAGGAAATAATTGGCAGTTTCCCAAGCTACATAATTATAGGACAGTCAGAGTGTATAATTAAAGTTAACGGTGAAGAAAATGATTGGAATAAAGCTTCGTGACAGATAATTTTTTTGTTGTTGTTCTTTTGGAGCAGACAAGTCCCCCCTTGGTTCTAATCTGTTCCTTTCCAAAACTATTTCAGCTTCACGTTCTACTACTTTTAAAAATAAAATTATAACTTACCATTTAAAACACTTTATTCAGTGCAGATATCTTGAGATTTTTCTTACTGGTAACTTGTAGCAATGTGCCTTCGAAACTTTCCTGAGTGTAAAAAGGGTCTGAGGAAAAACCCTTCCATGGAAATACTGTTATGCTACCATTGGTATTAGTATCTCCATTTATTGGTGCTTTGTCATTGATTCGTTTGGGAATTTGTGGTGCAAGACTATTCAGATCCATTTTGTTTTCAAGATAGAATGAGGAGAGAGGTATAAATATATGAAACCGAAATATTTTGTATGCATATGTGTGTGGGGGTGTGTATTCATTTGCCTGATTTTGGTTTTTGTACACATGCATTTCAGTGATCGCTAATATTGATGTAAAATAATGATATTTACTTAATTTGGTGTAAAGTGCAAACTAAAGGAAGCAAAATGGAGCACTCCTTTTATTTGTAAACCAAAAAGAGAAATTTGATAGTTGTTGTCCTGTGTTTAAATGTGCTGTGTTTGTGCCTGGGATGCTTCTGTAGAAACACTGGCTTTGCAGTTTTGATAAGTTGACCCCTATATGTGCAGTCAGTGTTCATTCAGGTGTTCTTGATAGCAGGCAGCAAAATCAAAGCTACTGCTCCAGTTGTGGGTGGACTGCCATTCGTCTTGGATCTTGGCTAATTTAACAGTATTTCCTGGCAGAAAAAGAAGATGTCATTGGGTAAACTGAATTTACAGCAACTATGCCTTAGCTTCTAATGCACTACCATTGAAATATTCCCTTATTTTACATTTTCCTCATGGGCATCTAAATATAGTGATAACCTTCATCTGGGAGGGAGTGTAGGATTTTACTTAAAGGTTACTGTATTTCACAGTAAGTCAGTGGAGTCACAAAGAGGTCCTATACGACATTGTCTCTGGTGGGGTACACATTTCTTATTCTAATGAATTTGCTTTTGATGACTGCAGGTTGGTGACTTGTCTATATTTTTCTTCTGCGCTTATGACCAGCCATATTCTAGCAGGTCTCACTGCTTCTTTGGGGTGAGATTCTGCCTTGAGGAGACACATACTGTGTCTCCTTGTTTTGTTTAAGCACAAGAGATTGGTGCTTCAGGCAGAAACTGTAGATAGACTTAGCAGCTCTGTGTCTGATCATTGGCTGTCCACCTGTTTGGATTCTGCCCAGCTGGTTGCCCAAGTTTATGCCCAATTCTTTGCCATTTATTAGGTTAGTAGGTTCTTCATATGTGTAGGGAAAAATAAGTGTTCCTTGGAAAGAGATCATTTTACTGTAGCCTGAAATTCAACTCTCTCATCTGTAGAAGAAAAGGTTTTTCCTTTTTCCCACTGATTTTATCTATTTCATGGAAATATTTGCTAGATATTGAGTGTAAAATTTTCAGTATAAAATATTGCCACCAGGGTGGTGGAATGCGTGCTGAAAAGTTGGGCTTATTAATCCCTTGATATGATTTATAATTGCTACTACATTTTTGTAAATGATGTGTAAGATATTTAGTGGTATGCTCCTCAATTTTCTGTTCTTGTATTTAAAAAAAACTTTAAAAGTTATTAAAATGTTTGAAATCAAAACAACTTTTGGACCTTGGTTGTGCCAAGAGTTATTTTGATTACCTGAAAATTAAAAATTGAGCTGGTTTAGGGTCAGTAGTAGAAAATCCCCTTTCCCCTGCATCTGCTGAGCTGGAAAATCAGTTATTCACACAGCTGCTATGCAGAGATATATCTTGCCGAGCAGCTACTTGAGTTGCTGCTTTTGGGGAGGTTGAGGAGGGAGTTCTTTTCCTTTTGAAGCTTTCAGAAGTCACAGTGGAGGCACAGGTGCTGTTTGCGAGTGCTGGTGATGCAGGCAGGAAGATTGCTGGCATCCTGCAGAGACCTTTCAGAACTTTAATGGGTTGAGTCACAGTCTGTCTGCCATATACTTTCTAACCCATGCAGTTGTATAGGAGGCTGCCTACACATCCTTCCGCCAGTTCAGAGAGTCTCCTCATGCCTACTCATTCTAACCTGATCAGATATGAATAGTCCAACATATAATTTCAGCATTTTCTGAAATAAAACTGAGTTTGATTTCTGCCATACCATTTTTTTCCCCCAGAAATGATAGGAAAAGGGATGTAATTTATTTCTGTTCTGCTAAAAGTGGAGAGAAAAGTGAGCTTTGTTATATGAGTCTCATGAAGGAATGCAGTTTTCCACATGAGACCTAATTGCCTCAGCCCAGTGGGTCCCAGCCTGTTAATGTGTTCTTGTCTTCTCTTTTCTCCGCCAGTCTTTCCATTCTCTGTTCTTACCTTCCACTGAGATATCTAATTGTTTTTCTCCCTGCTTTTTGTTTTTTCCCAAACATCACTCAATCTCTCTGCTTTCCATAACAACACACTGGAAAGTTGTGTGATTTTGCCCCGTCACTGATGGCAGAATTGAGGTGGGTCCTCTACAGTAAGGAGGCAAAAGCCTGGAGTGGCTGGTTGCAGCGTAAATGCAGAGTTAAGTTAGTACTGGGGGAGGAAGAGGATTGTAAGGGAGTCATGGCACCCTCTGCACAGCCCTGTATGGGATACATAGTCCTGTGTACGTTCAGATCACTTCTCACCATTCATAGCACACCTAAACTTTCCCATGTATATGGAAGCTGTTGGCTAAAGGAGGTCCTGATCCAAAGGGCCCAGAAGTTGTGGCAACTCTAGCTATTGTCTTTAGAAGGTTTTGAATCATACCATGAGTTGCAGCAGTAGCACAGAAAGATTTGGCTGATTTTTGTGGAGCCATAATCCCTCCACCTGCAAAGGTGAGATGTGTATACATGGGGAGAGAAGACAACTAGCTATGGAGTCTCACTGATTTTCCCATTTACTCTGTGCTGGGAGCTTTTGTGATGCTGGTACTCTAGCTGCTAGTCTCACTGATGTACAATAAAGGTTGATGCTTTACTAGTATATCCATACCACAATAATGTTAGGGCACTAGCAGGGCCTGTTTCATATTATGAAAGAAAAGAAAATTGAAAAACTTGCTATATTCTGCAGGTACTGCAGTTTCCTGCCCTCCATTTCTGCCACAGGTGAGCAAGGAAAAGACTGCAGGGAAAGCATTGCCTTCTTACATTTGTGTGGGGCATGGAGGGAGAAGGAATACCTGGTGGGTAGTTTCCAAACTGGACCAGGTCAACACCAAATCGCTCTCCTCCCTGCCTGGGCCTGTGGGAAGTGAAGACTGCATCCTGGTGCTGCTTCTGAAGATGACATGACAGCTGGGCCTCTCATCTTGGGTCTTACCACCATTCTTTACAGTGATTTGGTTTGTTCTGCATGGAGTGCGAAAGAAAGGAGGAAGATACATAATATTTCAAGACAAAGGACTGTGTATTTAGCTTTTGATGGAAAATAAAGACAATACAATCATGCTTCATGCAAAGGTGTTTGTGCGAGGAACAAAATTTATTGCTAGGTGAGCAACTGCAGAACCATCCAAATTTAGCTTTTGATAGTTTGGCACTAGATTTGTTTTAAAAGAGGGGGAAAAAACCACACTGTAACTTTCCAGAAGAAAACCAACTATTGGAAATTTTAAGCCATCTTTGTTAGAAGCGTTTTATGGCTGCAGAGTCAAACACTGGCTGTAATATTACCCCGACAGCTTGAATTCCCCCTCTTATCTGTATGTCATTATATAATGACATAATCAGATGCTTTTCTTCTCCCTCCTGCCCTGTGTGACTGTGTCATTGTCACCTGGCTGCTTTGCCATAGTGGGCTTCGTGCCTTCTGTTAGCAGTTTTCCCCGGCAGCAGAAGGTTACAGCGCACTTCCTCACACGATGCGCAGGTTAGCCCTCAAGTGCTTATTCATAGTTGCACACAACAAAGCATGTATCAGACTCCTAGTGTCTTATCCCTAACATGGTCCTGTAACGAGATGTCCCTAAAAAAAAGGCACAGCTTTGCAGCTGTGTTTCTCGTGTCAGTGGCTCCTTTCTTCTCCTTCCTCAGTATCTGTAGTAGGTCTTGGCTCTTCTCTCAAATCCTGGCTTAAATTGCAATTCTAACTGATGTAACTGTTGCTTTATTTTAGTTTTGCCATGAGGAATTTCTGTAATGCCTCAGGAATGTGAAGGAAGGCTGAGATAAGGGAGAGAGGAAGCATGGGAAATTGAAAATAAAATAATGAAGATAAAAAGACAAGTTACAGGAGACAGTGCTGAGTGTAGGGTTTTGGAAGAGCGCTGATGCTGAAGTTGAGGCAAATGACAAGCTGCCTTAAGAAGAAAGCAAAATTAGTGAAGAGGATGAATGGAAACTGACTCTGTCTGAAGTATACTCCCTTATCCTTCTCGGAAAGCATATTCTTAGGACTTGCTTCCTAGAGTTACTTAAAGCATCTAAATGAAAAGAGAATGGTGAAGCCTACCATACGTGATAAGGAAGCTTAGGAAAAGGAAAAGCAGCGTCAAGAAAAGGAGGAGCATCCCTGCAATATTTGGATGTTAAAATGCTGCCTGACTTTTCATTTTGGGTCTGAGGAGGTTTTTACCATCTTTACTAACTAGCTCTCTGAACCTCTTGATACTAACCTACAGCAGAGTGCTAGAAAACATGGTCTCTATTAATGTAGGATCATTTTAGACAGTACTACAAAAAAGGTCTGGGGAAATGCTCCTTTTTATTAGTGCAGCAATGCTCGTTGAACTGTCTGCTGTGGGATTTATTATAAGTATTGATGCAGCTATAGTGGGTCTAGCCTTTCACTTCTGTATTTACTTCCTAACCATAATGAATCTCTATGCCATTGCCAAGCTCTGCGGTTGGTTCAGGAATCTGAGAATTACATCTGCAGTTGCTATGGGCAGTATACTTTGAGCCAGTTTCAATCTTTAATGTGAGGGATTAAGGAATTGGCTAAGTTGATATTCCTTCCCAGTGAAGGAAGAATACTTCTGTCTGGTGGTTTCATCCTCGTGGATTTTGATGAGGAAGCTTTTGAATATACCTGTCTTCAAAACTGTGCGTTTTGTCAGTCATTAACTCTTAGTTGCAGGTATAAGCTTTGTTGTTGAAGCTGATGCAGATTTTTAAGCACGTGGTAGTCAAATGTGGAAAATTCTTAATTTAGTCCTTTGCCTCTCTGAGAATTTGTTTTGTGCTCCCGAGGTAGTGATGGACTCGATGAATAATTCAATGGAAGATCATAAAGGAACACTGCCATAAAGTTAATTTTTTTTTTTTCTATTGGAGATTTTGCATTATTCTTCTATGATCTTGGCAGGACACTTGAATTTATTTTATGTTATTGTCCGTGCTATTGGTAGGTACCTTGTAAAGGCAGGTAAGCCTTATTTGGGTGATGCTGAGCACCACTGATTATAACACAAGGGGAAGTAGAAAAGATCTTACAGTTAAAAACAACAATCTAACATATTCTCTAAGGAGGAATAGTCTTTCCTGTATCTCTTTAAATGCTTTGTTGGACAATTGGATGTTGGAGGGCTGCCTTCTGCTTCTTGAAAAGACTTTTGGCTTCAGGGGAAACAGCGTGCTTCAGGCAATTCATGTGGCTAAATCCCAGAAGAAATTCACCTCTCACCAGTTGCTGACCGACACTGCCTGAAGTGTCTGCTTTGGGAAACATGATCAAGCCTTCATTTCTCTTTCTGATCACTCTTGGGTTTTGTTTGGTAATTGAGAAATGTTTCTCTTCCATTTACAGCAGGAATTTGTAAATAAGAGAGGAGAAATATATATAGTAGGTAACTTAAAAATAGTAAAAACCATACAGTTCTGTATGCTGCTACAAATACTGTCAAATTCCTATGCCTTAATAGGCTACAGAGTTTCATCTGTAGAAATGTCAAGAAAATGGATAACACTGGTTTCCTAAAAATTTCATCTCCTTGCATTTTTAAAAACATTTTTAAACCTCTTCCTTTCTCCTCTTCTGCTAGTCAATTAATCTCATTGTTCTTGTGATACTATTTTGTTCTTATTCTATGCTTATCTCACTTTTTTCTTTTTTCCTTGCTTTTTCTGAGCTGCAGTTGTTTTGGTTTGTTGTTGGTTTTTAGTTTTGGGTTTTGGGGGTTTTTTTTAAGAACAGTCTACTTTTTAAAAAATCAACTTTCTCTTCTGTCTTGCTCATTGATGTCTTTTCATCACTCAAACTTTTCCTGGCTGCCCTCTCTTGGTAATTTTCTTTCCCTTTTGTTTTATTTTCCTTGAGATTTTTGTCTGGATTTGTTTTTGCTTTTCCCTAAAGAAAAAAAATATGTTGTTGCTGAGTGTTACACATCATGGTGGTTTTCTGCTTTGCCTGATGGTAATGGGCAGTATTGATCAAAGGAGCAGTAGAAGAGAAGAGGTTCTGCAGCATTTAGTACTCCTGTACTGTGAGTTGGTTTTGGTTTTTGTCTGTATAACATCTAGCGTATTAGAAGCTACGTTTCCATGTTGGACCTTCCCGATTCTGTAGCTCTGCAAGAACTGAAGTAAGGAAAAACTGGCAGAAGTAAATTCCTAATATCAAAGTAAAGGGCAGCCAAGCAGACCAGAGTTGAGGTAGGACTGAAGGAAGATGGAATATAAGCCGGCAGTGTGGCCAGGTGGCCAAGGAGGCCAACAGCATCCTGGCCTGTATCACAAACAGTGTGGCCAGCAGGACTAGGGCAGCGATCATCCCCCTGTACTCAGCACTGGTGAGGCTGCACCTTGAATATGGTGTTCAGTTTTGGGCCCCTCACTACAAGAAAGACAGAGTTGCTGGAGTGTGACTGGAGAAGGGCAATGAAGCTGGTGAAGGGTCTGGAGCACATGAGGAGTGGCCAAGGGAACTGGGGTTGCTTAGTCTGGAGAAAAGGAGGCTGAAGGGAGACCTTATTGCTCTACAACTACCTGAAAGGAGGTTGTAGCAAGGTGGGTGCTGGTGTCTTTTCCTGAGTAACAGGCGATAGGATGAGAGGGAATGGCCTCAAGTTGTGCCAGGGGAGGTTTAGACTGGCTATTAGGAAAAATTTCTCTACTGAAAGGTATTGGAACAGGCTGCCCAGGGAAGTGGTTGAGTCACCATCCCTGGAGGTATTTAAAAGACGTGTAGATGTGGCGCTTAGGGACATGGTTTAGTGGTGGACTTGGCAGTGCTAGGTTAACGTTTGGACTCGATGATCTTAAAGGTCTTTTCCAACCTAAATGATTCTATGATGTTGTGATAGAAACATGAATCAAGCCAGCGGCGTGCTTTGTAGACATGCAACAGTATTTTCAGTCTAGAGCTGTGTGTTATGTTTCTTTCCCTGCTATTGTTTTCACCAGTTTATGAAGTAAACATGTCCATTTGCTGCTTATTTCTCCTCCATAACCAGAGTGATAAGGGAAATAACATTAAAATCATGCCCTTATCAGCTGTATTTATAGCATTATATTTTGGAACAGGATATGAGTTGCGAAGTCGTGAAAAGAGTATTACAAATATAATAATGAATTTTGTAAATCTGTTGCCAAGGCTAGGAATGATTTCTCTTTGGGTATTTATAAGAACCTCTTTTTTTTCTTTCCCTTTTTACCATTCCTGTTTCTTACAGAAGATCCATATCTGTCAAATTTGCCTACAGATATTTAGATGTAGTAAAGGGCCTTCCATCTTTCTTTCTTACAGAAATGTAACATCAGCTCTTCCTTATTTTGCACAGCAAATGCTAAAAGATGATGCTTGCAGAGAGTGTGTCTGAGGATCATTTCAAGGCTGCTTTACATATTGATTACTTAAATTGCCATTTAATTTGCTGTATAGCAATACACAGGGCCTTAACTATTTCTCTGGCATTCTTATTGATTGCTGTAATTCTGCCTTACATTATATGCATAGATGGTGTCACCATTAAATATTTATGTGCTCATGAAATGTTAATATGTCGGGTTAATGTGAAACTCAACAAAATGCATTTGCCAGAAGTGAGCAGAAATGCTGATCTGAGTGCTTCCCTTCCCCTCCCCCTTACCCTTTCATTTTGCCTCTCCATTGATTTTATTACCAGTGTTTCTCTGCTGTATCTAAATCTGTGTCAAAGCAGCGCCCTGCTCCAGTATGCAGATTTTATGTTTTATAATGTGAGAGATAAAACACAATAATAATAAAAGAAAAGAAGTGATCTCAGGGAGGTGTTGAGACACAGCTTTACATTGCGCTTGTGCTACTCTATCATCATTCCTACATTTGGGTATGGAAAAGTAGCACTGTCCTCCATGAACGAGACTGAAGCAGGATGACTCATCCAGAAGGCAAAGTCATATTCTGATGTTCCTTGAACAGTGGCTGCAGCAACATAAAATAAAAATTGCAGGGGTGTTTCTTTGATTTGGTACAGCTGTTATCCAGAGATGATGTGGAACAATTATACATAATTTAAACCAAAACTTTTAGAAGGAAACATAACTCCTCTTGGCAGACTGGTGAACTTGATTCTGACACTGTCATGTTGGAAAAGCCCGGTAAAAATTCATAGGAGTCAAATGTTTATCATATTCCTAATGACTTTCTAAGCCTCTGTGGGAAGTCTAGGTGATTTAAAAAAACCACCACCACCACCACTGGAAAACAAAACAAAGTGATCATCCACTCTCATAAAACAGAGAGCAACCTTCCTTTTACAACCCTGGGTGATGGGTTGGGAGTAGAGTATCAGCTAGAGGCTGTCCTTTGTACAGTAGGACTAAAATAGATGCTTGGTGAAGAGGCTTCGGCATGCTATGTGAAGCACGTAGCTTTCCTACTTGCTTTTGGGTTTTCACTCTTTTCCCACTTTTACCTTTAACCACTTCACAAAGAAGGCTTCTGCACATAAGAGAGCATGAAACAGTCACAGCTAAGATCTAGGGAGGGAGGGAAAGGTTTTGCTGCCATCCAGTGTTGCATCGGTCCTCTCCTCCACCTCTCCTCCTGGTTTTGGGTGACGTTCCAGCCTTGGAGCCTTTTGCAAAGGTTTCTTTGCTGACAAAATTGGAAGATTTAAAACAAATGAACAAACAAACAAACCCCAAACCAAAACCACAACCAACAGAAAAGCCAAACAAACAAAAAACATGATGAAGATGGGAGTTAAGGAGACAGGAGGCAGAGTGCTATGTATAAACACCTGTTTGTGAAGAAAATTTAGAGAGCCTCTGAGGTTCTCTGGTGCTTGGCAAGATCTCTTACCTTTGAAATTCATTTTCTTCCTCTGTCTCTCATCCTGAGGCTATGCAGCAGCTGTTCAGGATATGTTTTGTTTCTTTTTTTTAAAGTGGCAAAGTTTGTTACTGCAAATCTGTTTTGACCATTTCTTTTTTTTCCTAGCCCCTATTTTGCTCTCTTTACAGGCTCACAGCTTCAGTGAAATCTATAGTATTTTTTGATAAGTCATTTTTTCATCTACAATGAAATCTCTTGTTTAGTTGTAGTGCCGGGGAAAACTTAATCCCAACTGCATCTGATATGGCAGAACTTAATGGGTGTAAAAATGTGCAAGGAATTCTTTTCTCCCGTTTATTTTGCAGTGTCACTCAGCAGAGAATACAAAGGCTCTCCTTGAGTCGTTTTTGCAGCACTTACAGGCTTGATGCAAGAGTGATAGGTCTCTGAAGTGTTTTGCATGCAAGCACAAGTTCCTTCCATAATAGAGAAAATGCACACATTTTCTTCCTTTGTGGACTTCAGTTTGATTTTTGACACTTGACTAGCCTGAATCCAGCTATGCAATTTGTGTCCCACCTTTTTCTTTTTTTTTATAGTTCCTGCTAGGTGTGTTTGTGTCTATAAACTGGCAAATTTGAAATGAAACTATTTCTTTTTCTTTGGCTTCTACTGCAGTTTCTCCAAGCCAGAGTGGTACAGAACAGCAACATTGCATAGGAATGGCAAAGCTTCCCAGCTGCTCATGGAGCAGCACTGCTTCTGTGTTGCTGACTGCCTCAGACATAGATCATTTAGCTGGGGGGAAGGCTAAGGTTTATGAAAACAGAGCCTCCCCATACAGTTTTCCTGAATTCAGCCTGGTATATCTTGTAAATGTTGGATGTGGAGGACAGTACTTTAACTCATGGGTTCTTCAAACTGATTATTTTCCATCTTGATTCCTCCTTCAGATTGTGCTGGAGAACAGCAGTCGAGAAGACAAGCATGAGTGCCCGTTTGGCCGAAGTAGCATTGAGCTGACAAAGATGCTGTGCGAAATACTGAAAGTAGGAGAGCTACGTAAGTTGACCTGTTTGTTTGACCTCTAAGAACCACAGAGTGAGTTCAGTGATACTGAAAGTTTATTTCAATGCAAGAATTTCCTTCTGAGAATCGTTTCTCAGTATAGTTACATATTGAACACTGGCACTCAAAATAGCTATGTCTGTTTTTCTGTGTCTTACTAGTTCATGGGCATACCAGGGATGAGGGTGGAATAGGGGAAATGGGCAATGAGTCTTTGAATCTCTTCTATATGAAGCAGGGCAGTTGCATCATTTTTAGAGAGGCAGTTCATTTCCCATTGGGTGCTTTGGTGTAGGAGACTTCATGGTCTTACCATTCCACAGGCTTGTCCACAGGTTGGTTTTATATGAGTATCATGGTCATTCTTTGTGGGATTGCTCATTTGAACTGACACATCCCATTTTCTATTAGGTATCTAAAGCTCTATCTCAATACTAGATTACTCTAGCCGTGTGATATGAAATACTGTATTTTAATGCAGAGCAAACACGCTGTCTTTTGGCTTCAATTACAGTCCCTTGACAAATTGTTAGATACTATCAAACAGAAGAGCGTGTCTGTATCTTCATTAGTCTAGAGTGTTGGTGTTTATCAGTATATATAAACTTCAGTTACCCATCAATAATGTTATGGATCCAGCTGCAGTCTGTTTTGGCAAGCACTACCTCAAGCTTCATTTTCTTGTTGCACAAGCAGGGCGCACAACTGAGATGCTTTGTTTCTTTCAGAGACATTTTTTCCCCTAATAAAGATTTTTCTTTTACCTTTACACCCAAGTCCATGAAATGTAATGAGAGAAGAGCAATGCAAAAGGCAGCAAGAAAGCCTGTAGGTTGGTTCTTGTTCCTACTAGCTCTGCAACAGACATCAAAACCTCTGTTTTAAAACTATGATTTGGCTGTTAATGCATCTGAAGCTTTTAAATGCAGTGTCTTGAGAGAATTTATTGACTAAAGGAAAAATCTATCTCTGTGCAATGAGTCAAGATAAAACCTGTGCATTGCTTGCAGCTTCCAAATTGTCAGTCCATATTTGACAGACCCAGATAAATGATGCAACATTTACTTTTGAATACCATCCTAAGTAAACCAGAGTTATTAAGGAGCGCATTGCCTATGTCTATAAATAAACAGCTTAGCAACTATTTTAGATGTATGGCAATGGTAGTGTGTTGTGTAAGGTTCAGACTGTAGCAAATGTGTCTCCCTTAACATAACCTTACTACTGCAGTTGAGGTGTCTAATGCCAAATCATGCATGGTAGGTCTGTCTGAATTCTTCTGCCAGTAAATGTAGGAGGGATATTATTATCTCAACAAAGCAGTAAGCCAACTTGAATTAAGCGCTAAAGATCAATTTTATTTTTACAAAGGCACAGAAAAATATCTGAAATCCAAAATATGGCTTTGTACCTGGTATTTTTGTGTATGTCCTGTCACTCCATGGGACTTGCACTGCACTTTGCTGCTAAGAAAGATGATTGATCTTAGAGGTTAGCCAAGTGTCTCGGAGTTCTTCCTTGCTGTGTCATAAGAAGTCATTCAATAAATAAACCTCTTTTTTGCCACAGACGTGTTTGTTGTCCACATGCAGGGAGCTATTAGTATGTAGATGATTTGCCATGTATGGTACTGTTTGGTCCAGTTGTTTCTAAGGGCAACAAAGCTGGTGAGGGACCTGGAGCACAAGTCTTATGAGGAACGCCTGAGGGAACTGGGGTTGTTTAGCCTGGAGAAAAGGAGGCTCAGAGGAGACCTTATCACTCTCTACAACTACCTGAAAGGAGGTTGTCCTGAGGTGGGTGCTGGTCTCTTCTGTCAGGTGGCTGGTGATAGAACAAGAGGGAATGGCCTCAAGTTGTGCCAGGGGAGGTTGAGATTGGATATTAGGAAAAACTTCTTTACTGAAAGGGTTGTCAGGCATTGGAACAGGCTGCCGAGGGAAGTGGTTGAGTCACCATCCCTGGAGGTATTAAAAAAGCTTATAGACAAGGCACTTCAGGACATGGTTTAGTGGGCATGGTTGACGGTTGGACTCGATGATCTTAAAGTTCTTTTCCAACCTAAATGATTCTATGATTCTAACTTCTGCAGATGGCTTCTTCCATGTTTTAACTTTTTCATTATCTGGTCTTTTAAAGTGGGGATTGTGAATAAAATAAGAGGATTTAGAATGGTGGCTCAGTTACCGTATGAAGAAAAATATGAAAGGAAAGCTATTTTTGCTATCTTAGTTTTAGGAAGAAAATGACTTTATCATTTTTTTAATTTGTTTTCTGGGCGTGTTTTTTTGTTGGTTGGTTGGGTTTTGGTTTTTTGTTTGTTTGTTTGTTTTTTGTTAGAGTAGCTCTATGGTTTGGAAGTATGGGGTTAGAAAAAAACTGAAGAATTCCCCAAGGATAGCTCTGACTAAGGGATGGTACCTGTTAATGTTCTGAAGCCACTTGCTTTGATGTTATCGAAGCTGCTGGGATGCTACATGTGCTGGTTTGCAGCAGGCTCCCGTGGTGTTCTTTCATAGGCGCGTGATGTTGCACAGAGAAGATTTGATGCTGAGAAGTGCACTGGTGCTTCTGTTGATAGAAATCAGATGTAGCATGACTGACTTCTGCAAAGTCATGCTAATCTACACCCACACAGCATCTGTCTCTGGATGCAGCAATAAGGTTGCGTCGTAGCCTTATATTCACAGGGGACAGAGCTAAGGTTATCTCTAGCTCATCTTGACGATTCACCTGTTCCCCAGTAAGTTTCCTTAATGGTTTTGTTTATGTGGAACTCTAGTTGTCATTTAAAAAGGCTGTAATAAAATAGACCTTTAAAATAATGTACAGAAACCAGATTTCTTGAAAATGGCTGTCGCAGATGTGCATCTTAAATGACCTGTGATCAGCAGTATATTTTGTTGAGACATGCAAACTAGAACTGACATCTTAGGAGAATGTATATTCAGGTTTATTCTTCACTTGAAAATAAATACTGTATTGCTGAATAGGATTGGACATCTTAAAATCAGTAGTTACAGCTTAGGGCAAAGGTGTCCCTGGTAGTTTGTATGTGATAGGTTTCAAAATATGGTTTTAGGCTGCCAGTGTTTCTTTAGAAATTCAAAACTTGTCATTATGGCATTGGAACACAGAACTTTTTTCCTAGCAGTTTCTGAATTGTATAATTTAAAAGCCACAATAAATGACCTTTTGCTCATGAAATATTCAGCAGTAGAAACTTTCTTAAAGTGCAGAGTAGATAAAAGCTGCTAGACTGTCCATTATTTATGAAGAGCACTTTAATGTTGATTATATTCCCCCTGCTCCCTTGTATTAAATACCTTCAGGCAACAAGAAGACATTTTACCATTTCTTTTTGGTCCTTTCAAGCACGCATTCAACCCTGCAAGGACTCACAAGAAAGTGTTAAGGGCATGCCGCCTCTTCTGCTTTTGTATTTCCCCAAATCCAGGTGTTGGACTTCTTAATTCTTTGACTTTGGTTCCAAAATGTTCATGGCTTGGAAATTCATCTCTTCTTCAGCAAAATATTTAAATGTATGTTTAAAGCTTGTCTAAGTAAAGAAAGCTCAAGTGCAAGCTGTGAGTTGAGCATATGGTGACTGCTTTACAGAGGTGGACTTGCAGAGTAGAGGAGCTAAAACTTAAGAGAAAGGTTGGTGTAGTGTTTAAGTAACGTGGAATTTAGAAGGAAACATGTCCATAAGCCTGTTCAATGAAATATCTGAATCAGGAAAGAGTGAGATATTTGACTATAAATCTTTTAATCTTGTGCTACTGTTGCTGTTAAAAAAGCATTGAAGAGAATGGCTTTCCTGAGTACTTGCCAAGGCACTCAACTTGGCAAACACGATGATAATTCTGATTTCTTCAATAAGAGCTTCCTTTGTATATCTTGGCTAACAAGATGATTTGCTTCTCATCCTCTGTGTCTTGGAATTGACATCAGACAGTACCGCTGTTACCCAGTGGTCAGTCCTCCTCCCCCTGTAGGGTAAGGCACTTCGACACTCCACATCCCTGCCACACTGACAAGTTTACAAAGAGCAGAAAAGATCAGGCCATTCATATTTCCTCCGTAGTAGCTATGAAAGGTAAGGTAACCTCCATCTTCCCTCTTCTTCCTTCAGGTTTCAGTACAGACTGTTGTGGTTTAACCCCAGCCAGCAACTAAGCACCACGCAGCCGCTCACTCACTCCCCCCCATCCAGTGGGATGGGGGAGAAAATCGGGAAAAGAAGTAAAACTCGTGGGTTGAGATAAGAACAGTTTAATAGAACAGAAAAGAAGAAACTAATAATGATAATGATAACACTAATAAAATGACAGCAGTAGTAATAAAGGATTGGAATGTACAAATGATGCGCAGTGTAATTGCTCACCACCCAGCTAGTCCCCGAGCGGCGATTCCCCGCCCCCACTTCCCAGTTCCTAAACTAGATGGGACGTCCCATGGTATGGAATACCCCGTTGGCCAGTTTGGGTCAGGTGCCCTGGCTGTGTCCTGTGCCAACTTCTTGTGCCCCTCCAGCTTTCTCGCTGGCTGGGCATGAGAAGCTGAAAAATCCTTGACTTTAGACTAAGCATTACTTAGCACCAACTGAAAACATCAGTGTTATCAACATTCTTCACATACTGAACTCAAAACATAGCACTGTACCAGCTACTAGGAAGACAATTAACTCTATCCCAGCTGAAACCAGGACAATGACAAAAACGCTCAGCGGAGAAGGAATATCCATGTTAACAGACTCCTGGCTTTGTTGGGAGGCAGTAACATTGCAGATAAATATGAAAATTAAAAACAAGATCCAAAAGGCCTTCCAGAACTAGAGGTAGTAAATTTAATGGGAGATTTGGAGTTCATTAAAACTGAGTATTTGTCATAAGTAAGAATTCGAGCTCAGCATTTTGCATAAGTAGCCTTAATCCTCTCAGATCTGTGCCTACAGTGCCCAGTTCTCTGTACCTGTGCTCAGCATGTGGCACTGTTCCTACCCTCAAAACCCCTTCAAACTCTCATTCCTGGTAGAAAGTGATACTTGACTGTGTTACCTGATTTATGCAGAACTGGTACAGCTTCCCAGGCTTGTTGCCTTATTTCCCTACAGCTTAAACTGAAATTGTTTACTGTTGAAGCTGGTGAAGAGGCTTGTAGCTGATAGAGGAATGATAAATTAATGCTGTGTGCACTGAGGAAAGACAGTGCTACCAATGGAGGAGTAGTCTAAAGATGTTCATAAGCCAATATAATTGCATGTCTGAAGTTATTCTATAATCAAGGCTTGTCAGATTTCAAGTATTTTTCACTGTATTTTTGAGCAGGACACAGATGTTCAACTGCCAATGTTCGTATTTGATTGTTTTGATGGGTAGTGTTCAGGGGCTTTTGCAAAAATCTGCACTCAAGCTTTATGACAGACCACAGGGGTATATGCCACATGTCAGATACCTGGATTGTCCTAAAGCTTCTATCGGATAAACAACTTCTTCACTGGGTTTTCTTGCTTTTCTGTCGTGGGGAATTTAATTGTCACAGGGTTTTGTTAGACTTGATTAGTTTAGAGGATTTTTTGCCTTGAAAGAGAAAATCTAAATGCCAATGTATTCTAATGCCCTTGATGCTGTTTACACATGTTCTTTATATAAATTTCTCATTGCAATTATTGCCCAGGTTGCAGAATTGAAGTGGTCTAGAAATTCTTACATTATTGTCCCTTTATCAAATAGAATGTGCTAGGCATTAGAATGTATACAGTGATATTCATGGTTGTGCCCGCTGAGATGAAGGTAATCAAATCTTATGCTTCAAGGAGTAAGCTGATCGCTGCAAGGGTCAGAAAGCACTTTTTTGTCTTTGCACAATTTTTCCTCTGCATTGCACAATCCATAGTGTGCAGTGTAGTTTGTGTCTGTTGGTCTTTCCCTGAAAGCATATTGGTCGCTGCAGGGTCAGCATTCCAGACCTGAGGGCTCACCCCATTTGATTTTTCTTTTGCTACAGCAAATCCAATATTTTTATAACTGAGTGTCGTATTTTAAAATTTTTTCCCCTTGCTTGAAAGCGAATTGCCTTTTCACCCTCCTCTTCCTCTTCCTTCTCTTAAATTAAAATAGAATAAAGCCCCAGAAATAGTAAATAAAATTAGTTAAGGGAATTTTTACTGTTCTCACATTTCTTCTTGCAATTTCATTTTCTGGAGGCTGAAGCATTTTACGAGCCAGGAAATGTTTGTTAGGAAGTTGAAAAACTTTTCTGGCCAAAAAAGGTATTTAGTGAAAGGTAGCAATTTTCTGTTTCATCCTGAACTTTCATCCTAGCTTTAGAATGTAATAAAATAACTAAAAAGAAATTTTAACCTCCTTTGTCTTAGTTTTTTACTGCATTCATTCTTACATATCCACTTTTTTATCTTCTTGCCCAAACCATCACCACACCAGATAACTCCCAGTCACAGCAAAAATTAAGCAGATCTTGAATGAAGGCTAGAAGATAAGCAGCATTTGAAAACAATTTCAGTAGTAGTGAACAGAGGAAAAAAATACCTAACTTAATCCATATTGATCTTGAGTTTTAAAGGTTCCTTTAGAAACATTACTAGCAAATTAGCCATTCCTGACTATAGGGACATTAAATGCGCTTGTCCTTCTTGATGCAAAACTAGTAACTTCCTGAGTGGTCTGAATTGTACTTTTCTTTTGTATGATAGCAGAATCTTACTTTATCAAAAAGTCTTCTCTTTCTGTTTGCTGGCACAGTTTTGCAGGAGAGGCAGAATGAAACTTTCCTTTTCTAGAGAGATACTAATTTCTTTGCAATTAACCTCTTCTTGCTCTAAAAAGTCTTAGTCTCTTCAGGCTTATGGTAAACTGTGAAGTCTCTACAAAATATCTACTGTAATCTATGAGAATATGAGCAAGGGACCTGCAGACACAAAAAGATGTTTCATTTTTACCTCTGAGTGACAGTGAGACAGATTTTGGAATGTTACTTTCTACACATGGTACTGTTGGCTTCAAAATTGGTACAATGTTGACTTCTGTGTCAGTTAGCTGGACACCCTGGTCTAACTAATATCCTCTTGTGTGTTTTCCTGTTGTTTACAGCCATATGTCTGCTCTCTTTGGAGCAGGGATCATAACTTGTTTTGTATGGGCAAAGTGCTTAACCTTACTGTGTCCTGGGTGAAGAATCCTTTAGCTTCTTTAAAATTACATTTACTCAATTTTCGATATTATTAATAATAATAAAAAGCATGAGGTGTGTGTGTGAACTCAAAAAACACTTAAGGGCAAGGAAGAGATGTGGATGTAAGGGATTTTTTTTAGAAATTGATTAATGTATCCAAAAGACAACAAAGAGGTAACTTGATTCCATGTGAAGAGCTCTTTGATCTGGTAATGAAAGGGATAGGAAGAATCAAGACCTGGGAGTTAAAACCTGTTAAATTCAAACTGGGAGTAAGTTATAAGCATTAGCTGTGAGGGTGCTGAACTAGAGTAGTAGCAGAACAGAAAGCTGAAGAATGATGAGAGGAGGAAAAAAAAAAATTCTTGATGTTGATTTCCTGAGATTACTGGAAGCTATAGGTTTGGCAAATTTGGTGACATGGTAGAATAACAGCTGTAACTTGTTTCAGTATGGTTACTGGAACCCAATTCTAGGATTTTAAATTTTTTTTTTTAATGGACTATAATAGATTATGTAGTAACTTAAAAGTCTGGGCAGATGTGACAGTAAACAAGAAATATTAAAATATTTTGGATTATTGCCATAGGAAAAAGTATGGATAAAATAAAATCTGCAAAATATCTCCCATTTTGAAAACTCTGCTTCTCTTCTGATCTTGGAGAACTTTGTTAGCTGTTCATTCTGTGTTCCATGGCACTTCTTGGTTTCCCAAGAAGATATAAGTGAACACTGAAAAATACAACAGCAAGCTTCCCTCTTGCACTGCCAGACATTGGAACAGACTGCCCAGGGAAGGGGTTGAGTTGCCATCCCTGGAAGTATTTAAAAGACATGTAGATGTGGCACATAGGGACATGGTTTAGTGGTGGACTTGGCAGCGCTAGGTTTACGGTTGGACTCGGTGATCTTAAGGGTCTTTTCCAACCTTTATGATTCTGTGATTCTAATGATGCCTGCCTTGAAGAAACAAACAGCAGGCAAAATCTTATAAACAAAATGCAGGCTTTTGAAGTTCACTTGCAAACCTGCAAAAAGAAGGAGTGTCAGACAGCTGAGATGTAGCCAAATGTTTGTTGCTTATCTGGAACAATTTGTGTACGTTTTAAGGGTTGGTCATTGTTCAGGGACAGTTTAATGCTGAGCGGATTGAAATTAAGAGAAAAATCATCTTGGAATCCATTCTGGACCTCCTTATTTCACTTTGTGTTAATATTTTATAAATACAGATATATTGAAAGTAGCCAAAGTTTCTTGTATTTTGCAGCAAGCTGTGCTTCAAATCTGAATAAGCCCTTACGGTTCCACAGCACTGCTGTGCACCAGACTGGAAATTTTGCAGCTGCTCCTTTTAAAAGAGGCATGTAGTTGCTTAATGAATTGTACACAGAATTGAACAATGTATAAAAGCCCAGTGTTGTTTTAATGGCAACTTTAGGTGTATTTTAATGTTGCTTTATATATTCCAGAAACGTTTGTGTTGGCAAAGCTAAAGGATTTTCAGGGTGGAAGGTGTTTCATGTTGCAGGTGAAGAGGTGCTTTTGGGGTTTTGGTATCTGGAAAAGGCAGACTGGTTTGGGTTTCGAGGACAACTGCATTAGCAAGATGCCTGCTGAAATGAGAGCAGCATTAACTGCTAATTCCTGTAGTTCCTGAGACAAGGCTGTACTTGCAAAATGCGTGGGATTCTGGGAAACACTCGAGGCCTTGCAAAGAATACCCACTTTCTTGAACGGTTGAATGTCCTTGTAACAACCCTCTACTGAATTGGCTCTGAGGTAGTGAATGTACTGCTAATTGTCCTAGGTCATCCTGGCACATGAAGTTTCATGGATGCTTGCAAGGCACTGGAAGCACTTCTGGATTGCTATTGACTGTGTAGTCATGTCCTCAGTCAGAAAGCTTTACTCTCTCAGACTTTTTAGCTTTGTTTATTCTAAGTAAAATAAGTACCTTTTTAAAATTTGAATCTGTGAGGGGAGCTTCTGAGCTTCAAAAGTATTTAAAATTCAAGTTACCAGGCTTCTGAGAGAGAAGATCAGGCAGAATGCCCTGACACAGTACTAACCAGGGGTAAGGCAGGCACTGAGTACAACTTAGTTGCATCTACCTGTAGCTTTTCTCTGGTTAATACACGCTGCTTCTCCAGCCATGCACTGCATTGTAAACACTCTGTTTGTGTTTATTCAGGGAGCCAAAAGGCTTCCTTCTGTTGCTTGGTGGACCAAACAGATGAATACAGGTGTTGTCAGAAAAAACACCAGAGCAGGGAGTAGTTAACTTTCATCATAAAATCGTAACTTTTGTCATATAATTTTGGCATCACCTGATACTGTGGAAAGCTACTTTAAATTGACTGATCATGTACCACTTGAAACTGGTGGAAGAACTGTTTTCATGGAGAGGTTATATGTGGCCATCGGTCATTCCTGATCAATTAAAAACGGCATGTCCTTGATTTATTTTTTTGCAAGTGTCTTCTCAAAGAGTTGATCAAAACAACAATGAAAACAGAGTAATGAGAGCCTGAGTTCTTAATATATTTTCTTTAAATTATTTGTTAGTAACTAGCTGTGTTTAATTGTAAAACATGATCAAACTGCCCTTAATGTACTTTGTTGTAAATCTTTACCAGTCAAGCTCTGTCTTCGCAAGTAAAAATAACGGTAATGGTGAGTAACGTGAAGGACTGGAGCTGCGCTGTGAAGGTGACACAGGTTTTTAACATTGGGTTACTGATGTTATGTACGTGTTGAAATACCATAGAGTTGTAGAATGGTTTGGATTGGAAGGGACCTGAAAGATCATCTGGTTCCAACCCCCTGCCATGGGCAGGGACACCTTCCACTAGAGCAGGTTGCTCAAAGCCTCATCCAGCCTGGCCTTGAACATTGCCAAGGATGGGGCATCCACAACCTCTCTGGGCAACCTGTTCCAGTGCCTCACCACCCTCACAGTGAAGAACTTCCTCCTTACATCTAATCTAAATCTACCCTCTTCCAGTTTAAAGCCATTACCCCTTGTCCCATCAGTACATGTCCTTGTAAAAAGTCCCTCTCTGGCTTTCCTGTAGGCCCCCTTTAAGTACTGGAAGGCTGCTATAGGGTCTCCCTGGAGCCTTCTGTTCTCCAGGCTGAACAACTCCAACTCTCTCAGCCTTTCTTCATAGGAGAGGTGCTCCAGTCCTCTGATCATCTTCGTGGCTCTCCTCTGGACTCGCTCCAACAGGTCCACGTTGTTCTTATGTTGGGGACCCCAAAGCTGAATGCAGTACTGCAGGTGGGGTCTCATGAGAGTGGAGTAGAGGGGGAGAATCCCCTCCCTCAACCTGCTGGTCACGCTTCTCTTGATGCAGCCCAGGATGCGGTTGGCTTTCTGGGCTGCAAACGTACATTGCAGGTCATGTTGAACTTCTTGTCAACCAACACCCCCAAGTCCTTCTTCTCGGGGCTGCTCTCAATCCATTCTCCGCCCAGCCTGTATTCGTGCTTGGGATTGTTCTGACCCATGTGCAGGATCTTGCGTTTGGCCTTGTTGAACTTCATGAGATTTGCACGGGCCCACATCTCAAGCCTGTCAATGTCCCTCTGAATGGCATCCCTTCTCTCCAGGGTGTAGACCACACCACACAGCTTGGTGTCATCAGAAAACTTGCTGAGGGTGCACTCAATCCCACTAGTCCATGTCACTGACAAAGACATTAAACAGTGCTGGTCCCAATACTGACCCCTGAGGAGCAGCACTCGTCAATTGTCTCCACTCAGACATTGAGCCCGTTGACCACACCTCTTGAGTGTGACCAGCCAGCCAATTCCTTATCCACTGAGTGGTCCATCCATCAAATCTATGTCTCTCCAATTTAGAGACAAGATTGTCATGTGGGGCAGTGTCACAGGCTTTGCACAAGTCCAGGTAGCTGGTGTCAGCTGTTCTTCCCTTATCCACCAACACTGTAACCCTGTTCTAGAAGGCCACCAGATTTGTCAGGCACAATTTGCCCTTAGTGAAGCCATGTTGGCTTTCACCAATCACCTCCCTATTTTCCATGTGCCTTAGCATAGTTTCCAGGAGGATCTGCTCCATGATCTTGCTGGGGACAGAGGGGAGACTGACTGGCCTGTAGTTCCCCAGGTCTTCCTTTTTTCCCTTTTTAAAAATGGGGGTTATGTTTCCTCTTTTCCAGTCAGTAGGAACTTCCCCAAACTGCCACGACTTCTCAAATATGACGGATAGCGGCTTAGCCACTTCATCCGCCAGGTCCCTCAGGACCCGCAGATGCATCTCGTCAGGTCCCATGGACTTGTGCACCTTCAGGTTCCTTAGATGGTCTTGCACCAGATCTTCCCCTACAGTGGGTGGCTCTTCATTCTCCCAGTCCCTGCCTTTGCCTTCTGCGACTTGGGCAGTGTGGCTGGAGCACTTGCCAGTGAAGACTGAGGCAAAAAAGTCGTTGAGTACCTCAGCCTTCTCCATATGCCGGGTAACCAGGTCTCCCGTTTCCTTCCAGAGAGGCCCACATTTTCCCTAGTCTTCCTTTTATCACCGATGCACCTATAGAAGCTTTTTTTTTGTTGCCCTTGACATCCCTGGTCAGATTTAATTCTATCAGGGCTTTAGCTTTCCTAACCTGATTCCTGGCTGCTCAAACAATTTCTCTGTATTCCTCCCAGGCTACCTGTCCTTGCTTCCACCCTCTGGAGGCTTCCTTTTTGTGTTTGAGTTTGTCCAGGAGCTCCTTGTTCATCCATGCAGGCCTCCTGGTGTTTTTGCCTGACTTCCATCCATCGCTTTCATTTCTGTTGAAATGCTTGCTAATGAAAAGCTTAAGAAAATTAGCTTCTAACAATTAGACTTCACTTGCCCTTCTTGAAGAAGTGTAGATTAGTGGGAACTGTGACAGGAGAAAGCTGTAGACCCTCAGGGCTTTTACAGACCTTAGCGATGTTCACTTTCAGTGAGAGTTTTTAACAGTGCTGGCTAAGTAAAATAAAAACAGGAGGCTGCAGCGTTATATTTCGCTCTGTTCCATGAAGAAGGGTTCAAAAAGTGAGTACAGTCACTCCTGAAACTGCCCTTTCAGCTTTACTTCTTTACTCCATTTGTGGCATTCTCTATTCCTGGATTAGCAGAAACTTTGCATAAATGTTTAAATGTCGTGAATGCATTTTCATGGTTTATTTATTTATATGTTACAAGGAATTCCATTTCTTGTTTCATAACATTTCTGGTCTCTTTGTGCTGAAGTTTAACCATGGCTATCTTTTGTGAATTGAAGAATAACTTTAGTGTAATTTTTAAATATAAAGCTTTAATAGCTGTGAGTAAGGGAGAGGGAAGGGGATTCTTAATTTTGGGAGAGGAATTCCAAATAGTCTGGAGAATTGGCTTATGGCATTAAAACAACTGTAAATGTGATGTAGTGTCATGGGGTGGAGTCAGGAGGTGAAATTGTGACCTCCTAGGAAACTTTGCATTAGGATATCACATCCCTTCTGTAGGGCATCGGGAATGTAATCGTTGGCATGCCTGGCCCATTTTTTAGCTAGCATAGCTAGACTTTCCATTTTGTTATTTCATGAGAGTTTTGAAAGAAGATGGTCCTGGTTCTTCTCAAGGGCACACAATTCCTGTCACATTTCTTTTCCTCAGTGTGTCAGGAGGTCCATATGTGCTCTCAGGACACCTCTTGGAAACAGCAGAGTCTCCTGGAATTCCTGCTTACCAGTTTTTGGACAAATTAGAGCTACACTCTTTGTATGCACCAGTGTCGTGGTTTAACCCCAGCCAGCAACTAAGCACCACGCAGCCGCTCACTCACTCCCCCCCATCCAGTGGGATGGGGGAGAAAATCAGGAAAAGAAGTAAAACTCCTGGGTTGAGATAAGAATGATTTAATAGAACAGAAAAGAAGAAACTAATAATGATAATGATAACACTAATAAAATGATAACAGTAGTAATAAAAGGATTGAAATGTACAAATGATGCGCAGGGCAATTGCTCACCACCCGCCGACCGACACCCAGCCAGTCCCCGAGCGGCGAAATCCCTGCCCCCCCACTTCCCAGTTCCTAAACCAGATGGGACGTCACATGGTATGGAATACACTGTTGGCCAGTTTGGGTCAGGTGCCCTGGCTGGGCATGAGAAGCTGAAAAATCCTTGACTATAGTCTAAACACGACTTAGCAACAACTGAAAACATCAGTGTTATCAACATTCTTCACATACTGAACTCAAAACATAGCACTGTACCAGCTACTAGGAAGACAGTTAACTACATCCCAGCTGAAACCAGGACAACCAGTTGTGTGCCTGTATATGCTGATAAGTCATTAGAGGAATATAATTATATGCTACCTACTCCAGAGCCTGTCACAGTAGGAGTTTATTAATAGGGAGGCACGCATGCATGCGTGCACCCATACAGACTCTTGGTCTTTGTCTTTGAAGCCAGATTGTTGTATGAATTTAGGCTGCCATAATTTTTTATTTCATGTATTGGAGATATTGGAACAAAATGGAGCTCTCTATGAAGAATTATTAGATATGTAAATGCTTTCTGACAGAAGAGTTGTTAGCTGCCCCTAAACACCTTTTAATGTACTATGCGCCTTCAGCACAGAGAGCTGTTACTCTGTTCTGGATCTTTCCAAGTTGTTTTTAAAAGAAAATTTCATGGCTCAAGTTAGAGATATCTCTGTTTTTTTCCCCTAAGTCTTGTTCATTACTGAAATTTGTACAAAGACTTTATTCCTTTTCTTGCAGTTTCAAATGCTGTGTATTAACAGACCTCTGGCCTCCAGCAGTTCTAGGTTCCCACTAAGCTCTCTGCTTATTTTTCCTGGGCCTTTGTGTTTTACATGTGCACAGCTTGCTAAGTTACTTGCTAATAATCCCACAAACTGTCTGGTGGCTCTATTTTCTCCCCTAATTACCACTACAGAGCATCAGTTTAATTATTCTATCCAGCCTCTAAGAAAGGACTTAAAACATCCATCAGCTCTATCCAGATTTGTTGTCTCTTCACATCAAAGACCCACTCGATGACAGATACTTAAAAAACCATAGCTATAGGCATGTATGAAGTGACTGATAAGGAGCTAAGGAAAGGTGTTAGACTCTTTGTTCATCTGAAGTAGGTTATCAAGACACAAAAAATAATTGGTTGTGTACGTACGTGTGTGAAAGAGCTTGTTGGTGTGACACTGACTCTCAAGCTTTTTGCAATAAATTTTCTTCTGGTGGATAGTAAGTCCTTTGATTGCTCTTTGGATGTATTTAATTTTTAAGTTTATAGTCTCTCAGCGTGAAATAGAGTTGGTATTTGCACAGTAAAAATCTAAGGCAAGATCTCTGATAGTTTGTTCTTTAGGCCTCTCCAAGCACTCGGTGAGAATTAAGCACCAAACTTACCAAAACAGAAAACAAAGGAAATCACCTTATAATTATACATTTCACTTGTGTTTGTCTTAACATTGAGAATATATTTTGTCCTTCATGTGTTCAGGTGTCCATAGTTTTTGGTATCTAGCATGGAATACAATTTATTCATCCCCGTCGGTGACAGGACATTGTGTAGCTGTACCAAATAGGACTGAACACGACAGAATGCAGCATAGGTTTGTGTCCTGGTTTCAGCTGGGATAGAGTTAATTGTCTTCTTAGTACCTGGCCACAGGGTGGAGCAGAGCTCGCAGGACCAGAGGCTCTCATTTTCCAAGTTCTAGGCTGCACAGTGTCACAGTGAATAGCTCAGTTGCTATTCATCTGGGGGGTTTAGAGTAGATGGCAAACCTCACCCGAGATGTTAAAGAGATGTTCAGGGTGTATACCTAAGCAGGAAAAGGTTAGCTTAAGTCTTAAACAGGCAAAAACTTGGCTGAGCCATAACACCCGAGTGTCACTGCTAGTTTTGCTGAAGGCAGAGACTGTTACCAAAATAGATGAAACCATTTTGGAAGAGGAAAAAATTATCAGAGCCAGTGTCAATGAAAAGAGACTGTAAGGAAGTTAGGGGTTTTCCACGGAGAACAGGTTTGAGTATGTCTGTCTAGGCCCCAAATTTATTAGTTAATCAGGCTGCAATTACTTTTAATTTAGGCATTTGATTGTTATGCTTTGCAATAGAAAAATATGATTTTTGACTTGGGGAAAAAAAAACCAAACCCAAAAACCAACTAACACCTCCTTTTAGATCCTTTTTAAAATCATCTTAAAATTTAGGCCAGACCTAATAGGTAAAAAAGGAAAATGTCCAATCTCTTTCCCTTTTTCTTTTTTTTTTTTTTTTTTTTTTTAATAAAACATAAAGGCTTGGTGTTTCAGAGGTGACAGTTTTGCAGGTATCAGAGACATGCTTTATGTGGAACCATGGTGCAAGCTGACCATTACTGTGAAAAATAGTGAATCTTATTCTAAAAAGACTTCAAATTTTAAGGACAGTGTAGCCCTCTGCTTTTAGTTTTATTGCCTGCTTTTCCCCATATCATTATTTTTCATATATGTTTTGCGAGGGGCATGTGGTCAGACTGGAGCAATTCCTGCAGTGACCAGCTGCAGGTGCTGTTAGAACTTGTGGCCCTGATACCAGCTAAAGGCTTAGATGGTGGTAGTCTTTGTCTAAATTAATGTCCTAGAGTCCAATGTACTTCCAGTCCAGAAAGTTCATTGCCTTTTCATATAGTAATCCATGATCAGGCTTGTCATAAGCCTGTCATCTGGAAGGACTAGAGGATCACTGATCTACAACAGTATTTTGTTGATGTGCTATATTTAAAGGCATTAAAAGGCTTGAGGATTATTTGTGAGGTATTCTTGAGGTTTACAGACAGATGGTTGGAAGCATGTCCTGGAATTCTCTTCTTCAGCTTTCAACAGTGGAGCCATCAGCCACCCCTTCCATTTCCTTCCCCTTCTGTATAGCAAAGGGTAGCTCTAATAATTATTTCCTTGCATTTGAAAATTATACATTTTGGGTTTTGTGAATACCTAGCACATCTACGGGATTTGCCGTGCAGCCAGTCTAGAACTCAACCTGTTGTATTCTCTGGCTGTGCTTTATTTGTGCGATGATAAGGTTCCATTTCATTTTTATACCCGCCTCCCCCCCCCCCCCCCCCGATTTTAAATAGCACATCATTGTGTTTTAGGAACATTTGAGTTGAGTTTTCAATCTTTTTCCTAATATTTGCATATTAATAAGTCATTGAAAAAACATTATGTAAATTTTATATCATGGTGAATATATTATCAAATCAAATGGCCTTTAAGGGTAATTGTAGAAAGCTACTATCAGCTAGGGAGATGAAATTTGACTGTATTTAATTTTCTCTTTTCCCATACAGTCAAGTACCAAAGACTTGGAATTGATATAGTCATTTCAGAAATGCCATTAAAATGTGGAAACGAGGCATACCTTGTTGGGGTTTGGTTTGGTTTTTGGTTTGGGGTTTGTTTTGTTTTGTTTTTTTCCCCAGGAAATTATTTATTTTCTGTGAAGTCACAGTTGGATTTTTAAAAATATTTTGCCTTAAAGGTCTGTTTTGTTTACTCAAGTTGAGGGCATAAAGCTGTTCCAATCTCTGCATTTGCAACTTCAGAAATTTTTTTGTATGTAAAAAGTTTTCTCTTTACCAGGTAATTGAGAGCAAGGGGAAGAGGTAGTCTCTTTCCATTTTTAAATTAGGAATGGACATCCCAAGATGGACTTAAAAATCACAAGATATCTCTTATTTGACCCTTTTTGCCATCTGTTTTTTGAGATTACTTTCTCTGCATCTATCAGAGTGAGCTTAGAAATAAGCAGTAAAAGTATGATTCTCTTGATCTCAGTAAGTGGTGTTTCAAGATGACACTAAATATGGTGTGACATGAGAAAAACTTCATTTGTTGGAACTTCTGGATTAGGTAGAAGGGAGTACTAGGTGCTCCATGGATGTGTTAGGCTGAAATTTTCAGGGACCTTCATGACAGGATTTAAAATCTCATTGAATTTATGTCCTTTAAACTTCCCAGTTAGCTGCAGTAGCAGAAGCATCTTGCATTACTTAGGTTTGAAAAAGCTGAGCTGACCCTCAGACGGACAACTTTATACATCATCTCAGCACACTGGAAGAGCTATTTCTGTCCGTGCTCACTGATAATGAACAAATAACCGAGCATTTCCATCATCAGCAGTTCCTTTCCTCCTCTTTTCCACCCCCAGATTCCAGGGGTGGGTGGTGACAGCTTGAAGCGATTAGATGTATTTTCAGATACCTATTCATTTTAAAAATTAAAAAAAAAAAGTGTTTTTCCTTGTCACTGCTAAATTATGAATTTTTAAATGTTTTTGTAGATGCTTTGGTAAACCTGCCACAGTTATTTTCCTCTTATTATTCACTCCAGTTTAAAACTTCCTCTGCAGTGTGCGTGTTCCTCTTGTTTTCCCATTAAATGAACTTCTGAAAAATCCAATATTACTGTACAGGTATTAATGGAAGGCAAATCTTCACATGCATGGGCAGTCACACCATAAGTGGTGTGTTTTGTTGGGGATTGGATTTCACTTAAGATGGTAGGGGACAATATTCCCAAAATGCCTTGCCGGAGCATTGGCATAGAGGCAGTTGTAAAGGCTGGAGAAAGGGTCTTAATGTCACCCTCCGCAGTAGGGTATGCACAGCCCACGCACATATGCAAAATGTCCCATTGCATAACAGCTTATTTACTCAGATAGTAGTTGTGACTTCCCTATGAAATTCAAAGTTGCAGTAAAAAACTTCCCCAGGATTTTTTCCTGATTCATAAAACTCATGTTTATCCATTCACAAAAGAGATGCAGTGCCATATGATTTGCATAAGGAATTGAATTGCAGTGTACATGTCTTGAAGTATTTATGATTCCAACATGGTTAAGCAAAACCTATGTATTATTTTTGAAGAACAAGATAAAGGAAATTCTAGACAAAAATAAGGTGCATCTTGTTCCTCATGGGAAGGCAGAAAAAAATTACTACATGGGCTCATTCTCAATAGGCTAAGCTGCCCCAGTGGAGGAAACCTTTACATTTGGTATGAGGAGTTCATATACCCTGGTACAACCACGGTATGTTAGGATATGGGTCAGAGTCTGTTTCTACCCACTTTGTGTCCAAATGCTCTTGACCTTCTCCCCCAGCAGAGACAGCTTTTTACAGATGTGGTTATGACATTATCAGGTTTTGTAGCTAAATGAAAAGTTTGTACCTTAACTCTATCAACTTCCACAACTTGCTGTAGATAGAGAACAGTTGTGTGGAGATTTGCTGTCCTGTGTGTTCTTCCAGTATCAGTTTCACAGGAAAGACCACAGGTTAGCAAACAGGTTGAAAGCTAGGTAATTAATCTACTTTTCTTCCAGCTGAACTAAAGATTAAGCAAAGATGATGTACGCAGTGACATATAAACACAGATGCTACCTGAGAAATGGGATGTTCCCAATAAATTTTTGAAGATTTTTCTTTGTACTTAACTAGGCTGAGACATGATCCCAGCTGCTTTCCAAGGTTTCTGTACAAGTCTAGCTTCCCTGTATCACTGTCTAGGTCTGATTCATAGAATACTGCCTCCCTGTAACAATAATTATATACCTGTCAGGACCCTCAAAATGCATCAGAAGGCAGAAAAGGAGGCCAGAACTGCATCCCACTGACAGTTTCAGGGAACCCTGTGACTTCTCACATCTGGTATAGCTATTCCTTTAAAAAACAAAAATAAAAATTCCTCCTGGTATAGTTGTATTGGGGAAAAATTAGCATGTAGAGCGAGCCTCTTTTATTTCCTTTCTGCCAAACACTCATTTTGAAGGGTAAGTTTTGACTTCTGTAAGCCATCTCATTAGTGGGAGCCCATCTGCTCCCATTCCATCCAAGGTAGTCTAGCTTGTGTGTGTTGTGTGTATGCATGCATGCACAAAGGTTTCCAGTTCTAGTCAGGGTTGATTCCCATTAGGCTTCAGGCAGTAGAAGAAAGATTAATGATTCAGGAAGAAGAGAGAAAGTTGCACACGCTTGAAAACTTGTCTGGAATGGGCTAACTCCTCTCCCTCGAATAACAGCCATGTATGAATAATGAGTAATTTGCTCATTTAAGCTATGGTAATGATGATTCTTACTGATGGTACTTGGGCCCTGATGTGAAGCAAAGTAGAGATTTGTTTGTCATGTGCTTATATATCACAGACTTTTTCATCCTATTTTCAAGTTGTGCCCTGTTTAGTATGGAGTGAAACCCTCCAGACAGAGTGTTTCATAGAAATATTTCTTCTGGTATCTTGTGTCTTGCAGTATTTCTGTCCAGACAAGCCGTATTACAGGACCTGTTGTGGCAGTGTCTGTTTTATTGCAGTGGAATGATCCATCCGAGATCTGAGGAAGCGTTCATCTCTCACTCCTCGCGCTCCTGTCTGAGAAATGAAAAGAGTCATACAGCAGTGTGACTTCTGTTTTCTGACTTCTGTTTTATTACTTAGACATTTCAGAGCTGATGTGAGCTATGATTTGAGAATTCCCAGGAGCAAGACTGCAGCTTTTTCCCCTTTACCACCTGCGTTTCTCAAGTACCACAGGCTTTTATTACAGACCTATCGGAAATCTCAGGAGTGCCATTCACTCAGAACAGATTGATGGTGTTTTGGATCTGGTGGTCTCAAGAATGTATATCTAGTCTTATTTTAGTGCATGTATAAGAAGCTGATTGTGTTTTTAAGATGTGGAAGAATCTATTTAGTGACAAACCTTTAATGCTGATGACCAGCCTACTTGCATTTCTCACAGCTGTGTTATCTTTTTATTAAAACCTCTTTGATCTGTCATATATTAAACCTTGAATTTCTAAGGTCAGATCAAGGATGTGTTCATTGGTATTACTGTGTTCTGAAGAGAAAGGAAAGAAAGTATGGCATATAAGGGACCTACTTCTACAAAAAAATGTAGATGTCTGTCTTGTTTGTGTCAGAAATGAGAATGATGGCTGTCAGTCCTATTGTAGCTGATGCATGCTGATGTTGCGTAATTGTGTTTCCAGCAGCTCTGCAGTGGGTTACACTAGCCTTTCTTGAGAAGATTTCATCTGCAGTCGCATGTGCTGGAAGCTATATTTATTTTTTTAAATGGAAGCTTAAAAGTTATGTACACTGGGGAATGCCTTTTAAGTGTGGTAGACATGGATACATCACAGCAAAAATAGCTAGGAATTAGGCAGTGGCTTAGGCTTTGTCCAGCAGTGACTAGTAGCTTTGAATGCTTCAGTTCTGGAGCACTTTTAGCCCAAAATCCATGGGGCTCAATTTTCAGAGTGCTGAATCACCTTGTCAGAGAACAAGGCCTTTGCTACCCTTTACCACCCGGGTAGAAGCCCCAGAAGTTAACTTTTGAAAGCCAAGATCAATGCACTTGGGAGAGATTTTTCTGCTCTTGAGAAATCGACGGTCTCTTTGAAATACATTAAGTTTGAGTACAATTTTCTTCATCTAGGAAAAATGTAACACTAGCAGTATTAAATATGATGAAGTCATTACTTCTGGAGGTGAAATAGCACTGTTGTACCAAATTGAAATCTTTGTGCTGAGACATCGCTTTCAAGGAAAATGCACGAGCCTGTCAGTATCTCATTTCATCTTGACTGGGGGGGAATGCAGCCCCCTGGAACAGATGGGAATATCCCAAGTAACTGTAAGAGTGCTGTGTTATAAGGAAGAAGGATTACAGGGAGAACAGAAACAGAAGGGGGGGTGTTGGGGTAAAGGGGTGCTGCTGCATGTAACAAAACAAAGTCAGTTTTCCATTAAATTTTAAGTTTTTCTGTCTTTCCTTCCTGCCTCCTACTTTTAAAGTCATCCTGTCTCACAGTGTGGATTGGTCAGTTGGCTTTGAGATAATTGATTTCTGGCAAGCCAGTTTAGCTTTTGTGTTGAATGAAAATGGATTTGAGTAGATAGATGTGTGTGGCTAGAAAAGGAGAGAACTGATGGATTTTGTGATGGTAGGAGCAGAAATCAGATTGACCTGTGCCACTCAGAAGAACAGACGAGCAGGTGTGATAGTGGCACAACTGGATCAGTAACTAATGCAAACGTGGCTAAAATGGCAAAGGGGAAGAGCTATTTTGTGTGAAAATGGGTTGAGTCTTCCTGATGTTGAATGCTTGTAGGCTCATGCTGATTTATTAAATGATGTAGATTTGCCAGCTTGAGCTCACAAATTCCATTCCACTAATGAAATTTAATTTTTCAGTGCGTGACTTCTAATCAGCAGGTTTATAGCCTGCCTGGAATTGGCGCTTGGTGGCAGGAGCCAGATGTTGCTGAGGCAGGTGTCGCAAAAGATTCCTTAAATTAAATCTTGGTGGTTGGGGGCCTGCTTCTAGTACAGCTTTCACTGAATTGAGGCACATTTATGAGAGGTGCAATGAAGGTTACGGTTGCCTAAATGTTCTTGTAATAGGTCCTATCATTTCCACCTTTTTGGAAGCCTTTAATGTTTGATATGAAATCCTTCAGGTTATTAATCAGTGAAGTTTTTGTCTTTTTTTCTTAGGGCTTTTAGAAGGACATACCTTAATGCCATCTAACCCAGTTACTCCAGAGTAACTCAGGACCAGGGCAGTAACTCTCCCAGTATCCTGTGAATTGTTAGTGCTGAGGGAGATGAGGCCAGGTGGGTACAAGCTGGCTAGGGTCATTTAAACAAAGCTTAGCAGCCCCTCCAGCGTATTGATGTTGTCATTGTAAATGCTTGAGACTGGAGTTGCGTGTGTTACAGAATGGTGTCAGCACGTACCGTCTGGTTCCTGGGCTGCAGAAGGCTCTATCTATTTCATGTTACATATGGGTTGATGGCACAGAGTCACCATCCCAAACAACTAGAGCCCACGTCTTCCTTTCAGCTCCCCATCACTGGCTCTTTGAAGTAACCACTGATGTTTCTTCACAGTTGGTGTTTTTGTGGTGAACATCTATATTGCTTGAATATGTTCAAGGTTTTAACTTACTTCCCATTTAAAATCTGGATATTTTTTTGTGTGAGATTTTCTTCTGTCATCCAGTTCTTTTTCTTAGGATAGATAAATCAAGTTACAATAAGCAGGACTGTACTAAGTTAGTATAATAATGGTCATTGTTATTACTGCTATAACATTATGGATAGCATTTTATATCATTACATTTCAAAGCTTTATTTAAGAAGAGGTCAGTATTGCTACTATGATCTTGTAGGTCACAGCTGACCATAGTAGAGCTAATAACAACATCTAGACAATAACCTCTTAACACAGCCAGTATAGCTAAAGTCTTAATGGATCACATTGTGCCTAGACTTTATGGTGGTGATGCACAGTGGAAAGAGGCCACAGATGCTTTTCTCTGCTCTTTGAAGCTGGGTTCTATTGCAGTATTGGCACAGAGGCATGAGTACTAGAATAAAAAGGTATTGTGGACCTCCCTCTCTTAAGGACAGTCAACACACAGGGATTGCACAAGGCTCCATCAGCAAAGACTTTCTCTGTGGAAGTGCCCTGACTCTGCACCAGGCAACTTTTGGTGGGCTCTGCCATGCTGGAACCAGGTCTGAAAGGCACAACTGAGCCGGGGGTGTAGAAGAAAACTAGTGTAGAGACTAGATGTGATGTTGATCAGAGGAAATGTGTCTTTGGGAACTAGAACTAGAAGCAGTTCTCAGCACACAGAATCACTTGGCTCCCTAAGGATCTCTGAGAATGGAGGCCCTGTGCAAAAGATTACCGGGATGCGTTAGGGATCTTAGGTTAGATTTTTGCTTTGAATTAGGGAGTTTTTTCCTCTTCCTTCCCTCTTCCGTGAAGAACAGAAGACAAAAAGGAAAAAGCATGCGAATAAACAATTTTGGAAAAATATTTCAGTAAGCAAAAGCCTACAAGATGGAGTCTAATCAATAATTATTTAAAGATAGGGTCATTTGGTGAAAGTAACCAATGATCTAGCTGTGTGAATAAGCTATGGCACAGGTTATTGAAAGAAGACAAGAATGTCAAGCTAAATTGGGGAGTTTGGATTCTTTTAAGGCCCAGCAAGATTCACAGCTGTGAGGAAGGATGGGTAAAACGGAATGTTCTGCTTCTGTTTTTCTTCCTTTCCCATGGGTTAATCAAGCTCAGTGGTGAGATAAGAGGATTTGGAAATAAAACTATGAATTGTTATGAAAATTATTTGTTTGGCTACACTTTTAAGTATGTTTGGAATACTACTTATTTCTTTGGAGACATCTTGCAAGGAAAAGAACTGAATAATGACTTGAGCTTTCTGTCTGGTGATACTACCCTGAATAATTTACTTGAGTCTGTAGCTGAAATGAGATGAAATAATTGCAAATACACTGCATTTTTAAAAGCAGGAAAGGAGGGAAATTTGTTTCTGTTGTGGTTTAACCCCAGTCGGCAACTAAGCACCATGCAGTCGCTCACTCGCTTCCCGCCCTGCCCCCCCCCCCCCGCAGTGGGATGGGGGAGAAAATCGGGAAAAGTAGTAAAACTCGCGGGTTGAGATAAGAACGGTTTAATAGAACAGAAAAGAAGAAACTAATAATGATAACACTAATAAAATTACAATAGTAATAATAAAAGGATTGGAATGTACAAATGATGCACAGTGCAATTGCTCACCACCTGCCGATCAACACCCAGCTAGTCCCAGAGCAGCGATCCCCCGCCCCCACTCCCCCCAGTTTCTATACTGGCCATGACGTCACATGGTATGGAACACCCCTTTGGCCACTTTGGGTCAGGTGCCCTGGCTGTGTCCTGTGCCAACTTCTTGTGCCCCTCCAGCTTTCTCGCTGGCTGGGCATGAGAAGCTGAAAAATCCTTGACTTCAGACTAAACACTACTTAGCACCAACTGAAAACATCAGTGTGTTATCAACATTCTTCTCATACTGAACCCAAAACATAGCACTGTACCAGCTACTAAGGAAGACAATTAACTCCATCCCAGCTGAAACCAGGACATTTTCCTATATGTTAAAAAAATTTAGCTGGTTCATGCTTAATTTCATCTCCTTTTCTTATAGAGGTTGTTTTCTGTGATCCAAGAACCATCCTAACTAGTTAGGGAAGGCAAATTCCCTGAAGCTGCTGTGTTTGCTTTCTGGTATGAATGTGAAAAGCGTCTCTCAATCTCTGCTAAAAGAAACTTGAGAGCGCTGGTTCAGCAAAGGCAGTTTGCCTCATTGTCCACCTGAATTCAGGACTGTTTCTTAAGCAAAAGCAGGATTAGAGTCTATTTTCCTAATTCAATGCTAGCTTACATTTTTGAAGGTTGTAGGGGTTGTAAAACGTATAGTATGCCAAATTTAGACTCTTATCTGATACCTAAACCTTGCTCACCTTCCAGTTGCTTCATTAACCTGTATTCACTATTATACCCTTAAATAGAGAGCACAGGTTCTTTGAAAGGCCTTTGAGGAGAATTTCTACCTCTGTCTCAGGCTCTAAGCTGAGGCAGACACACTTGCCCCTTCAGGAAACAAAAGCATTAGTTCACCTTTTCATTTAAACATAGGGGAAGCATACATAATTATTTTATGAGGACTGCTTTAGTAAGTACTGAAAATGTAGGTTGCAGATCAGAGACTGAAGTTAAATACTTGAATCCACTGGTATTCTTCAAGTGTGTTTTTCTTTTTTCTTACTTTTCTCTTGCATGGCTATTTCTATCTTCACTAAGATTCCAGGAAAATGCTGCTCTTAAGCTCTTAGAAGTTGTCACTGCAGTATGCCTTCTGCTTTGCATGAAGACATGGTCTGCGTGGACATGTTCAACTACAACTGAACTTGCTCTAGCAGAGGCAAATTGCCTTAGTAGCCAGGCCAGAGCCATCCACTCAATCACTAGGCAGAGTAAGCTCAGGTAGAGATGCCCTATAAATTACACCTCTTATTAATGTCTAATGATCAAAATCTTATCTAGGGGACCTGATTCATTGTGAAGCTGAGCAGTGCTGACAGTCAGGGACGTGCAAAATTGTCTGTGAATCCATAATAAGGGGGAAAATGGTTACAAATCTAGTGGTTCTCCAGGTAGTTTATAAAATGTAGAGGAAAATGGTGACTAATGTAACCCTCAGTTCCAATGAAATCACAGTCCACTTGAGTTTGCTCTCACAGCTTCTTATTAGAAGTGCTTTTAAGAGGCAACATTACATCAGTGGTAATTGCTTGTCATTGTTGAGAAAATGCTAAACTACAACAACAGGCCACGAACTTGTGGGTATTCTGCACTCAGAACACATGTAAGATACTCCCATGGGCTGCATTGTTAAATTTGACTTCAGTTACTTAACTTCATCTTAGGTTTCGTAGGAGAGCTCGACAGAGCATCATATATTATTATTATTATATTGCATGGCTATTATTCTTCAATATCTCTTCTATGATGTTCATATATTACACACAGAATTTAATCACCTGTGTTGCTAATATTCATTTAGTACAAGGATCAAGATAACTTAGGAGAAACTGACTGTTTTGTTTTGGTCTTCAGAGCTCACTACTGGCACTAACAAATGCCCTTCTACTTTATTATGTTAAATCTCATGTTTCAATGGAACAAAAGGAAATGAAAAAATTAAATCTCTTTTAAACCAGAAGTCAACAGAAACCACTACAGGCCAGGTTCTGCCACTTGTTAGTGTGCCTGCCAACTGATGCACAGCGGACCCATTGGGTGTTGTCTTCATCATGGCCTAAAATGAGTAGTGATGTGGACAGAAAAGGATGCTCAGGGCAATCTCTTACACTTAATGGCAAAGGAATCAATGCAGCGTATACATCGTATACAGGAGAGGTGATGTAGAGCTAAACTGTCCTGTACAGTCTCTTCCCAACCGCAAAATCAGCAGCACTGCCCTCCAGCCACTGTAGGAAAACACGTGTTGGGTCTGAAATACTTCTCTGTAGAGCAGCAACAGATGGACTCTGGGAGTCAGTGCCTCTCACTGGGACTCCAGCACAGTCAGGATGGCACTGTGGTGCCCCAAATGCAGACTTAGCAGAAAACCATGGGGGCTCAAAGGAAGGTACTTGGTTAGGCATATGGACTTTGGAACGTAATCCTTCAATACTCCCCCATATACCCTGAAGCTACCAAAATTTGGCATCTTTCCCACAGAATTAGTATGTTCACTCTATAAAATGCATAATGCCATGTGTCAGAGACTATCACCATTTGCACGGAAACAGAAGTGGAGAGAGAAGTGTGTGAATGTAGACACACTGTAGAATGTAAAGACACAGCCTGTGTTTCCTACAAATGCTGGGGGATTTGTGTTGGGTGAGTAATGCAGAAAACTGGATGCCTAGCTCTGAATACTGTTATCTAAGCAAGATTTGAAATAGCAGTTGAGACATGAACATAATCAGTGTACTAGACAAGCATATTAGTTCATTGAACTTCTGTCTTCATTAAAATTGTAGTTCATTGCTTATACTTCTGACAGGGAAGCATAGATGCCTGCAGCCCACTTTTGATAAGGGTTTTTGTGTGTTAACTTTTTACCAAATAAATATTTTAAAATAGAAATAATTATTAAAGAAGTGGTTCGTGTCTTTTCCAGGCTTGTTCGAATAAGTCAGCTCAGACATTTTAGAGCTGCTCACAAATTCTGTTGCGATTTTAATTGTCTGTTTATGAGAAATGAAAATTAAGTCAGCAATTGAATTATTTAAATTTGTAGGTAGTGGGAATACAAATATGGAAGGCCTGAGTAGGGTGTTAGTAATTTATTTGGGATTCTGTTCAACTTCTATGCATTTTAATTGAATTGATCCTTCTCTTTTGGTATGAGAGTCCGAGCAAATCAAAACCCAAATGCGTATCTAATGATTTTACAGCACAAAGCAATAAAATGAGATTGAGGCTACATCCAGAAGTTCTGGAAAGGCTCAAACTGGAATTCTGGGAAAATACAATGAATACTTTAAAAGCAACTTGGCTGAACATTATAGCATATGTGCTATCTTTTAAAACAGTGGTATATGAAATGTTCTTTGGGGTCTGTTTTGTGTTGTCCCATGTATTACAGAAGGAAAACAAATGTAGAAACTGCACGGTTTTATTCTACAGGCTTGGGAAAAGAGGTGCCATACAGACTTTCATTTGTTGCAGTCCCGGAAAACTTAAGGACTACTTGCCTTGTTTAGGGTTTGATTTAGTGTTTGTCTCTGAGACATCTGGGATGAGGTATCTGAATTACACAGAAGACAGTCCTATTTAATGGTGCAAAAATACAGTTTCCCTGTTTGAATTTGCATGTAAAGTTCTTCCGTTCTCTCAGTGGAGATTGCAGTCTGCTTACTCCTATGTTTCTGGATGTGCCTTATGTCTGAAGGAAAAACAGGCATACTCTTCTTTACTGTTTATCTATTAAAAGAATGGCCTGCTGGTGCTAAATCAGGGAATAACCTGCAATACACTAAGTTGCTTTCTTCCATTAGTCTGTTGAAGAATCTTACTTGCAATTAACCAATGTAAGTTTTAAAACAGTTTTTGTATCATGTTACAATGCCTTGGGTTTACTGTATTTTAAGCACATTATAAAATTTAAAAAAGAATTTGGACAGACTGGGGACTCCCAACTATGCAGGATATGTTTTAATAGCTCAGCGAGCATATATATCAAATCATCTCTGGTTTTACCTATCAGAGTGGTAGCTTTCTCTGCCATCTCCAGGTTAAAAATAACCTTTTCTTTTCACAGTAGAGAGACACCGCCTTACAAAAGGTGTAGGATAAGAGGTGGCATGAACTGTGAGAGTATCAGCATGCAGAAAAGTAAGATTCTTGAAAGCAACCAAAATATGGGGCAGTTGTTTTCTGCAGTGAAAGTATGCTTCTACTGTTTTTCATTGTGGGTATTCATTGGTGGTGTTGCATTTACCAGCTTCTCTTTGACAACCCATAGAAACAACTCCAAGATTGATGATTTTCATCAGCTGAGTCTGCTTCATTGGCATATCATAATCACCTCCACTCCATGTGGTGGTATTTTAAATACTCAACACAACACAAACTCACGTCTCGTGCTACTTGTTTTGTTTGCTTTAAGATATGAGGCTGCTTTAACTCCGTGATTTTTGAATATTATTCTTTATGTCGGCATTAGGTTTTGTTTTTTCTTTAGATTTTTTGCCTCTTCATATTTCAGCCTTTTGAGTTCCTATTTTTCAATTTTATTCCACACTTACAAAGGTTTTTTTTTGTTATTTTCAGTCTGTTTTCTTAAGAAAATGAACCAGATGTGATCAGATTGTCTGTGTTTGCCTGTCCTTCCCAATAATTTGGGCATGAGTCAATTTCAACCCAATTTAACAAAGGGAGTATGAAGTTCTGAAAAAATTTAGAGAAAATAGTTTTCTGAATACAGGTCTCTTCCTTCAGTGTGAGGAACATCTTTGCAGTGATCTTGCACTATATTAGACATCAGCAGATCCCTGTGGGATCTTGGGGATTTAAATGGAGACCTAAATCAACAAAAAGATAATTTTCATTGATCCTACTGTTCGCTGGAAAACTGAGTAATATCTTCGACAATGCTTATTTCTCTTATGTTATTGACTTTTTTTATTTTGGGCTTCAGGTGAAAGCTTAGTGTCGCTGCCATCATGGACCAAAAAGCACTGCTGGCATTTATTATGTAAACATTGACAGTAAGTGACATGAATGACTCCCTGGTAGATACAAAAATCACATGAAGGCAGGTAACTTGATGTCCCAGTGGAATTCCTGGCATTTACCATACAGCCTGTCTATGAGCTCCATTTATGAGCCTTCAGGTCTGATGGACTTAGCTTTCAGCAAAAACCAGGTGTATAGGAAAGTGCATGAGACACAAATATGACTGCAAGTCCTTTGTGTGGGAAGTGATGTAATCGAGAGATGTCCTGAAGTGGAGGCTGTCAAGAGAGGTAGGGCCAGCGCAGTTAGGGTTAATGGGAGATACCAGAGTTTTAAAATGTCATCATAGGATAGTGGTCTCCCACTGGCATATCAATGAGGAGACATTTGTGTGTAATTAATGTCAGAACCAGGCAAAGATGTTTGTGTTTGGAGGAGATACTGATCCTCTGATACTGTACTAGCATGTAATGACTTTATTTCCCTTATGTCAATTGATTGAGGTACTATCAGTTATTTTATCTGATGGATGTTGGTGCAATAGAGTGACAGTTGCTTGATATAACATTGATCACTTCACTTGGTTTATACCTGCTCTGTATTACAGCCAACTGTGGAGTGCCACATATAAAATGTACAATTTTTATTATGAGAAATTTAAAGTAATAATTCTAGGATAAAGGAACACTTGATGGCAGGAAATACTTGTACCTCTGGAACTTCCTCCTTTTTGCTTCTGTTTCTGTGTAGTGGAACAAAGAAGACAAGATTTCACCCTTGCATTTGGTGCAATGTAGAGGAAAGTGTGGATTCCCTTGGGAAAAGCAGAGTCCAGCCTAACTTGCATCCATAGAAAATTGTCAGTGTAGGGTCACGGGAATGCAACACCCTTGTAAATCTGAACTGCCAGAATGATTGATGAAAACTCTTGCAAATACAACAATAAGCCTGATGAACATTGGGTAGAGTCAAGTCTGGAAGAACTGACCTGCCAGGCACTGTCCTTTGATGGTGAGGTACTAGTTGAACCCTAATTAGACTTCAAAGACCTGCCCTCCTGAGGTGCAGTCCCTCAGGAGGTGGTTCGACCTCTAAGGAGATGTGAAGTGCAACAGGCCTTTTCCTGTGAGAAGTACACCTTCTGGAAATGCGATCTAGAGAGCAGGTCTCTCACCCACTTAGATGTTTATGATAGATGCTGAATATATGCAGTTCAGGGGGGGGGTGTTTGTTTGGGGGGGGTGTTTTGTTTTTTGGTTTGGTGTTTTGTTTTTTTTTTTTACATGGATAGTATACTTTTGGAAGGCTTCTAGGCCAAGTCAACCTGTGATAAATAAGGTCTTCACACAGCTTAAGCTTATGGCTACATATTGACAAATTGCCCTCATCAGCTTTTGTCTCCTTATCTTCCTCTCAGACATAGGCTAGATCAGTTAACACAGAGTGGTCAGAGACTTCTTGCATCCTTTCTTCCATTGCTGAGTGCTGCTCGGCTCTTTCTGACACTCCCTCACATCACATCAACCTTCCATGTCCAGAAAAAAATCTTCCCTTTGGCTATTTCAAGAAACCTCCCCAAAACCCCCCAAAACCAGAAAAAAAAACAACCAAAAAACCAGCCAACAAACAAAAACCCCAACCCAGCAACACTGACATGCGTAGTCTTAAGCAGATGGTAATTAGGTAATTACAGGCAATTAAAAATACTTGTTTTGCATGCTTTTGTTCTGTGAAAACAAGCTTCCTTTTTTTCCCCCTTCAAATATTTTAACTGAAATATCATGGTATTGTTTATATTTAACCATTTCACAACAAAAGTTTACCACGATATCTATGTTATGTGGACCAATAAAAAGGGATAGGTGATTTTCGCTTGGGGAATCTGCTTTGCTTTCCCCCTCCTCCCCAGAAAAGATCTAAAAGTTGTGAAAAGGTTTGAGAAAAGAAAAATTAGATCTATTTTCTCTTTTTTGATAGTAGAAGAAATAATTCATGGAAAATTAAAAAATAAATGTAAGTAATTCTTCCCCTGAAAATGGCATCCTGACCAGTTCTGCTCAGATCATAACCTGGGGTGTTCTCAGAAGTTATTCTTCAACCTTCTTTCTTGTGTTAACTAAGATATCACTTACTGAGTCTGTATATAATTTCATCCTTTCTCTGCAGACTGGATCATGGAACTTGCCTTGCATTAATTTTAGTGAACCTTTTTCCTTCATGAATAAGTGAATCCAAAATCTAAGCCTGTGTGGATTGCTACAATTAGTCCCACACATTTAAGAAAGACCTCCGAAAGTACTATAATAAATGCAGGGCTCAAAATATCTGGCTGCTGTCTGTGCAAGAGTGCTTCATCTTCTTTAGCCTTTACAAGATAGTTAATCAAAACTGAATATGCAGAGGGGGAAAAAAGCCAGTACATAAAGCAATGCATTAATGCTGTTCTTCAAACACTGTTGCCAAAGACTTCTTGACACTTGTCTGTCTGAATATATGTACAAGAACAAAGGTTTTGTGGATAGTCTCTTTGGCTTCAGATACTATCTCTTCAAATTAATTGGAAGAAACTTCCTTTGGAAATATTTGTGAGATATACTCTGTCTTGAGATATATTAATGCTAGTAGATCTGCAGGAATTATTTCTCACCTTCCTGTTCCCTTGTGTCATTCTATCGTTACAACGGTTTGTTTTGATGTTTCAGGTCCCTGACCACAAATGCCCACGCATGCCATGTGGTGTTTCTTTCTTTTAACTGTGTCAAGTAATACTCTACCTTTTTCTGTGAATAATTCTGTTGTGCGTGCTAGAAGAGCAGTGTAATTATTTTTTTCAATTTCTTAAGCAGGGGGGTTTGAGCCATAAGAATGGCTTGTATCCAGTAAGTACCCAAATAACTATTTTCTAAAGTGGAGCAAGAAAGTTTAAAAAGAAAAAACAACCAAACACACAAACACCCCCTCCCTCTAACTGCTTCCACTATCCATCCCCACTGAATTCGTGCAAATGTATGCACTGGACTCTCTGGGTTTCTTTTTTCCTCCTATTGAATCTTGTGCTTTATAAGTAGTGGCTAAGCCCAAATTCTCTCTCACATGACTTGAGAAGTACCTGGGCTACTTTAATAAAAAAGACCCCTCGCTTGTGCCAGTGCTGCACTTTTCAACCAGAGCAGCTAGCTACCTCCTCTGCATGTGTAGGATGTAATGGAGTTTTACCTCCATATACCTGAGGAGACTTTCTATTTTGGCTGTGATAGGTGCCACAACTATCACAAAACATTACCTGTTACTCGTTCTGTGCCTTCAGAGTGCTTGCAAAGTTGCTAGCACCAGTACTAATGTGATTCAAGAGCCTGTGGGTTCTGCACTCGGCTTTAGATTATGTTCGTGCTAAAACACAATGGCTGTAATCTCTCGGGAGAGGAGGAGGTTTCAGCCCAAGTACAGAGGCTTGGGATGAGTGTCAGGAGCCCTGCCAGTGGGTTCCTCCTGTGGAAATGGGCACAGTGCAATGGAGATCCAGTGTCTCAAGAGGTACTGATGGCAAGGCCTGATTTATCTTGTAAATAAGGGTCACTGCAAATTCCTGTGCTTTTACCTCTGTCTTCTGGTATTATGAATAGATTAATACTGCTATTCTTAGGTAGTATTGGTTATCGTTACATTCTGCATCACTGCTTCAGTTTCATTTAATCTCATTGAAAGGGAGCTGTCATGGTCTGGCTGGAAGTTTGTGTCTTTGCAGTTTGTTTTAAATTGTGTGACCTGTATGTCATTTTTGGGGAAAGACCTCTCTTGCCACCCTTGAACTTTGTAAGTCTTTTGAGAGTTTACTGTCCTTTTCTAGGCATCCCGATAGGATTATTACAATTAAGTAAAATGCACTGGTAAGTATTTAGCTTTTGAACAATATTTGGTCATGTGCATCTATTTGAAAATAGAAGAACCTGAAGGAAGGTCAGTCAAGCACAGCTGGTTCTCCATCTCTCTCTGAAGGGACTCTAGCTCTTCTCAGTCAAGTCCAGGAAGGGCTCATCCCAGGATATTGGCAGCTATTTGGTTTTGTAGTATTCCCCACAGGTAAGATGCTACTTTTTAGATGTTATTCTAAAAGAGGCAAAGTTTGTTAGGAGAAGTAAGTTTTTTTAGGCTAACAGATACAATGGGGGGAAAAGTTTTTACAAAATAATAATACGAGCTTTTAGCAAAAAGCTTGCCACGTTTTTCTGATCATATCAGAAACAGAAAGGAAATGCTCTCAAGTGTGTAAGCTCTTCCTTAAGCCTGGAATTTCGTTGTTAGTCTTTGACAAATACCAGTTGGTCTGATACAGTTGTCCCACAGCTCTTCCTTGCTTGCATATTAGACCTCTTGACAGCTCTATTAGTGCAGGTTGGAAGATACCACTTTGAGAAGTCAATAATAAGAGAGAAAGGCACGCACACATACACACACTCGTTATTTTGCGTCATAATGGTGAAGCTTTAGTCATTAATGCCTGGCTCATTATTATCAACAAAGTGTACTAAATTGCAGGCATACTAATAGAACATCTCTGCCATGACTCATGCAAAATGGGGATCAGAACCATTCATAATCAAAATGGCCTAGAGGATAAATAAACTTCTCTTGTGATATAAATAGATCTCACCAATAAACTATCATAGCTAAAATACTTCTCATGGGGATATGAGAGTATAATAAAATAGGAAGATTTATGACAGAGGCATGCATTGGACTACTCTGCTTAGTTCCGCGTTTGGATTAGAGTTAGCTTGCTCACCTTGTAGCTCTTCTGGAAATGTTCAGATTAAGCAGGTGTTGTTTTAGGCTGTGTTAAAAAACAAGTTTCCCATTTCTGACTTTTTAAGGTTACTTTCCATAAGGTGAAATTTGGGTAACTCCCAGCTTAGGTTGACAAGAGTTTTAGGGCAATCGGAGACCTGTAATGACCCTCAGCAGCAACATGATTCGGCAGGGGGAAGGTGAAGGTTTTAGGCAGTGAACAATATATTCACAGCACGATTAAAGAATCTGGTTTCTGGTAGATTCAACAGTAGATGTGGCAGCATCCATCATTATGTGGTGCATGGGTGGTGTTAACATTTCCCTGCATTTAATATAATTTAGAGATTTACTTTAAAAAATAAAGCACTGACTTTCAAAATCTGGTATTTAAATGAGGTGACTATTAAGACTTTCTGGGGTAATTTATCAGAGAGGTAATCTCTTTAATAGGAAAATCTCAGTCATCTATTCAGTAATACTGAGTAATTTATTTAATAATAAAAACCACTTTGCCTCATTTCTAAAGCCTGTTCTTTTTCTATCAGTGGGAGTCCAAGATGCAATTGACTTTTACACCATCTTGCTGGAGCAATGGAGAGCCTATTTGTTAGAATAGCTGAGTGTTCCTCCTCCTGTCAAGGCTGAATTGAATTATGGGTGCCCAGGGCAAAGTTGTTTCTAACATACTGGCAGATTTATCATGAAAAGTAATACATATTAGAGCATGTAAACAATCACTCTCAGAGGAAGAAAGGAAATATTAACCCTATTGTATACTCGAGGAAACAGAGTTGTGTGGTATGTTTCTTATGCTGGCAAAAAGAGCTTGGATCAGTTCAGTTGCAGTTGATATATCCTGGTCCATAGCTGATGAGCAAAACTCACTGAAGGTGATGCTATTTTTGGTCCATCTCTGCAGTAGTGGCATTGCAGAGGAGGTGTGAGCTTTGTTGCAAAAGGCTGAAGGGTATTGTAGTGTTTACCTGAAATTCCAGCCACTTCAGCTGAGAACACAACAGAGATTTCTAAAAATAGGAAATCTTAACGTATTGGCAATTTCAAAGATGAGCATGCAAGGAAAGTAGTTGAAACTGGGAAAGGAGAAAAAAATAACAGTGCAATATTTGTAATAGTTATGAAACTGTTGGAAAGAATGTTTGTATGAGTGCAGGGGACATTCCTTAGTTTACTTTCTCATTTTGTACATTTATAAGTGTAAGCAATTACCATTCGTTAAGACAGCCATGTCATAATAATTGTGGAAATATTTTGAATTGTCACTGAATTCTCTAATGCTTGCTCTGACTCAGGAAGTAACACCATCATTAGTACGGTTTAGTTTCCAGTAAAGAATTACAACATTTTGAGTAAAAAGGATTTCTGGCATTGTGCAGAATGAGTAACTTCTATTTCTTGAAAGGTAGAATTTTTTCGTGTATACCTTTATGGTCAGTAAATTTTCTCACTGTACATTCAGTAAATCAATATTAGTCAAATTAAGGTAGAAAAAATTAATGCAGCAGTTCCATAATAGTTGGTCACTAAAGGGTAGCTAGCCTAGGCTTGATGATGTAAATGCAGAAAACAGCACTACTGCAGAACTGAACATGAGGGGTTAGAACTGGATCACTGCAAGTAGCCACATCATATATTCCCATTCGTTGATTTATTGAACTACATCCTTATACTAATTACTGCTCTTTTCATGTGTGGGGGGTTGGAAACCTTTTAATTTCCAGCCTAAATATATTCAGAATTATTTAAAACCTGTGCCAACTTTGTTCTTTGTTCTTTATTTAATAGCTCTCTTCTTTCTGTTTCTCTCCCCTCCCCCATGTTTTTATATTATTTTATTTCAGCCATCATCCTGCTAGATTAAATTGGCATGGTCGTTACAGTCCATTCCAACACCATGCTCCATTCGCTGACCATTTTAGGAGCCCTTCCTTCCCTACACTTTGTTCTCATTTAAGTCCCTGTATCTTGCATATGGGTGACCAGAATTGCAGGTGTTATTCCAGTTTGTGTATTACCACTGCCTTGCATCATGTTTTTGATATTTTACTACCTGTGCTAGCAGTTTATCACTGATTGTGGTTTAGGATTACTGTTGCTTTTCATAGGACTTTTGTCACAGTGATGGCTCTGTATACAAGATGTCTTTTTCTCTGCTGTTTTTTTGTAACTGGTGAGTCTCAGATTAGAGCAGAAATCCTTTTCATTACTCAAAATCTTTCACACTGTTCAATGTCATACCATTGTGATTTCTCCGGGTCTCAAAGTCCTTCCTCTATGACACTCTGATCTTCCCTTAGGATACCATCAGCAGTGCCACCAGCTTTGGGCTCCAGCAAATTTTGTGGAGGTACTCCTAGATTTTGTGCCAACATCTTTAATGAAAATCCAGAGTCCGAGACTGACTTTTGAGAAATTCCAGTAATACTACTTGTAGCTTGATAGCTCTCCTTTTCTTTTTGTCATTTCCATATGTGGCATCTCACCCACCTCACCGATTCTTGTATCAAATCCTATTTTCTCCAGATGAATTACTGATTTTCTGTCTGGCACACAGTATTATATCAAAATATTTTTCTTAAAACAAGTCAGATGCAGGGGAACTGATCTGTCTGCTGTGCAGATAAAGTCCACCACATTTCACCCATGGGAAACAATAGTTATTTTGTGAAAGAAGACTAGGTGAATCAGACTTGGATCTCTTCTTGGTAAGCCTGTGCAATATTTATTCCAGTCTCTATTCACCTCAGTATAGGACTTACTTTCCTTCAAAACTTGTTCTGAAGATTGAGAACAGCCCTGACAATAACCAATTTCACCTTTTCCTCCTCCCTTTTTTAAGTATAAGCCTTGTGTTTGCTTTCGTATTCTCCTCACATTACAAATTTATTAAAAACCTGCCTTACTTGCAAGACCACATGTAGAACAGAGAAGGACTTCATGAGATGGAGAAGGGAGTGCCCTTTATGATGAAGAAAGGGGCATGATTTCAAAAGGGGGATATTTAATATAAAGCAGATTCTCTTGCAGATTTTATAGAAGTAAGTTTGACGCACAATTGGGGTAGCTTCATGGGGGTAGCTGTGAAAACTTAAGCTTCTTTAAGACTTAAAGCCTATATGAAAGCACAACGGAACTGTGGCTATTTACATGTTTAAACACCAAAAGCACCAACTGGGGGCCAAACTGTCAGTGTGACAGGAGTGAGGTCCATTGCTGCCTGGTCTCTGGGCCCAGGGGCTGCCCAGAGTGCCCTCCAGGTGCCACGGCTGGGGTACAGTGTAGACACGCACTGTCACCCAGGTGGCTTCATGTCCCAAACTGGGTGCCTGCATTGCTCCTTCTGGGAGGTGGCAGAAATCCCTCCTCCGCTCGGGCAGTGGAGCCCCTTGGTTAGGACGCCGCTTTAGGATGAGAGGAAATGGCCTCAAGTTGTGCCAGGGGAGGTTTAGATTGGATATTAGAAAAAATTTCTTTACCAAAAGGGTTGTCAGGCATTGGAACAGGCTGCCCAGGGAAGTGGTTGAGTCACCATCCCTGGAGGTGTTCAAAAAACACGTAGATGTGGCACTTCAGGACATGGTTTAGTGGGCATGGTGGTGTTGGATTGACGGTTGGACTTGATGATCTTAGAGGTTTTTTCCAAACTTAATGATTCTATTATATTCTAGTTGAAGATGTTCCTGCTCATTGCAGGCGGATTGGACTAGATGGCTTTTAAAGGTCCCTTCCAACTCAAATTATTCTATGATTCTATGGTTTGGGCCTGTGCTGGAGCACGGCAAGGGAGTACAGCTTTAGCTGGGCTCCCACTTGTACTGTCAAAAACCTCTCATAGTTTGAACTTACAAGAACCTTCACTACTGATTTGGCTTTCAGAGAAATTTCCCTTATGTCTTTCAGGCATGAGAAGAAGAAAAAGAAGCCTGTAAGCTTTAGCTTCCTGTTAAATCTACTAAAGAACAGTGAGACCCCTTGTATTGTGTGAGGAGGCGCTGGCCTTCTCTAAAACAAATTAATAAATAGGTAACACAAGGAGAAATCGGTTGAGTCCATTTTGAGTCAGTTCCAGACTGAGCTCATCTGCTGACTGGGGTCATTCTGGTTCGGTTTTAGCACAGGCTGTTGTGAAAAGAGGAGCAGTCGGTGTCCCGCAGGTAGGTCCCTGAGGGACTGCAGCAGCAGCAGCAGAAGCGCTGCCTCAGGTGCCATCTTCTCTGCTGGGACCGAGGCACCATTTACTGTCCTCCCATTGAGCCCCAGCTTCTCACCAGCTCCCTTGCTCCCCCAGCTCTGCCTGGAGGGACGGGAGAGCCAGAGGAGAATTGCACTGTGGCAGTGGGAGCAAGATTGGTGCTAATGCTATGTTTGGGCAGCAAGAGACAGAAATTCCTAAGAAAAAAAAGAAGTAAAGCTCTCTTACCCCATTTTGGTAAGTCTGTGTGCCCTGCCAGATATATGGAGCTGTTTGGCTGCAAGTTATCTCCAGCATGAGCAGAAATACTTGCACTGACCAGGTTTTAGTTCCTCACGCTCAACAAGTCCCAACTGAGGACAGGGGGTTTCCATTTTTAGCTGAGCCATTACTCTGAGCTGCCAAGAGCAATGCACTTTCTAAGTTTGTGCCAGTTTGGGCTCAACAAAAATTTCTGAATAATGAACCAGGTTGGGATCCAGTTTAAAAAAACCAAACAAACAACCCAAAACACAGAGGTTTAGAATGGCTTCAATTTAGACTCTCCTTAATTACTTGCTGGGAAAAATTTCTTGCTGCTGAATTTTAATCTACCATAAGAAAAGTTTCTACTACTTTTTTCAAGTTTAAATAGGAAGGGGTTGACAATGTTAATTTCTCCCATAAAGCCAATCTGATGCTTATTTTGCCTTAGTAATTTTGAAACCAACATTTCTAATCCGTCCTATTGGTGGTAGAGAAATTCAGCTGTTTCTCCAAAACAGCATTTGAAACTCAATTGTTTCTTGATGGTTTGTTTGGAAATGTTCTTTAACTTGTCACAGTAGATTGGGAAACGCTTTCCTTTTCCAGGTGTATTACTTCACGATTTTTAAATAGGTGCTAATAACCTGTACAAACAGATGTCACAGCTGATCAGAGTCAGTCAAGAAAGAATTGGAGAATGCTTTCTGAGGGCATGATGGTATTTTTTTTGGATGAATTTATATTGTTCAGCTTGTGTTATGAACAAGTTTATTTTAACAAAAGCAAGGCTAGTACACTTGCCTCATATGCAATGTCTCTTGAGACATGACTGGGATAATGCTTTGTAAAAAACCAGCCAAGCAACAATCCTAAATTTTGAGAACTAGTTTTAAACTGAAATGCAGAAGGAAAGAGAGGTCTTGAATGAGACAACTTTCATTTTTCCTGTTTGAAATTGCTAAGTGTCTGCAATGGGAGTAATAGGAGAGAATTTCTAAGCAAGTTAGCTTAGCTCCTTTTTCAAATACAGCCATAGTCCAAGAGAGGAATTTCAGCTGAAGGTTTTTGCCTGCCTTTTTTTTTTTTTTCTGAGAAATAATTATTTTCATCTTTGCCTGTCACTATTCTGCAATCCTCATGCATACAGACATATTTCTGAAGTGAGTGATAATACACTTGAAAACTAAGACCTTCAAGGAAAAATTACTCATGATCAAGGTGGAATAAAGTGATAGAAAAGATAGAACTGTCTTCAGGAACCTCAAGGCATGATGTAAAAATGACTTTATTTAATTCTCGTAGTCAACAAGGACAAAACAAATAATGGATTTACAATACAAAAGAGAAAATGGATATCAAGTAACAATGATGATAACAAAGCTAGAGACTAGATAAGTACTGGAACAAGCTACAAGGGAATACTGTGCAGTTATTAACACCAGAGACATTATAGTTTAGACCAAATTTCCTCCTTATTGTCCTGATTCTGATAGTTTGCAAAGATGTGACCTCAGCAAGTCTTAATGTGTTTTCTGGGCCTCTTTCCTTTCCCCGTCTCCCACGTGTTCACTTCATTTATACTCAAGGGCTTCTTAGAGCAAGCATCATGAGGAGAGAATCTGTACTACTTCACTTATCCCTGAACTAGGTGATTCTCTAAGCTTCTTTATAAACTAAAAGGTTTGGGGTTATAATGAATTATGTCTGTTAATATACAATGCAAATACCCTAGGATATAGAGCAGGAATTCATTTTAAAATGTTTGGACTCTCTAAAATACTTTTAAGCAAGAGACCTGTTTCCTAGAGTAAAATACAATGTTTTAACATACTACTTTTTAAAGTGGTATGACTGAAATGCTGGTTTAATGCTTCAGCCTATAAAGAAGAGCAATAACATAAAGTAGGGCAATATTACAGACTAATTAAACATTTCTAAAACATAAATTTTGATGACAGTAGTTTTACCTATCCAAAACTACGCTCTTGCAGCCGTAGTTTCAAACAGCTCAGTTTGTGTTAGTGTATGAAGTGAAAAACTCCACTAGAATAGCTTATGAGCTGAATGTGCCACTTGGAAATGTGTTGATTAAATAGCTTCTCTTGTTAAACCTGTGGTCGAATTGACTTGATTTTCTGCTTGCCTTTTAAGAGGTTCAGTTTGACATCTGAAGAGTTAATGTTAACAAATGTCCTTCTAGAGATTAATGTTCACAAAGCCAGTTGAAGATGCTTGGCACTTACATGGTGCATTATGGTGATGATCTTGGATAAATGCACTAACAAGCACTGAGGTTCAATGTTTCCTGAGTAGCTTGCACCCTACCACACCACTGTTTTCCTTTTTTGTGAGTAGCAATTACTCAGTTTGGTCTACGTTAAAAGAGTATGTTTTATTTTTGTTCAGCAGTTTTATTTTTGTTCTCCAGTCTGACTTTGGGATGCTAGCCCAGATAGTTAAAAACATAATTTACAGATTAAGACAATTTGTAGGGGGAGAAAACAATTTAGGTGGTTGTGGTTAGATAACTAAGTTGCAGTTTTCACAGTGAGTTAATGACCTTTGCCTCAGCAAGTCCAACAGGGTTCCAATAGCGATTCGAGTTCACGAGGAGAGGGAAGATTTACATTTCCCCACAGATGACTAGGTTGTTGCTGCCTTGCTTTGCACTGCTGGTTTCCCATAGCAGACCAAGAACAGAATAGCAGGTGGGCTATAGACATGCTAGAGTGTTCCCAGCCTGGGGTATATTGCACAGGATTTTGCCTGTGCAGACTTGTATCCAGTGGCCGGTTACTTCTTTCTCACATTTTACTTTCACAAAGGGGGGAAAAGGTTATCTGGCAATTTGGTGCATATATGTATAAATATGTGTATTTCAAAGAAGGTACACAGTTTGTAAGGATGCAGGAGGGGAGGAAGGAGAGGTGTTATTGCTAAGGTTGGTTGTCCTAAATGGAGCTGTAGTAGTGGTGGTACTGCATGTATTTTCAAAGAGGTCAAGGAGAGCTAATAGGTCTGCATCTCCTGGTTCTTGAGCAAGCAGTGTAGTTTCAGCACAGTTCAGGACCAGATCTGACATGAAAGATGAGCTGCCATCACTCTAGGATGTATGATACAGTGAATTCCCTCACCTTAATCACAGGCAATCATTTTTTTTATTGATATTGGTGTCATCTTTCCCTGTGTCCCAGTCTGTTACCTTGTTTGGCATATTTGAGTATATCTGGGATTGATTCAAAGCAAGTGGTTGAATTTAGAGTGCTTTTTTTCTGTTGCCTTTTCTGTGATGGCAGAGGAGCTAGTCTAAGTTTAGCTGTGTTACTCACTTTCTAGGTAACTGGTCATTTGTCCTCCCAGCTTTTTCACTTTGGGATATTGCCTGACCGATTAGGCAGAGGTAGCAGGTAGCCAGCCTGCCTCATACCCCACCATGGGGGCATTGAAGGTTAGCCTAACAGCCTGTCACAAAAGTGCACCAAAGCAGGTGTCTCGTATACAGACACCTCTAACAGTAAGTACAGAGGGTGTGTGGCTGGTCTGTGCCAGGTCTGCGTGGGCAATTCAGTTGTAACCTTTTTTTCTAATAGGGGAATGACTTGGTACCAGGAAAAAGATTCTTTTCCTTCATGGCTTGACTGCTGGTTTGTTGGCTTCTCCATCTGCTCATTTGTTTTTCTTCCTTGCAGTTCTCCTGCTGTTGCTCACTGGTGAGATCAAATACCAAAAAAAAAAGTTTTTTTCCACTAGTTGTGTTACACAATGACCACATAATTTCTTTGCACTATAATTTTAAACATTTGATTTTACTGAGGGGGTCTGTGTGAGGGAAGGGGGAATGGGAGCTGCTTAGGTAGCAAGGGGGACCTAAAAAACCTGTAGGCTTCACAAGTTATTGTTTGCAGTGTTTTTTTTCTGCAGGTTTTCATAGGCTCCTTTTAAGTTTTGCTTACAGATGGAGCCCTAGCCAGCCTATTTAAAGCAGTATTAATTTTCAGTGACAGCTCCTCTCTTGTGAATTGAAGCAGCATGGTCTGTATTTCAAATGGTAACCAGAGTATATTCTTGATGAAGTATCTCACAGAAGATCTTTGGAGAAGTACGAGCTATAACCTGTAATGCAGTCTATGTAACTTCCTAATAAAGAAAATGGGTAATGAGAGGTAAGAGTGTGCTTTTTAGCAAGAATCCCTTCAGGAGGAGAAGCAGTAAGCTGGTGCTCTCTAGAACAGTCAGAGCAAGAAGTGAAAAGTCAGCAATCCTGCCATGAAAGGCAGTTTCTTGGTGTACTGCTCGTGGGAGGGGACATCAGCAAGGTGCAGAAGCAAAGGCAGAGCAAGTGCCCACTTCTGCACCCAGGAACTTCTGACTCCAGCCCTCAGTGTTCTGGGTCTGCAGTGCTGCAACAGTGAATAGAAAATGTGCTGAGTATAGCATTTAGCAATAAACTTTGCCAATGGATGTTGTAGGGCTAAAAAGAGTTGTTACGCAGTGTAAGTGACTGCCTTTATGCTGCTCTTTATAAATGCTGAGAATATCTACCTCCCCCATTGCTAGTGTCATTCTTCCTGGTTTGTCTGGAGATAAGGTTAAGGCTAGTTTCTCTCAGGGCTTAGGAGAGAAAGGATGCAACAGGGAAGGGACTAGGGTATCAACGTGCAACAGATGTGATAAGGTGTTTCCCTTGATAGGTCTGGGCTTAGGTGGCCCGCTATCAGTGCCATCATCTGTGTCAGTCGGACTTCAAGTAGACAGTGTATGGGCTTAGAAATTGTCAGAAATGCTTTTTTATATGTTTGGGTTGTTTGGGTTTTTTAAGCTTTCACGTAGCCATCATTGCCTTGTGTGCTTTGCAAGGTGTCAGGAACCTGACAGAGAAGCAGTGTTATCTTTTGTAAGAAGGTTTTGCATAGTATGTTTACTTGTTAAACAAGCTTCTGTAGATTCTGCTTTATATGTGTAATTTCTTCTTGTTCTATATGTTTACTAGAAGTGACCATAAAGGCTTCATAATCCCTAAGCAAATTTATCACGTTAATTGATTAACATTCTGATGATTTTAAAGGGCTTTTCCAACCTAAATGATTCTATGATTCTATATTGTTATTCAGGGATACTGTAAATATGCCAGAGCATACCTGCAGATCTGTGCTTGCAGATCTATGTCTTTTTTTCACAAAAGACATTCCTTTTTGATATGGCAAATACAAGCCCGTGTTTTTTCATACCATTTCCACTCTCAAGGAGTTTTCCCCTAGAAGTGCATGACTAATTCAAATTAAGTGCTCCCTTACCTCTGAAAATGATACTCCAATTTATCCATCAGGTTTTAAACCTGCATTTTCTTATTGTTATTGATCACTGGTTTTTCCTGTTTGCCCAACAGTGTGCTGCGACACATTGTAGAGGCAGTTCAGAGTTATTCATATCTGGCACCTGTTTTATCACAAATAAAAATAGGCTGCTTTTGAAAGAGATGGGGAACCCTTATCAGCATGATGCTGACTCTTTGTAATCTTTTTTGTTTCCTTATTGCATATAAGAGCCTTTTTAGTAACTCTCCTCTCTTTGCACTTTGGATTTCTGTTTGCATTTCCAAACCACAATGTTCAGTCTTCAGGTCTGTTCTGAGTAGGAGAGGTGCAGCGAAGTCTCCATATTTACCGAGAGTTGCAAAAGCAGTTATCTTTACAAAGTCAGACTGCTTGTGTGGACGCTACTGGCTTCATTGGTTTCTTTAAGTTCGCCATCAGCTCTGGATGTGGCAGGGTGAATCTGCCTGGATATTGTTCTTCAACAGCTCCATATGGACATAGCACGGATGCCACCTTTGAACTGCTCTTAGTGATGAGTGTGGGCTTTATTGACTGGTGCTGCAATAGTCAGGGTTCTTCTTCCACCACTTTTATTTTAAATAGTGGCTCCTTTGTTTAATGATATCTTGGGGAGAGGAGGTGTGTTTCTGACACAGCAGCAGTCACCTTCAAAGCGAATCTGAGTAAGTTAGTGAAGAGCTTGGGGCTGCGTGTGCCATAAACATCCTAGTCCTGCCTGTCTCCTCAGGCTTGAGGCTTTGTGGAATCCTCGTTTTTCACTGCATAGTAAAATTTATTCTCAGCCTTGAAAAAGGAAAGCTTACAGACTGTAGGAAGCCTTTTATGTGTACTTTTCTTCCAGTTTCCCCCTATAGCTCCCCTAATGAGAAGTCTCATCAGTTCAGAGAAGTGCTGTTGCCATATGTCTTTGAGGGGTTTGAGTTTGTAGTTTTGCTGCATGTTTAGCAATTTCATATCATTTCTATTCCAACTAAATAGGCAATCAGGTAAGGTAAGTTGTTGAAGGTCTCTTGTAGCCATGTATTGCTGGGTAATTTTGGTGCTCTGGAAATGCTACGTACTGTGTTAAAGAGGGGGCATTTTTGCCCTACTTTACATGACTAGCTTATTGCTTTCCTGAGTAATTGTGTGTGTGCTACTTTGGTGCTGAAATTTTGGATTTGGATTCACTTCTGATATCCTTGTCTGGATGACATTTTCTGAGACACATACACATGCGCCCACATCCCTGGGGAAACCAGTGGCACGCCTTGCACAGTTCAGTGGTGCAGTGTGCTTCCTTATCCCCTTTTTGTTTCAAAGCAGGCAAAACAAAACCCTCACATAATTCACTTAGATTTGGAGTTTAACAAATGCCGCTTAACTTTTTACATTATTTTGCTATGTCTTGAAGCTTAGTTGCTTTTATCTTACTCTCTCAATCAAAGTAAAAAGGATGAGTGGCTTTTGTTCTAATACCAGTTGAGCCTTCTAAACAGCACTGTTCCCTTGGAAAGAAAATTACACGATTGGCAGCAATATTACTACTTCATTACTACACTGCCATTGCTAGTGACCTTCCTTGCCTTAAATTACACTGTTTCCCTATCGTGCCAGAAAGGTAGCCAAAGGTTTTCTCTCAAATTATTGCCAGCAGGCTACAGGGATCAGTGGTGTAGATAACTTGGCAATCGCATATTTCTGTGGTATTAGGAGTGCTTTTTCTTACGTACGCTACATGTTACTGAGAGAGTTTTTGATTGCGTATATAAAAATGGTCATGGCAGTAGTTATTTTTACTGTATCGCATCTTCAGGGAGAAGCAGAAATTACAGTGCTCCTTCTCCTGAGAGAGCTAGTGAGAATTAGTTGCTCTTTGGTTGTCTGCTGTTATTGGCAAATAATAATCCCAGAGGAGGCCATGCCAAGTGGAGATAATATTTCCAAGGTCCATATTGCTCCCTTCATTTGTGGATCTTGCTGCACTTCAGAAAGTGCAATGGATCTTTCCACCCGCCTCCTCTCTGATCAAATATTATCATCTCCGTTCTGTGAAATTGGGGAAAAAAAACAGAGGGGATAAATGACTCACCCAGAATTAAGCAGCAGCTCAGTAACAGAAAACACAGATCTCTGAAGATTGGATCACATGGATCGCAGGTACCTTTCAGACAGGGAGATGTTTTGAAACCCCTCTCTCCCTGGGACTTTGCAAACCAGTTTCCCGGGGCTCTGTGTCACTGCTTCCCTCACCTCAAAATTGTGCTGATGCAATTTCAGGATGCTTTTCTTGATGAGTTTCAGGGTGCACAGGCTCTGTTAATACCACCCCCAGCACAGAGGCTTACTCCTCACTACAGGTGTCTGTCTGTCCCTTTATGTGTGATAGCATTAACGCCAGTGACCATGTTTGTATGGTTGACTGAATAATTTGATTGATTTAAGCTGTCTGCCTGCTTTTGAAATATTTGAGAATACACAGCAATGTTATCACTTTTATTTATTATCTACTTAATCAAATCTATTCTAGTTGTATTTTGTAGACCAGTTCTACATGGCTGATATCCATGAATGAGGAGGCTCATTTGTGATTAGTAAATTATCTTTCATATGCATTCCCAATGTGATGAGTCCAAGCCTTACATTTACAGAAAAATGACTAAGTCACCTTAACTTGTCCCCCCATAGCATCATGAATGGATTTTGAAAATAATGGGTTGGGCTGTTCCTAATTTCAAACATTCCTATTAATGATAGATATGGGTATTATTTTGCTACACAGCAGTACAACCTTTTACTTTTCTTGTATTCAGGAACTTCACAAGGGAGGTTAGAACAACCATATGCCATTTTAAAACACGGTGGGGGATGAGTATCTAGTATCAATGTAGCAGTTTAGCAGAGTCAGGAAGAAAGCAGAAGTTTCTTAAGATCAAGGGCAGTACCTTGCCTAGAGAGGTGTATTACTGTGTCTCTGTCTGCTGTTATAGCTTTGTGGGGAGGGAGAGGTTATCTCTGTTACTTCCGAGTATTGCACAAAATAAATTCTAACATTAAAAAAAATTTGTTGTGGGTTTTTTTGGTTTTGGGTTTTTTTTTTCAAGTGGAAACTAATTCTAGATATCTACACATAGCCTACTTATTAAGGTGGAGGAAAGAGGTAATCAGCACTTCCAGCTATCAACCAGCTTCTGTTGAACTAGCGGCCTTTTGTTCATACTGGTTTGGACAGTGAGGTGACACACCAGCCTCGTGTCTGGTCTGGTGCACTTGTCCTTTCCTGGAGTCTGTCTTGCATGCAGAAATCCCTATTGTCTGTATTCAGCTCACCAGAGCAACTTTGAAATATAAATCTCTGCTGTACTTCAAGTCGAAGAGTTATTGAAACATCATCATGTAATCTGTGCCCTTCCAAGACAGGTTTATGCAAATATGCAAATACCTAACTGTTCTTGACACAGCTAAAAGAAATTCAGCCCTGATGATGTTGTTTCTCATGGGAAAAGGCATTTGGAGATGGGGTAGAAAAATGAAGGTATAACTCTTTTCATCTTTCTCAATTTGTTTTCCTTTTCCTGTTGTTTTCTACTAATCAACAGAGGAACAACATAACATATCAAATCTGTTTACTGCTTGAACAGTCTGGGATACTTGAATGTCTTTGTTGTAATTTAGGAAATGAACTGACAGACAAAATTGTGTTGGGTAGACACTAAACATATACACTGAAGGAACCACATAAACTCCCAGGTAGAAATTAGCTCTTTTTCTGCTAGTGCAATTTATGATGAGAAATGAACTAAGCTTCTTCCTCAAAGTCACAGCTATAGATCAGCTAGAAGCTTGAAGGACTACTTGAATCCTGAGAGGTGGCACATTGATCTACAGCTCCGAGAATTGTGCACAGAAAGGAAAATCAACAAGATCTTCACCTGATTTATGTAGGCCAGACATCTGTGACTTGCCTTTCAAAGGTGATCTCACAGAGGCGTAATTAAAACTTGATGATGTTATTAAATAATCATGATGATTTATGTCCCTGCGTTGCAGCTGTGTGTGTGTTTTTGTGTAGTTATAAATGTGGTTAGTCCCTGCTCGTGAAAGTGAAGGTTAGAGAGTGCTGCACTTAAGGGCAGGAATTTTATATGCAGCTCTTATGTAGCAGGTCTCCAAATCTTTCTAATGCTAGACCTCTGTTTCAGTTTAGGACTAGTCAAATTGCAAGTTATTGAAAAAATAAATTCAAGAAGTTTTTAATTAGTAAAACTGAGCAGCCTCTAAATTTGTCCACTCTGCAGAGGCAGGCAGTGCCTTTGATATTGGAGATGCTGACTTGTGGCTGCAGAGAGTGGGGTAAGACCGCAGGTTGTGACTCGGTCTTACTCTGGTCTGGGAACCACTACTAACACAGTATTGCCTTTTCTTTCATCCTCATCTTACCTGTCAAAAGGAGAAAAAAAGTATTGGGACAAGGGTTGTCTTTCTTTAGATATTTAAACGCTCTGAGCAGAACATAGACGTGACCTGAGCTGCCACCTGCAGATATGCTATAATGTAAACACCACTGGTGTGCTTCATGTATGATTTTTTCCATTGAGTTGTATTATTTTGGACAGAATTTTTGAGACATACAGAAAGGTACCTTTGAAGTCGAGTACAGATTGTTTTTTTTTTCCTCTACTATCTGGATGCTGGTGAGAATTTTGAGGAAGCTGTTTATCATTTGGTTTTGAATTTTTCTTAGGATTTGTTTTGTGCTTTAAGACATTGATCCTGCTTTCTAACAGGCCTAACTTTCTCCATTTACATCAGTAACAGTGATTTTTACTCTTTCATTTTCAAACTGAAAAGGCATAAAACACAGTATGTTGCCTGCTTACAAAAAAAAGGCGGTGGGGAGGTGGCACCTCTGATTCTGCATGCAGAACAGTCAACATATATACGGTTTGGTGCTGATTATTATAAGGAGCATGAGTTAGACCTGATGATCAAGTTTCTGAGAATCCCTAGCCTTTCCATTAATTTTGATTTATTGATTTTTATGAGCAGGAGCAGTGATAAGCTCAGGCTCTGAGGAGGATCAGAAAGGCCAGTGCATGTTGAGGGTTATTGCCTTGTTTCGTGCTGTGATTTATACAGTGAAGGTACTGTCAGCATTCTTTGCTTGGTGTTATTTTATTTCTTCTCATCATTATAGTATTTCATGACTTAAAGACAAGTGCCCTCTGAGAATCTGTTCTGTTGTCTTTCTGACATTATTACAGGCTGAAGGTCTGATTATTGGAAGTGCTGAGCCCTTGCAGCTCCAGTGGAATGAATGGAAGCTGACGGTGCTCTGAAAATCATGCCTGAGGCATTTTATTCTTTTAAAGGGATTGAGCCGTGCCTCATAAATATAGGTCTGTGCTTTGACTAATTCCCCCTTGACTGCACATCCTTTGAAGTAAATGGAGTTTACTTGATTAGAATGAAACCTGTGCTCCAAAATTAACTCTCATCCTTGCTACGTAGCTGAGGGATTGATTAGATCTTAGTAAATCTGATGTTAAAATTAAGCTTCAAATTTACAGTTAAGCTTCAGAGTTTTGCTTTATAATTGGAATACTGCATGTTGGGAAAGATCTGAAACCCTTTTTCTCTGAGGGTTCAGGTGATTCTAAGAACAATTCATGTTCCTATGGCAGAGCTACTGGTGTGGCAGAGGTAACTAAACGTGCTGAAAAGGTGATTTTGTGGCTAGAAGAGGTACCAGGACCAAGAGCTTGCAGCTCATGCAGGGAGTGAGCCTGCCTGAGCCATTCACATTCTCCTGCAAAGAGTCTTAATTCTAATTTCTCCAGTTCCACTGAGAGAAAGCAGATGTCAGACAGTGATCCAGCCGTAGGAAAAGGGTGATTTATCCCAATGCTTGATAGTTCTGCTGTTCTTGCAGAGGAGGAAGCTTGCATAAGCAGTGGCTGTTGCCTAAGCAGTGGCTGTTTGATCCTGAAATAAGAGAAGATGCTGCTGCATAGGCATGCAAGTGACTGCTGGAAGAGTCCAAAGGAGCAGTCACACAGAGGTGAAAGCCAAAGCTGAGAGATTTGGGGACTGGGTATATGAAGAAAGGCTTAGTCAACTTGACTTTTTTGGTTAGTTTTTTAAGAACATAAATATGCAACCTACTGAGGTGACCCTGCAAGTCATGGCAAGGATTAAGGATCCTTTGCAGTCCTTGGCTAAAGCCCCTTCTGTTCCCAGGTTGCTCAGATGTGCCCAGAGGTCAGCATTGCTTCAGCCCTTACTTTTTGAAGATCCCTTCTTTGCTCAAGGGGATTTACAGCAGTCTTGCCAAACTGTACTTTTCCTTTTTTGGGATCATCATTATAGTATTCTTTTGTTTTTTCCTTCCTTAAAGCCAGCATTTGATTAAAAACAGAAAATTTGGGATTGGGGTTTTTTTTCCCCATCTCAGATAAGGGACCTGTGACAGAAGATCCATTTCTTTGGTTTCCAGTTATTTTCAAAGAACAAATTTAATCAGTTACATTCTTGCCTATGTGTCTGTCTAGATTTCTCTGGTTACCTCTGTGGTATATCCATGTACAATATGGTAGATCATCTGCTGTGTCAGCAGAGCTTCACATTTCAATGCGTACATTGATCTAATACTGTTTTGTGACTGATGGGGTTTGGTGTTTGGTTCTCAGCAGGCAATATGGTACATGCTGTTAGCTGTGGGGAAGGCTGTTGTTTTGATGAGGAGACTTGTGCTTCTTCCATGTGTCTCTCTGTTCTGGCCTGAACAACAAAACTTGGCACAAACAAAACACCCACTGAGAGAATATTCAGGCAAACAGGTAGTTGCTTCCTCTTGTTCTCGCTGCTGGTCTCCTGCAGACAGGCTGTATACGGTGTTTCATTATCTTTAAGACTGTAGATCAAGGCTGGCTTTTGGGGATAATGTTTTGACATACTTTGCTACTAGAATTGGGATTCCTCAATTACAGTGTTTTCTAAACTTCGTGGCTGATTGTATTTTATGTTTATTTTTTGAAGTTCCTGCCTGTATGTGTTTTATTCCACTCTCCTTGTTTTTCTGTTTTTAGCCAGTGAGACCTGCAATGATTTCCATCCCATGTTCTTCACCCATGACAGATCGTTTGAGGAGTTCTTCTGTATCTGCATTCAGCTCTTGAACAAGACATGGAAGGAAATGAGGGCAACTTCAGAGGACTTTAACAAGGCAAGAAAAAGGGTGGGGTGGGAATAAGTGGGCAGGATGGTGAAACAAGGCCATGTATTCTTCCCTAGGGGTACAGGGGCTTACTGATCCCACTTCTGCTGAATGCTGTGGAGTGTTCATCTGTTCAGATTCTTTGCACATCAGAGGGCCAGCATTTAGAAAGTGGGGGTAGGGGATGGGATGGGATGTGTAAGGGAGGTTCACAGACCTTTTTACATCATGTTGCACTGCAGACTGTGAAACTAAAAACCTGGCTTGAGGGGAAATTCTGCCTTTTTATGTTAGCAATATTATGCTGAAGTGCTGCAGCCTGTAAGGTTGTAAATAATGCAATGAGAGTACTGCAGTGATAATTCTGTGCATCCCTTTAATTTCATATGAGCACTAAAGTGATAAAATATTCAAGAGTGGACACAATCTTGACAAAGCACTGTGCAGTTTAGCCTGCTAAAACAAAAAAAACCAAAGCAAACAAAAACTCAGCAATAAAACCCCTCAGTATTGCACCCTTTTTGTTCTAAGATGGAGTTCTGGAAGTTGCAGCCAATCTCCTGACTATCAGCAAAGCTAATGGAGAACAGGGCTGTCTGTCTTAATGGTCCCTAGACATCGTATTTTAACTGTCTAACTTACCAAGAGGCTGAAAAGTACCTTTGGCATTTTATAAGAATGACAAACTCGTGCTTTTGTGGTCAGCTGGCATCCTTATCTTTGTTGGGATCCTTCAACTGGATCTTGAGTCTTTCCCTGATACTAGATGTTGGTTATAGAGCTATTGGTTGAGAATGAAAAGCGAGACTGTTGCACTGTGTCAGCATGTGCCATACAAGTGCTCTGAAGTCACCAGACTAAATGTTATGTGAGAGCTAGTAAGAATGATTGTGCCTAACTTCTAATTGGAACTGTCTATTATTGAAGTGGTCTAAATGTTCATTTTCCACTGCAGAGTGAAAGTGAATCCTTAGGACACAGTGTTGAATAACCTTTATTGGGTTGTTTTAGGTAAGATAGTTGCCAGCAGTACCAGAGCCCAAGGAGAAGGGAAGTCCAAAATGCATGCTGTTGTAGCTAGATGACCTAGAGGCTTGTTCTTGCATGGAATTTCCGATGTGCTTCTCTTACCAAATGGTTCAGGAGTGCAGAAGGAGCAATAGCAAGACAATTCACTGAACTGTATAGAAACCTAAAATCAAGGGCTTAAAAAAGCAACTTTTTTGAGACTACTTCATAATATGTGGTTCTTTTAAACAGATGTGTTAACAACTGCCTATTACTTACAGGCCTTCTGTCTCAGTAGAAGAAAAAGTTGTGTACGTAATTTCCCACAACTTCAGTTGGGATATTATTAGCAATCCTAGGGGATTCAGGAAGAGAATGGTCCTGTTTCTGGCAACAGCCCAGATCACCCTAAAAAGAAAACAAAGACATTTACGTTTCAGTGCTAGGCATTGCTGTGGAGCTTCATGGAAGATCAGGTAGTTTCCTCTCTGATCTACTAGTCTGCTATTTGTGTTTTCTGTTACTGAAAATCCTGCAACTTCACCCAGCAGCTTCTTTAGGTTTAGCAAGGTGGGCAGTAGGTCCTACTACATGCGTCATTGAAGGCATCGGTGATCCTTAACTCCGTGGGGCAAATCTGAAACATTTGCCATTGTGCTACCAGGATTTGTGTCTGATAGTGGCACAATGGTGTGCAAGAGATGAACCGAGGATCTCTGCCTGTGGAAATCACTCTTGATTTTGTAACTGTTTCTGTAAAGGGGAAGAAATACTAAAATGCTGCAACTCTCTTTTCTAACAGCTCAGTAATTATGTTCTGCTTATCTAAATCCTTTATTTTAGTCATAAGGAGATTTTTGTGCTCTTATCCGCTTCAAATGACATGTGGTGGTGATGTGCATTACTCAGCTGATAATGTCTGAAGGGATCTGTGAGTGAAGCAAACTGTGTTGTTGTGTGGGCTTGTGAAGCACTTCTGGATTTGTGGGGGATGACACGTTATATAGTGGTACCCAAGGTTTACCCATCTGGTTGGTGGTGACAGCTGCCAGTGCTGATGGCTTTACCAAACTAAACAACATTTTTAATCCTCACCTGGCAAGAGGCTTTGGTGATCACGTCACGTTAGTATTCTTTCTGCATCTTTCCTGTGTGCTAGGGTGTCGTGGTTTAGGCGCAGCCAGCAACAAAGCACCAAGAAGCTGCTCTCTCACTCCTCTCCCCCAGTGGGATGAGGAGAAAAATATAAAGAAACGCTCATGGGTTGAGACAAGGACTGGGAGGCATCACTCACCACTTATGGTCACGGGCAAAAGACAGGCTCAACTTGGTGAGGAAAACAAAATCAATTTAATTTACTACAAATCAAATCAAAACAAAACAAGGATATTAGGAAGTAAACCCCAACCTTAGAACACCTTCCCCCCAGCCCTCCCTCAACCCCACTCCCGGTTCTCTCCACCTCCTCCCCGCAGCGGCGCAGGGGAACAGGGGACGGGGGTTGGGGTCAGCTCGACACACCTTGTCTCTGCCGCTCCTTCCTCCTCGGGGGAGGACTCCTCACCCGTCCCCTGCTCCACCGTGGGGTCCCTCCCACGGGAGACAGTCCTCCACGAACATCTCCAACGTGAGTCCTTGCAGTTCCTCACAAACTTCCCTGGCGTGGGTCCTTTCCCTGAGCCAATCTTCAGTCACAGACTGCTCCAGCGCGGGCTTTGCCACGGCGTCCCAGCCATCTTGGGGGGCATCCCCCTGCTCCGGTGTGGGCTCCTCCCTGGGCTGCAGGTGGGCTTCTGCTCCCCCGCTCCCCTCCATGGAGTGCAGGGGCACAGCCTGCCGTCTCACCACAGGCTGCAGGGGCATCAACCTACTCCGTCCTCCCTCTCCTTCTTCACTGACCTCGGTATCTGCGTTGGTGTTCCTCTCACATTCCAATCCCACCACTCACTGCCAGTTCCCCTTCTTAAATCTGTTCTCCCACTGTCCCTGATGGGCTCGGCCTGGGCCAGCGGCGGGTCCAACTTGGAGCTGGGGAAGCTTCTAGCAGCTTCCCACAGGAGCCACCCCTGCGGCCCCCTCCCCTGCTACAAAAAACCCCACCACACAAACCCAAAACATAAGGGTACCTGTTTCTGTGCAGTTACTTTTGAAAACTTGGCAGGCGAAGGCCATGTGGACCCAGGGAGCATTCAGCTCCTACTTTCAGGAGTGAATGGGAAGAAAGCAGGCCTCACAAGATGCAGCAGCTTAGTTACTGTGGGAAAACTATCTTTTATCTTTTCTTTTGTGTTACAATTTTTCAGTTTCAATAACTTGATTGTCATGGTAATGTATGAAACACCACTTTGCTATGTTTTACTACCCACCTGGCTGATGGATCATTTATTTTCTTCCTGCTTCCCTTACCCCCCCAAAATCTCCAAAACAAAATTGGACACTCTCAGTGTATTAGATAGTAAGTCTTGAGACCTGGAGATTCTGCTAAAAAGCTAATCCACTTGCTTTGATCTTTAATCATAATTGAAGAAAAGGAGCTTTTTGTTTAATTTTAAACTTTTGGTTAATCACAATGGCTTGTACATTGAGGGGGCTCTAGGAGGTCTGTGTGCACATGCAGAGATTTATTTCCTCCTCTCTTGCATTGGAGAATGATAAGTGCTGAAAGAAGTGAGGTGATTGAATACTTCCCCATAGGTTTCAGTGCCAGTTCTCAAGGGGTATTTAAGCATCAGATTAAGACTTTCTTTTGATGGCAAAATGTCATACGCACCATTGTGGTTCCTCAGTCCATGTTGTGGAGATTTCATACAGGTTTTTTCATTTTTAAAGCTTCGAAAAAATAATTAGAACAGCACTTTGCTCATAGCTGGAAGAATTTTATGGTGTTTTAGTGAAACATTTATGATCTCATGCTTTGTCTCTCTGATTCTCATTCATTAAAACAGACACCTTTTGTCAATTCTTGTGTTAGAAAAACTCCTTGGATCTCTATGGTGATAGTATGATACTGTGAGACCTAAAACTGTTTTTACAGTCTCTAATACCAGTAGATGTCTGAATAGAATAATTCAGTTGGGCAGCTAAGCTTCTATTACGCCTTTATAACATTTTAAGACATACATAATTCATGTTTGGTGAGTTTTCTAGAGAAATTAAAATGCAGTTGGATAGACAGACATGCAAGTGGCAACAATTCCATTTGAAACCTTTTTGTTTTCCTTTGAGCCTACAGATGATCAAAGGACACTTTACAAGCTCTGTCCTCCACAGTCATTTGTGAGCAGACAGCATGGTTTATGACTTTGAAAATATAATCTTGTCTCCAAGCTTTACATAATTCTACATTTTATTGCAGTAGAAGAAAGCATTGTGTATTGATTTTTGGAGTCGGTGCTGACTGTAAGAAAGCTCGACTGAGTTATCTCGCACTCCGGCATCTAGAAACGTTCATCACCAGCCTGCCCATTTAAGTAGGTGCCCATCAGTCAGTTTTCCCTCAGGTAGGGACCACCTACAGTCTGCTCAGAGCAATCAGGCCCTGCTGCCACACAGACTAAGATGTATTAATGTGGTTGGGGGTTTTTTGTTTATTTTTAACATGATGGTAAGTGGAGTTCAATGTAACTGCCCCATTGTAAAGTTCCTTCCGTGGGGCCAAATGAAAGCATGCTCCCAATGGAAAATTTTTTGTTGGTCCCCACTAGTTGTACTTAAGTAAATGCACCTGTGTTGCCCTAATGAGGACTTACATTGAGATTGCTATCTTGTTTAGTGATCTTCTTGTAAAATACACGTTGTTTCTTGTGAGACAAGGAGACCACAGACAGGACATTATGTAGGGGACAAGATTACCCTCTTGCCACTGGTCTCCAGAGATTTCAGTCTGCTGCTTTTTGTAGGTTTGAAGTTCACATGCTAATAGGAGGAAGGGTGAGCAAATGGATTGTTTTAATTGCAGGGCCAGCCATAGCTTTTCTTATTAGACCTGCAAAATAATATGAACAATTTGCTAACTCTGTGCCTAATGTAGTGCTATCTTAAAAAAAAATTAAGAATAAAAATTACTGCTTCCAGTCCCAGTATGGAAGGAAAAAGGTGAAATTATTTGATTCACCTACCAAGGTGTTGAAGCTACTTTGTGGAGAATGGGTACAGTGATAGCTGCTTTTATTAGTGTATTAACATAGTTTTAGGTCTTTAGGTGCCCAAAAATGACCACTTATAACAAGACACATTATCATTTCAACACGGCAAAAGTGAAGCAAGGGATGCTAAAACTGGAAAACTTTGAAAGTCCTTTGGTGTATGGTGCTTGACATCAAAATCTACTGCATTCACTGAAACTACAGGTTTAAGGAATAGGAAAGTGGGACGAGGTTGGCTAATGACACTAGTGATGCATTTTTCTCATTACTGAGAACTCTTGTTAATTTATTTTGCCCCTTGGCCATGTGTTTGAGATCATCACAGTATAAAGCACCAGCTTTTAAATGTTCTATGAAAATTTATTTTGGAATATGAGAAACATTCTCAGAAAACCCAAAAATGCCTGGTTTCAGCATTTTGGAAAGCTAGCCTTCATTTTGCAGTGGCAGGCCTGGGTACCCTGAGCAACTGCATTGGTGGTATCTGGCTATTTCAGTGACACACCAAGCCGCAGCGCTGGATCCCTGTGCAGGATTGGGTCTGCTCAGCAAGCTGATAATATATGTCACTGACAGGTATACACATAACGAACTGTCTTATGTGGTAATCATTAGAGTAGACATTGTTCACAGTGGCAGCAGATGCAAACAATAAATGCCCTACGTAAGTCCAGTAATTAAATACCAGAGCAGACAGTGAGGCATTTGATAACCACAAAAGATGTTTATTGCTCATGCTCAGACCCTGTGAACATTTTTCCTTGCTCTGTGACAAGATAACAGAAAAGGTAACCAAGCATAACATAAAAATGAAAAATACCAATTCCTTGCTTGCTGATGGTTTAGAAATGCCATGCCACAGGTTTCTCAGCTTCTCTAGTGTTGTCATGCTTTCAGGAGCAGTAGGATGAATAATTGTGTAAGGCTAGGTTCAAAATATGACTAAGTGTTCAAGGGCAGGCTTTCAAGGAGCATACTTGTGTGAGTGGTAGCTTGTGTGGAAACACGTGCCATGGGCCAACACCAACATCAGATAATGCAACTTATCCATAAGGAAGCAAAGTTACAGAGTGTCATTTGGAAAGGGTCAGAGCAGCAATGTGGCAGAGGAGCTGTCACTGCCTTTGCTGGGTCCTCTGCGAATCTGGGAGACTCCAGGAGCAGGCTGCACAGATCCTGTCAGAAATGCCCCCCTGGCTGCAACCTTATTGTTCTTGCCATGGCAGCTCCATGCCTGACCTGGGAGTGGCAGGGTTTTGCCACACACCTGGAGGAGAAGCAGGTCTCCTAGCATGCTCAAGTGATCCCCTCTAGTGGCACTAACAATATTCTGCACTTTTCTGCTCATTGCAGAGTTGACCGTGTCTTGTTAAACCCTGTTTTACAGGAAGGAGGCAAAGGCACCCAGAGCTCAAGTGAAGCAGCGGCAGGGCCAAAAGCAGAACCAGGATGTCTGGCCGTTTGCTCCAGCCTCCTCCATCACCCCATCACAGCTCCAGGCTGCAGCAGCAGCTCCAGCCCCCAGTGTGGTGCTTTCCTCTGTGTCTGTGCCCCTCTTTCCCACCGCCTCACAGGGATGCTTGGAGGAGGATGGCAAATGATAGCTCCAGGGGCGTGAAAGAACCATTACCTCAAACAAGAGAGAAATTAATTCGAACAAACTTGAAAGTAAAATCCTCTGGTCAGTCTGTAAATCTGTCTGTCACCTGCTTTTCCTTTCAGTTATAAGGAGGGAAAGGGATGATACATAGCTCTTCACAGATGCTCTCCAAAGCATTTATTGTTTTCTTATGGGTGGTTTTTTTTCACCAGTCTGAAGCAGATAAATTTAACTTCTTTTGAGAGAAGCTTTGGAAGGCTGTTCTGTTTGCATTTTACCTGTGGGAAACGCTGGGCTGCTGGATGATTGCAGCTCTTTGTTAGCTTTATTGCACCTTCCCTTGGCAATGCTTTGTTTATATCAGTCAGGGATACCGCAAATAAATGATTTTCACATAGAGTGAATTCAGTATTCCCCAGGCTTAGGCAGATTAGTACAAATTAAATTCCACATTTTCACACCTGAGGACATTAGCACTTTATTAACTTATATTGGAAACAGCTAACTGCTATAAATATATTGTATCATTAATTGTGTAATGCATGAATTTATATTTTAAAAAATTACAGCAATTAACATTTTGCAAGTCTGCTGCATATCTTATACAGAAAATGTGGCTTTTTAATTGAAGGAAAAAACCGCCCACCAAATACCATAGGAATCTCCTAGAAGGGCATAATTTGGGTGCAGGAAGGTTGTCGGGTCTATTCCATTAGCAACCACTTTCTTAAGAAGGGTCTGTTTTAAGCTTTGCAATTTAATGTGATGTACAAGAGCCTGTGTAAAACCTTTCCCTAGCATTTGATTGGTGTTCCCTCTATGCTTTTTGTGGCCTGGATATTGCAAGTTTATTCCTTCATCGGCTGCTCATTTAGGAATGGCTCTGTTTAGTCTTCTCTATCTCTGTGCATTTATCTACACCTGTCAGATCTCCAAATGTGTCCCACTGTGTTTGTCAAAGGCGGTTTATTACTCGTCTCCTGCTTCTGGCTGCAGGAACCTGAAAAGGGGTGTTTAAGACGCTGCAGATGTGCTCTTCCACTTACTGAGGCATCAGCCTGTAAAAATCAGATCTAAATTTAAATATTCATACGCCAAAGGTTGGGACTGCCAAGCTGAAAGGAACTGAACAAGAGCATTGCATTTTTAAATCTAGTTGGTTGCTTCCTTTTGAAATTTTTTCAGTCTTAACTAGCATTGTCAAGAATGCAAATACATTTAAAAAAAAAAATTTGTGAAATAGAAGTACTTAGGCTGGATAATGAAGCAGTAAGGAGCAAGACTAGCCCTTCCTCTGCACTTTATAGCTTATGAACTATTTTTCTAGTTCAAAAAATTTTTTTTCATTAAAAATAGTATCTTTACTATTTTCTGTCTTTGCCAGAGGGCTTCAAAAGTCTTTAGTAGCAGGGTCACATCCAGTTACTATCCTAGCTGAACTATCGTCCTCCAGTGATCACATATGCAATGATTTCAAGGAGGGTATAGGCTTAAAAGCAAAAACATTTTAAAGCTGAAATTCTGTCCATTTATATGCCAGGATGGGTACGCTAAGAAAGAGATGGATTCTTCAAGCAAAAAAGCAAGGAAAGGGTGTGTCAACAAAATATCTGTTACTTAAAAAAAAAAAAAAGAGAGAGAAGAAAGGAAAACAGTATTTTAGTATAATCCATTCCTTGGTCAAAAACTTGTTTGTCTTATCCTTTCCCCAGTGATGAAAGTCACTGTTGGTTTCAGCAGTGAAACCTCTTATTTGTGAAAAACTTAGCCATCGTTGGCAGTGTGGATTTTATCCCCCAGCTTTCTAATGAAGTCTGTGTGTTACTCTAGAACACATACGGGTCTGCTTAACACCCTGGAGATGGTAATTTTTAAAACTGTTGGTACTTCATATTTTCAAAGTGCTCTTCATTTTCATCTCTGTGGGTGCTGATCAAACCAATAAACATCTCAGCCTTCAAAAAGATGATTGAGTGGAAAGCCTGATAACCAGAGGAGAAACATTGACTGTAGGTTATCTGTGCTAACTGCTTTTTTTGTACTCTGTAGAAACCTTTTGCACTGGGAAAGAATTCCTCACTTGCATGTAGAGTGTGTTTGTCACTACGGGAAATGATATAACCTAACTGGAACTGTCAACAAAACAGCATATTTTGTGATATTGCCCCTGTCATTCCTGTCTTGAAGTGTGTGTAATAATCAGATCCCGGGAACCATTCTTGTCTCTGTATTTTTATTTCTTCTTTCTAGGATATGTTTTTGTAGTACAGTTAAATCAGAGGTGCATGGCATATGGCTTTTTGCTGCATGAATTGCTGCTGATGTGAATGTCAGTGGGCATATAATACCAGATTTTCATTTTGCGAATCACAATGCATGGAATTCAGCCCGAGAGCTCCCCAGACTATAGACCTTATTATAGGCAAATAAAAAAGAGAAGGAAAGGGAGGGGGGAGGTGATGTCTCAGAGATTTTATTTCAGTTGAAATGAGGTTATCGTGATGAATGATGCAGCTGACAATGAGATTTTTATAGCCTCTCTTAGAGTAGCAGAAGAGCTCATATTATTGTTGGTTCGCTTTAAGTAATTGTAATCTAAATAGCACCGTGGTTGAAAAGAGCAGCAGAAATCTTTCATATATGTCTCGTAAGCAAAGCCGGGGTGCTTTGTTGTTTTCATCTCATCTGTCCTTATACAAATGCCCTTCATTGTTTGCAATTTACATCTTGTGTATTTTCTTAATGGTGACTGACGTATTCAATCAAAAAGGCGTTTGCCAGCCAGTCACTACTGCTGCTGCTGTGTGTCTTTATTTTTAGCCCATGAGGTAACTGGCCAGCATCTGACAAAATGGTCTTGCTACCCGATGTACCAGTGTAAATTGAGACTAGCTGTGATAGAGGCATATGGGAGGGGAGGGCTGCTGGGAGCTGGAGTGAGAGGCAGAGACAGCGCGCAGATGCGGATGGGCTCTCCTCTCCTTTACGCACAACAGCTGTTTCAAGCTGTGTCTGCACTATGCACATGGGGCCAACACAGGTACCTGCCTCTGCTGGCTTCCTCTACTTTACTGTGGGCACCAACAGTAGGGCAGCTATAGCAGAGTTAGTCCTACATGGGCTGTGCAAAGCTTTCTTAAGTGATCACAGGTTAAACTGGGCCTTGTTGTGCTAAAATGAACTGTCCTCAAGTTCCCAGAGACTGGATGAGTGGGAAAATGGAGGAGGATGGGAGGTGAGGGATTTAGCATTTTCTGATGCAAAACAGCTTACCGGAGGATGGAAGGTGTTCTGTGTGCCTCTGAAAGTGGTAAGGCCCTTTTTCCTTTGTCCTTTCACCTCTACACTGTCAATTTGAATAGCCATATGAAAAATGTGGATTTATTGATGATTAAAAGATAATTTGTTGATAGGCTCCCTCCCAGTTCTTCAAGCTACCTTTATATGTTGGTCAAGGTAAGCAGAGAAGCAATGCCCCTAGTAATACATATGAAAGCTGAGTGCAGGAATGTAGAGAGGTTTGATACCACATAAGTATATTAACCCAAACACCAGAGACAGGTGAAGAAACAAATACCAAATTCTGTTTCAGAATCCTTGAAAAAGATGTTAGTGCTAACTTAAGATCTTGCCATATCAGTTGAAGATACTCATGCCATGATCATGAAACTGAAATGCTCAAGAACCATCCTTATATCAAGAATGTCAAGCCTGCGTCTAGAAGAGTGGAAGCATCTGGGGAAATAGCTTCCACACATTCTTTGAATTTTATGGGGATTTTTCTCTCTGGAGATGTATCTTCAGATTTCAAGCATCAGTTTTCTGTCTTAGGGAAGCTGGCTGATCTTTGTTGTGTTGCTGATGTGAGAACCTCAGCAGCAAGAACTTAAATTGTAGTTGTATCCATTTTGCTTGAATAGTAAAGGCTGCCTAGAACTTTCTGTTGTGCTTAACCAAGAGTCCAAAGGAAACTACAGATCTCACTGTATCATTGTTACACTGTCAGCCTCTTCAGAAGCAATTGATCAGCCCTTCATAGTGAAAATAACATCTCAAAAGTCACCAAGTGGGAAAATGGAACATCCTTATTTTTGTAAAATCAGAAGCGTGAGATGAAGGATGTAATCTCCATAGCTGTCAAGATTTTCAGGTTCCTTCCAAGAACTCTTTTTCTGTGTAAGCTAGGGATTTGGAAGTTGTTAAAGGGCTGTTTTCTAACTGGTGATTTTTTTTTTTTAAATCTGAATTGATCGGATTGTCATACCACTGATATTTATTCTGCATTTCAAGGCCCGTATGTGATTTTTTTTTTTTTTAAAAGCATGTGTATAAACTAGTGACTGGATGTAGAAATCTTACTGGATTTCTCTCTCTGTTCGAAGTGAAGCTTCCTTTAGCCTGTCTCCCTGTTCAATACTTTGACCTCCAACAGGATTGCCTGTCCCTTTTCCTTGGAGCAATGGCAGGGCTTATATAGCACTTCCACCTGTCTTAAGGAGGGTGATAATGATTTCTCATTTTCTATAGATGGGGTACCTGCTGACTACTTTGCACAGCCACGTGTCCTGTCAAGAGATCAGGAAAGGCCCTTTGAGGTCGTAAAATATTGGAAGCCAGTTCATGAAGCCAGGATGGGAGTTACTGGCAGCTATGTATTTTCAGCAGTGGTAGGAATCTGAAGAACACTGTTAAAACTGTAAAGTCAAAATTACATGAAGAGATGTGTTTCTTATTCCTAAAAATGTAGCTATGTGGACAAAAAAAAGTCTTCCCTAATGAGTAATGGTGTAAATACAACATTTTAATAATGATGGCAGAGAACTGGATATTCTTTTATCTAGCCTAATTCCACATACAGTGGGCTGCAAAGTTTAATTTACTTAGAGAAAAGAACTATCTCCACTAATCTGGGAGATAAACCTCAGGTAGAAGGTATTGTATGTGTGCAGCTTGCAAATGGCTTCAGTTATATACATGGCCTAAATGGCCCTTTGCTGTGTAAAATCTTTAAGGTACCAAGTAAAGCAAAATCTTTAAACCGGTGGTTCTACTTGGGGAGAAAAGAAAGAAAATCTCTCCATAAAACTTATTTAGCTTTGCATGGGTTAGGGATTTTTTATTGCCTTGTTGCTTTTAAGCTTCAGAGAACAGGATGTTTCATAGCTGCTCAATTTGCTTTAGTTATTATCATTTGAAAGAATTTGATGATTCTAATTTCCTTCTCTACGCTTCTTGATTTTAGTACTAGAGTAACACTTCAGTATCTAGTATTGATTTTTATGATGGCCAGGGCTTTGATATTAATTTCTGCGCCACAGCAAGCTGAGGATGGGTGATTGCCAATGCAAACTAAGGACTCAGAAAGACTAATTTCATGTTTTGCAAATATAATTGTAGGTGTTTGCTTGTAGGATGGGCACTGTGTTGATGAGTACCACGAATCAGTAGTGCACCCTTGTGTGATGTGGACTAAACTGCATGCTTGGTTGCATTATCTAAAGCATAGCTAGCAGGTCAAAGAAAGGGATTATTCCCCCCAACTTTGCGCTTGCAAGGCAGTAGCTGGAAGGCTACGTCCAGTTTTGTGCCCCAGTAATGGGGAGAGATTGATGAAATGGAGCTAGTCCAGCAAAGGGCTACCAAGATGATTAAGGGGGATGGAGCATGTGGTGTTCAAGGGGAATGTGAAGTAACTAGATTTGTTCATCCTGGGAAAGACTGGGGAGAGGAGGGTGGATCCTGTTGTATCTTCTTCCACTATCTGAACAAGAAGCTGTAGAGAAGATGCATGCCTTTCTCAGGAATACACAGTGAAAGAAGAAAAGACAAGTTGCAGTGAAGGAAACTGGTGGGACATAAAGATAAAATATTCCCAACTACTGATACTGGTGTAGCACTGGAACAGGTTGCACAGAGAGATTATGGAATCTTCATCCTTGGAGAAACTCAAAATTCACCCAGGCGAGGCCCTGAGCAACCTGACTTAAGCTTGAGGTTAGCTCTGCTGTGTCTGCAGGACTTGATGACGCTTAGAGCTTTCTGGCAACCTGAATTATTCTGTAGTTTTATGTGTAAAAACTACTTTCTTATCCAGTATGAAACAGGGAGAAATAGTAATTCATATCATTAATCACCACTGAAAAAAACACAGATGCAGCATCAACCGATCTCATAATTTTTTTTTTTAATGTTAAAGAAAGTGCAAAAGATCCTTGTGATGGATGCAGTAGCCACTTTTAAGAAGTCAGGCTTTCCCCATTAACTGCAGCAACCCCTTTAAAGCAGTTTTAACTTGTCTTAGTTCTGACAGCTGAACTGTTATTACTCAGGGGCATTCAAGCTCCTTCAGAAATGTGAGGTCAAAAGCATTTCCTCAAAATTTTCTTGCTAACATTTAGGTAAGTATGTTTTACTAAATACTTACCACTGGCTACAACTGCAGCTCAGTTGACATGGTAACTTGTCTAACCACAGTAACTCGTTAGCATATTTGAGCCCTAATGCTTAAAGCAGGCAATGTGTGTAGCAATTGCAGAGCGATGTTTGGCTACTGGTGGATTGGTTGGCGGGTGTTTCTTGTTTTATGGTTGGGTTTTTTGGGGTTGGTTGTTTTGTGTTTTTTTAAGTGCTTGTTTTGTACACAAACCTCTGCTTTAGCTAAAGCTACATGTGCGAGATGTCACTCCACCATCCTGGGAAGTTTCAGGTATTTCTTTTAAGCACAGGTTTTTGACCAAAGGAGACCACCATTGAAATTGACAGAACATACAAAGGGTAAAAAAGGAGAAAGGAAAGGTGATGTTAAGTAATTTTTAATTGGATAACAAGAATACATAAATGATGTCTTGCTGCACGTTGCCTGGAAAATTCGTGGTAGAGATGGGAACTTAGCCCACACCTCACTTGTTAGTGCATTCATGACAGGACAACCCTATCTTAGTTTCTTTTCTTGTGTCATGATACACAATTCTGTTAGCACGGAGACGTATTTTTTTCCCCGTGGTGGAAGCACCTTCCACATTTAAGCAAAATATTTTCCCTTTGTTTGCATCCATTAAAGGTTAAAGTAATGAAGTGGTTAGATGCAGTGTTTGCTGCACTTTTGATGTAAATGGCTGAAATGAAAATGTGTTGCAATTTGGGACAGTAATGAGAAGGATGAGGAAAAAATAGAGAGATGACATTCACAGTGTCTTTCTGTGCACCATCTCTCATGCATAGCGTTAGTAAGCAGTAAATATTAGAGAGCAATGACAAGAGAACCAGAGCCGTCAGAAATTAAAATTTTCTCTCTCTCTCTGTTTTCAAATGACCAGGAAGACTGTAGTCGTAAATGGCAAATGTAATTATCAACTGGTATTTATCAGCATGTGCGTACGTGAGCACAGTATATGCAATGCTCGCTGTGATTACAAAGGCAAACTAGGACAAGCTGTGCTCACGGCAAGCCCAGCACAGTAGCTGGGCTTGGGTGGGTGGGCTTCTGCGTCTGCCACAGATGTTACACATGCTCTGTGTTAGGCAGAAGATCCGCATGTGAGAGTGGGACCTTGAATGTAGAAACCTGTACATTCACGTTGCCTGGCTTCAGTACAAGCAGTGGTGCTGTTATTGCCAAGGAGAGACTATGCCTCAGCCTTTCTGGAAGAAAGTTCCCCGCTGTCCAGATGTGAAGATTAGTTTCAGGCTAACACAGAAATACTGAGCACTGCTAGATAGAATAACAGCTCAGGTGTGGAAGGCAGCTAGACTTCACTGCGGGCTGCAGCTCCAGTAGAAAGATTGTCTACAGTGACTGTATCAAAAAAGAGTGATATTGGAAGCTTTGCATACTACAAAGAAAAGCTGTTCTGATTAAACAGATGATTTTCAAATAAAAGGGCTGCAGAGGAACCAAGATAACCAGCAAATCACTTCTTTCTATTTCCAAATAGTACAAAGTGTTATTAAAAAAAAAAAAAAGGCTCTTAAAAATATATTCAGGAATCGAAGGAAGAAAAGCAGGCAGAAAAATTGTGCAAGCACCATTAAGCTGCGGAAATTTTCCTTGGACATGTTGCAGTACCTTTTCAAAGCAGCATATGGGGTTTATTCTGGTGACTCTAATTTTAACATGAATGGGAGTCACGTGGAATACTCCTGGCATACTGCTTTGAAAATATATCCCTGCATGATTAAGGAAGACTGAAATCTTTTTAATCCTCTTTTTTTTAAAAAAACAATTCTGAAATATTTTTAAAGGAGAGCATTAATGGAATGAAAATGGTCCAACCCTGAATAAAGTGGTAATATAACAGGTAGAAATACTACTGGCTGAGTGCTATACATGTTTGTGCTTCAGAGGCTGGGGAATGAAGGGAGAGGAAAACTTGGAGTTTGTACCCACTGTTGCAACTGCCTCTGCATTGCTTGACCTTTATAAATTTGTCTCTTCACATGGAAGATGAAGTAATCGTTCCACCTACCAAGTGCAGAGAGTTCAATGAAGAGAGCAAGTACAAGTGGGATTTGCCCCTGAGATGGCAAGTGTGGCCATGCTGCAGTACTGACGGCATCTTTAGCTCATGGATGATTGAGACTGAAGAAACATGTACTCTGAAGATTGATTAGAGAGAGACTCATTAGTGGGAAGGAAGTTCTGAGCAGATGCAACAGCCCTGACAAAATGAGCCAGAACACTGATAGAGCTGGGCCTGGTGTGTGGGCTGAATGTGAAGTAGGGTTGCTGGAGGGAGGTTCAGAGAGTCCTTTCTGACAGCAGGTCCTTCCTACCCATCTTCAGAGAAAACAGTCTTAACAGTTTCTTGAAATGTTTTGAAAAGGATAAGACAGAAAATGTCCATAAAACCATATTGATGAATACAGATGTGAGCATAGTGAAGAGTATGGATAGTCATCTGGTGTCCTTCCAAAGATGTGGAGAAAGAGGGGAAAGTTACTTTTCCTTTTCTAATACTTTTTTCTTTTTTTTGTCTTTTTTTTTTTTTTCAACTGAGAATGTAAGTCTTCTTTTTATAACTTTAGTTTGGTGGGGGCTGCTGCTTTAGTGCTCGAGGATCCCCTCTGATTGTTTGCAATTTCTTATTGCCTGTCTTACTAATGTTTATCTATCTATCTTGCTATCACAGAGACATACACAAAAAAAAGTTGCCTGCCTTTTCTCCTTTTCACAAAATCTTCACCAGTGATACATTACATCAGGATGTTGAGCTCACCTGTCCTTCATATCTGTTGACTTTCAGAGTGGGGTGTTAAGATGCTTTGCTGGGGTTTCTCCAGTCATTCCAACATGGTTGCCACTTTCCAGACTTAAACGTGAGATGCAACAGGCAGCGTAAAAGAAAAAGTGTTCACGTCAGCCTTATTTAAGTAAGAGACTTAATTTAAGCAAGCCTATATATATAGCGAGTTTATCTGAACTACATTTGGCTGTGAATGGGCATGTGCGGCCATGCTTCTGTTGTGCATGTGACACGTGTTTGGGGTACGTATATTTGGCTGCACATTACCATGTACATGGATTGAAAAAGTGGCTGTTAACATGTTTGAGAAGGGGATGTTTGCAAAGCCCAGCTTAAGCTAGGGAGGCTCTGAAACCCATGGGAACAGATGCGTGCTGCCAGAGACTGACACAGAATAGGAGTGTTGGTAGCTCATTTTGTGTGCTCTGAATTGCCTTATGAGGGTATGGAGGGTATTGCCCTTTCTAGCTAAAGCTAAGTGTCCACTAGGTAAATTGCTCTTATTAGAGTGTACCTGCAAAAAAATAACTACATGGAAGAGACCTAACTGTTCATTCTTCTTATGTGAGCATTAATTTGACTTTCATGCCTGCGTGAGGTGGAAGCAGACAGAGCTTGTTCTCAAGAAAATTTGTTGTGCACTTGCTGGACCTGGAAACTAGACTCGTGTTTTCTGTTCTTCCATTAACTGTAGTCTTGGCAATCCCTTTCTGCACCCCCAGAGCCTTCCGACACTGACCCTTCCCTGCGAGCCTGTGGTGTGAAAGTAGTGTGAAGTGCATGTGATAAATGGGGGATAGGCAGGCCCTCATCAACAGCTATTAAAATAATGGTCTGGAGGTCCTTCAACAGCAGCTAGGAAGGTGAACCAAGGCAAAGATAACTCTGTAATTGAGCTGTTTTCAATACACTCTTGCTAAACATCATCAACCAGCACTGTCATTCTGGTCTTCAAGGTGCATAATCACACTAACACAGTTCCTCTAAAGGCTGCTGGGTGTCTGTTACTCTTAAATAACACAAGGCAGAAGCTTTTGAAATGAAAACACACACGTAGAAAACTCTCCTGGTTAAAAATCCCATTTCTTTTTCCAGAATGCCTAGGCAAGTACATACAGGGTTTTTAGAAATCCAGAGATGTTTGCTAACATAATCCATTGTGCCAGTCTTAAGGGCCTGTTGGATAAAACCCAAAGCCCCTGCTTCAGGTCTCACACTACTAACCTCTTCCCCATTAGCAAGAGAGAGCATGAGTTTTGTGCGAACAGATTTAATCCTCCTGTGCAGCAGATGTGCTGACACATGGGCTTCTACAGTCAATGGGGTAAATAATCTCCTGTTTAAGTAGTTCCTAAGTACCTATTTATGTATTAACATATTAAAAAAAATCAAGCATCATTATTTAAATGGTGAACCATGACAGCATCAGAGTAAGTTCAGATACTTGGGACAGATGAATTTTTCCTTTATTTTGTCCCTCCTGTTGTTCTTTGGTTTTGTTAAAAGCAGAAAAGTAAAATCAATCATTCTGTTGCCATTTCATATGACTGAGTAGAGACTTAGTCTGCATCTTCCAGAAGAAGAAAACCTGAGTGCACTAATGAATAAGATGGAGGGAAGCATGCGTGTAAGAGAGGCAAGACCAAATACAGACATGGCATAATCTGTTTCAACAGTTAGTAGTACAATGTGCATTCCTCAGTTCCCGTCCTGTGGAGACCAAGCATTAAAGGGAAGTCTCAGACTGTTTGGATTGCAGATAAATCCAGCTTCTGTTGCTTCTTTGGTAGTCTGTGCAAAGCACGAGCTGGAGAAGTAGCTAAAGGTAGAAGAATATTGCAGGTAAAATGCTACAATGATGTGAAATTGTTCTGTCCTGGCCATGTGTGCTCCAAACCAAGTGACTGAATGAGAGAACTGAGATTAAGATGATGTGACTGAAAATTCTCTCAGCATGTTGCAAAGGGGTTTTGATACAAAATTATGGTACGCATATGAACAAAGTGGGCAAAGGAGGGAGCAGGGAAATCCTAACTCCAACTGCGCATGATGAATATGTGATAGATTTGGCAGATAGCACTTGTATAGGCTGAATGTACTGGAATTTGTAAAGTTCACAAGGTGATTTCTGTGGCCCTTGCAGTTGTGTACTTAAGAGTGCTATGTAAGGAATCTTGAAGTCTTGAAGTCACAGTGTACTGTGAAACCTTTTTCTGTCTACTGTCTGGATTTGTTATAATTGATTTGAAATTCTTCAGTGTGCTCTCATGCTATATGACTGTAATGTATGTTTGAAATGGCAAGACTTAAAGGTTGCAGACAGCTGCAGGGGCTTGTGTATTTTAAGTTTTTTTTTTTTAATATGATAGCTATACAAAGACAAACTAACTGATTGTATATGACACTGCCTCCAAACCTAAACATCATGTGAGGTTGTTTGTCAGATAGGGCTCTGCTGTTCCCAGTGTCAAGGTTAGAAATAATTTTCCTTTTATGTGTGTGTGTTTATCAAAATCTATCCAACTTCAAATCTATTCACTGTGACAGAATAGTCTTCCTCTAAGCAACCCAGTTTCTCTTTCTTCCTTTTTTTACACCAGGTTTCTTATGTCTGGTTGTGGTGGCTTTCTTCTTTTTGTTTGTTTTTTGTGTTTTTAAGATGGGGATATTTTGGTTCTGCATTAAACATGAGGCATTTTAGATCTTCCAGTTAACATCGGAGGTGGAAATGGAGCCTACAGTCATGCTGTCTAGACTAGGAAGTCTCCTTTCACCACCCAGACTACATGTAATCATTTAGCAATAGGAAAACTGAGAAATATTCATGTCAGTTCCTGTAGCCAATTTCAGGATTGTTTGTAGGCTGTCTTTGGCTTAGCTGAAGAACTTCACTTGTCAGAGAAGATGAAGTATTGCAAATTCAACACCCCTAGACAGTCATCATCCAGACTGCTGTTGTCTGTGTCCAAGACTGTTGTATTAAACTCTGTAAAGCTCTGATTTCATTTGTGTAAGACGAGTGGAGATTTTCTTTAATGCACATCCCTGCATCTTGAAGGCTTTTAACATATATATGCATCCTGAGAATGGGGGCAACTTGCCTGGTGGTGTAGGAAGAGACTTGAATGCTCCCTGTGCTCGAAGTACAGGAGAAGGTAGTGAATACTGAATGTGTGCAGTAGTTCTTGGATGGTGGAAATCAAATCCATCCATGCTTTGTAGAATGAAAGGTTCTGTGGGTTTGTGATTCATATAGACCTTCCTGGGTGCTATGATGGCAGATCACCTCTGAAGGTCGTGTCTAATCTGATTTGCAAAGCTGTGTTCCTGACAGTGTTTTCAGCAGCTTATATATCACTTGGTGTTCTAGTCAGCTTTGTGGTTTGTAGTAAGGCTGTGTTAAGTGGCAGAAAGGATAGATATCTCTATACTGTGGCCCAGCATTTTCATTTTAATTTGTGTTTATATGTTGCTATCCAAAAACTTCTTTCAGATACAGTATTATTAGAAAAAACAAACACGCAAAAAACCCCACACCTGCTTGTTTGAAATAAAGTGTAGGGGGCTCCTGATAAAGGAGACATAAGGTTTTCTGATATTAGGATTTGGGGAAAACCAAGCTAAATGTGAAATGTGGTCTTGAAAGTCTCTGAATACCTGTTTGTGTTATCTACAGCCTAGGTCCTAATTGCAGCTTCAAGAATACAGATGTGGAAGGGAAATCTGTAGGGAAATCATGGAATAAATGGGTAGGACTAGCTGTTCCTAGTGCAAATCAGCTGCTTCTACAAATGGACTTTTGAAAGGGCTGGAAAGTTTACCGAGAATTGGCAGGTAATTTATGGCACTAGAAGAGGAGTCACTGGGAGCCAATCAGCGAGTCTGTGACTTTGGAAGTGTTAGTAGGTTAACCATCTTCCCCTTGTAGGTATCTAGGCTAAAAAAAGTAAACCCCATGATCTAGAAGGATGAGTAAGCATTCCATCACCGTTGATTGTTCTCAGCTCCCACACACAAACAGGTCTCAGCCCGTGACAGCGTACTGCCGAGAGCTGCTGTCAGATTGGCAAGTAGCAGCTTTGGTGTGAAGCCTTCCTGGAAATCTTTGATCCTTTTGGTTGAACAACATCATTTTACCCCACTGTCTTAGAAGATTTTTCACAAATCTTGTTTATTACATTGCTTTGAAATTGCCTGGCTTTTTCTAGACTTGAATTTTTGATCTCCCTTAAAAGCTTTCTTAGGTATTTGTGCCCTGTCCTGTTTTAGAGTGCAGTGAAATTCTTAGTGTGTTTATTCTCAAACCACAACCCAGGGAGGCAAAGAAATGCAATTTACAGGGGAGATTACTAAGAAAAGAACGTGACAAAGGGTGAGGTTTCTTAAAGTTAAATCTAACAGCTTGCTGCCATCAGAAGCAGAGATATCTGTCACTTCTGTTCCTTTCCTATGGCAGGAAAAGACCTTAAAAATGGATCTTCTGAGTTCTTGACTGGTTGCCCTAATCTGGGACGCAGTCTTCTCCCTGTCAGTGGGGGAAATGCAGATGAAGAGTTTTGGAAATTGGGCCAAGGGAAGGTTTCTCCAGATACTTCAGAGTTGCACTGATAATCATTATGTTTGCTTGCAGCAGTGCTTTCTTTAACAAAGCACAGCCTAATGGAGAGTTTTGAACTCTGTGTATCATACAACGGAAAGGAACAATTCATTTGATTAGGAAGCTCTCCAATTTAATATTGGCTTAAAAAAAAATAATTCGGTATAGAGACCCACTAGGAATGTGGCAGTTGTTTTTCACTGTGCAGTAGCATTTTAGATATTTATTTGTGGTTTCTGTGACTATTTTAAACTCTACATATTGACAACACATCCAGTCCATGAGGCATGACAATAACAGCTAGCAAAATGAACGTTATAACTGCTGAACTGCTTCATTGTTCACGTGCAAATGACAGGGTATGCTCCATACCCTCAGACCACTCTCTCCCTTGTGTGATTTAGGTGGAAGGAGGGGTGGGAGAGGGATCGAACTAGATAAATTGCTTTTTTTTCCCTGCAAGTCCTGTCAGCAAATCTAAGCCTTTTTAATTAGCCCCCCTTCCCCTAAAATGCACATTGAACATCTTTGCACAGTTTAATGTTTCAGAACTGAAAGAGTGACCGCAAAAGCCTGCAAGCTGAGGGTAACGATTATAGCAATGGTGTGCAGGAAGTAAGAGGTGGTGCTTCTCTAAAGTAAAATGAAAAGCTGGAAGAAGTACAGCATAGCAAGAAGTGAATCCTTATGGCATCCTGAGCCATTAAAAAATACAGTTCTCTTAAAAGCTCATGTCTCTATCAAAAATGATAATTGAGTGACAGATGCCCTGAAAAGCCTGATCTCCAGGTGTAGCTCTCTGTTCTTGGCCTTGCTCTTGAGCACTAGACCAATGGGCTTCAAAGACCTTCCTGGACTCTCTGGATTAGGCCCAGATAGAAGACATTTATCAAGGAGTGGCCTTTTATTATACAGGAAGATGTGGGAATCTACCTGCAAAGCTCTGTCATGATGCATTTTAAAATGCCACTATTTACAATGGCTAATGCAGTGGATTTCTGTTATTAGAGCAATACAGGAATGTTGGTTTTTTTCAGACAGGCCTTCATTTTTTATTTTTATTTTAGTTAAATAAATGAAAGTAAGTGTTCATGGAAAAGGAACGTATCCTCCTTTTTTCCATCTGAAATTCTTCTCTAACACCATTATAATAGTATGTCAGTGTCTCATAGTCTGTCTGGGCTTATCTTTGTAATATAAATGGATGCATTTAGGTATTCTTCCCATTTTGCAGTTTCAGAAACAGAAGCATGGAGAGAATGGAAGATTTTTTCAGGTGTCCCAGAGAAAGTCTGAGGAGCAGCCAGAAATTATCTCCAACTGCCAAGTGCCTTTGCTGACTTCATTGCTGGCCTATGAATCTTTTCTCTTTCTCAAATGTTGCTTCCTTTCCTCTTCTGACCTTTCTTGTATTGTCAGAAGGTAGGACAGAGTTTTATATCCATGGGTAACAACCCTTTTGTGCATGAAGTTTTCCTGGTGGCATGTTTCATCAGGCTCTGGGCAGAATAGGGAACATCCAGTATAGAATTAGTTGCCTGAAGACTCAGGTCACCGTCTGTGGATGCCAGGTACAATTTTGGAAGCCCGCTAGCAAAACAGCAGATTGCTTAGGACGTTTCATAATAGTTGTGTCAGATTTTGACCCCATTTTGGACAGAGGCAATTTATGGAACTGGAAAGTGAATGTAGTATTTTGATGGCCCATACAGCAGTCTTGTGCTGGTCCATTACTCAAACTTGAAATACAAGTAATGTGTATTACTTGGGTACACAGGGAGTGTACCTCCTGAGCAAATGCATGCATACAAGTGAATCCTTCTCATGTACGTACGTTCATATACATACGGGTAACACGCTGTGTTTGCACAAGGAGAAAGTCAGTGTGTGCACAGCTCGGTCTGCGTGTACTTTCCCAGCATGTATGAAAAGAGAAAGCAACTCGCAATCAAATAAGCAGCGAGAACAGAGGGAAAAAAGATGAGATTGCAGTTGATTATGAGCCTGGCAGCAGATGTGCTACACAAATCCAGCCTGCTGCATCCAGGCTGTTTCCATGGCGATGAAGCAAGTAATTGTGGAGCTCCAGCATGCTCGCTCCCCCGCGGCCCCCGCCAAGGTGGACGCGGGGGCCGGGTCCCCACCAGCGCTGCTCCCTCTGGGTGAGCGCCGAGCCCTGGGAAAAAACTGGGAGGCGGAGAGGGGGAGACGCAGAGATGGGGAGCTCGGATTTATTTATTTCTTCCCCCCCCCCCCGTCTGATGGAAGGATGCTAGGGGAACAGCGCTCTTCCTCGGGAATATGGTCTCCCAAGATGCTAAATAAATGGGCAGGAGTTTCCCCGAAATGGGAGCGGGCTGCGATTGGCTGCTGCCGCCCGGCCGTGCCAATGGGAGCCTGACTGGCCGTCGGGTACCCGCAACATAAGCAAAACTACACGCTCGCCCCGGCAGCACGGGGACCGGAGAGCAGGCAAAGGTGTGCAAAGGAGAGGGTCTGCCTCCTCTCCCATGGCTACGCCGAGGACGGATCTTGTTAGAGAGCTTCGTCGCAGACCATCTGCCACTCGCGCGCCTTGTGCCTTCCGCAAAAAGCAGCATTAAGTCATTTGTTCACTGTCGTGTGGGAGGCAAATTTGTCATTGGGAACGATGGAGCTACGGGATCTCTGTAAGTAAATCTGTGTACTTTATCCTGCTCTTTCAGCCTGGGCACAGATCGATAAATGGTGTTGAGGAATGGCAAAAGCAAATTAGTAACAACTGCAAATAGCATGAAGGATTTCTCGGTGTTCTTTTGCGTGTAGCGAGATGTGTTCTTCCTAATGATTTCAGGCATCGGACAAACTAGTTAGCTGCTTGCATTGCCTTGGGTGGTTGTTCAGCCTAATTAAGATTCGTCTGTGGAAGGATGCTGTATCCTCTGAGGCATTTCAGAACGCCTCTGTGTTTGAAAAGGCAAGCGAACCACATGGAGCAGAATATCGCAGGCACAAAAGTCCAGGGTGCCCATATGTAGTCACCAGCACTTGTGGTGTCGCTATAATAGTAACAGGCACGTTATTACAATGGTTTGTCAAACACTAGCTGAGACCCCAAGCCAAGGAAACACGAGTTGCTCATCATTCATCACTGTGTTCAGCACAGAGAAGCATTGCTTTTCCTCCTCTTTATGGGTTTTTTTTTTTTAAATTCATTTCTTCTTTGGAGGAGGATTTAAAAAAAAACACATTTAATTCAAAAGCTTTCCTGTTTGTTGATGAAACAGGTGAGTACATGAAAAGCGTGGAGAGTTTCCTCTATCACTATTGCGGGGCATGAGTTATAAGTTGATTCCTTTGCCTGTCAGGACTCTGCTTTTGATTCTGAAAAGCAGAAATGGTATATTTAGAAGAGGGAGGGGGGTGTGTGTGCGGATCTGTCCCTCTGTAACCCGCTGGGGTTACTTGAGTTACACCAGCCATGAATTTGGCTCAGCATTGTTCATGTTTTATCAGGTATTTGCCGTTAGACTGGGAGCTTTGCTGCACAGAGCTTGTGGATGACTCTCTGCTTAACCCTCTCAGAGGCTGTAGTCATCTTATCTGGTTTGTGAAAATACACAGGAGAAAGGACAGAAATAAGAACAAAAAGGCTTAGAAAAAACTTCCTGTATTTTCACTCTGTGCCTGAGCTAGTCACGTGTATCAGGAATTTTATAGTAACCAAACTAGGTGCAAGCATCATATGAAGCTGGCTGGTTTTTAGGGATCCATTTTTGGTGTCTTGTGTTCGTTTTAGATCTAAATGCACAACTTCCTTTCCTAGTGTTGGGAGCTGCTGGGAAGTCACATTGCTGCCTGGGAATCTCAGGCTGAGGGTATGATTTTTTATTTTTTTTTTAGATATGGCTTAACTGGTCAGCTTTGCTTTTGAGATACTGTCTTGCAAGTTGTGGCAGGAAGGTGTGTCTATGAAGCTTATCCCTTCAGTTAAAGGAATCAGCGTCGCCTCAGATGTTGGTGCCCAAAAGAATTGTCAGTGTTTCCACGATCTGTTTGATCAAAATAAATTGGAAAGATACAGAGCATAGAATTGAGTGCATCAATACAGTGAGAGTGTCTGTTGGTGAAGGTTTTAGTAAGTTCCTCTGTGTACTTTTGAGTATTTAACCCAAGGTATCACTAATGCAAGAGGACCCTTCATAAAGTTTGAATTATTGCCTTTTCTGAAGACATGGATGTAAGTCACTTTTTCCTGTTTTTTTCCAGGGATGTTTGGGTCACCTTTTATTGCAATGATGTCCCTGGGCATCCTATGCCCTAGGCTTGAAAACATAATTTTCATAATCTGTGCAAAAGATAACTGTTAGCTCTTATTGCAAAACTTATGTTTGTTTAGCAGTGATGCAAATGCCAAGAATGAAATTTTTTAAATGAACCAGATATTTAGCTGCCATGTCACCTTCCCCTGGGGCTTGTATCATTTATATTTACTTAGCACTGATGTAGCTGAAAATCCCATCATGTATGGTAGTCAAGGCAAAGAGATGTGCTCACTCCCCATCTTGGAGGTGGATGCTTTGATCTAGGCTGAGGTGTTCCATAAAAAGCTGAGGGAGACCTTGGACTTTTGCATACCTGGTGCGCGTGGTTTGTTCCTGGCTCCAGGCTGGTCGTTTTGAAGACCTTTGGGATGCATCAAAATGAAACTCTCTTGCATCTTTGAGTGTTTTTAATTCTATACCCACTGCCTTCTGCTTTATTTTCTGATTGATAATGTGAAAGCCTAGGAGAACATTGTCTTTTAAGGTCACTGCAACTCTTAAGATGATACTTTAGTTCTTGTTAGTGCTCCAGGGATATAGTTCAAACAACATAAACCTCTTGAGTTTAGTCACTAGCATTAGGCAAATACAGTGTGACTGATAGAGTTCCTATATCTCCCATAACCTTGTTTGAAGGGATTTGTTTGCTTGTCATCCCTGTGCATTAGCAGATAAAAGGAGGGTGACGGGGAGGGAGAGAGACAGCCTATAACTGCTAAGCTTTGGATAGTGCATTGGATCAGTCTGTCTGAGGGCTTCAAACCACAGTGGTGCCTCAGGTAGGAAAATTTGTGTTGCAGTCAAAGGCACACTTGCATTAGATTTTTGACCTGATGGTGCAGAGAACAGTTGCTTGTCGTTAGTGCTTGGGGATGATCTATGTGGGAGAGGCATTTCAGATTCCCAGGCTATAAGAGTTCCAGCAACAGAGGAGTGAGTAGGCTTCAGTGAGAGCTGTGGCAAGCTGGCAGCAGTTGGGAGGATGCAGAAGCTGAAAAATGCTATCTTGGGGTAGCTGTAATTGGTTGCATTGGAAAACACTTGGTTTGCTGGGCTCATATGTCTTCTAAAATGCTTGGTGCCAGACCAAATTGGCATACCTCCATTAACTTACACGAGAAGCCACCAGACATTGATCCGATCTTCAGTCTTATGTTTACGTTATTCTTGGAAGAGCAAGATTTTTACAAAGGCAGCAGATTATTTTTCCTCTCCATTTGCCTCAGCAACAGTTACATTGAAAACCTGAATGGAATGGGCATTCCACAAGTTTTGACTTGTTTCCATGGGCTTTAAACTTAATCAGTTACCCTTCACCTGCTTGCAGAGCCTCATTCCCGTATATTAGTCTATACTGGAAGAGTAGAGCAGAAGGGAGAGGCTTTATACATATCCAGAAATACTAAAGTTGAGTATTTCATTCTTTGCCTGGATCTTAACCCTCCTTCAGTTTCAGTAAAAACATTGTGGTCACTCATGTTCTAAGTAAACAGATGCTAGAGCCACCAGTCTTCAGTTTTGCCTCAGTTGTATTTTTGTTTTCACCCCATTATTCAAGTGAGTAGGTACAACTTTTACACAGACTACAAACCAAATACTTTTCTTTAGGTGGCTCAATGTATTTACATCCAAATGAGAATTGCAGACAGTCATAACTCCAAATGAGACTAACAGCTCAAATGAGAACAGTTCCTTATTTTTGTGTCTGGAAGAAAACATTTTTAGGAAAAGTTACTCCGTGCTAGGACTTGGCTTACATAAAGCATCATGCCAAATCGCAGAAAGCTCTCACTCCCTGTTCAGTACATGCACACTCACATCTCAAATGGCAAGTGCACACAACAAAGCAATACCAAGCACAGAATAAAAATGGAACAGCAATAAAACAGAGACGAGTGAATCGTGAAAAGCCCGTTGATTTGCTTGACACCCATTTTGTTCAACATTGTGCAATGCTAATCTGAAAACTCCTGTGCGTCACAAAAGTTTTCAGAACAATAAGAACTGTCAATTCCAGCAGATTTTACAGACCTGTCATTATTCTTCCATTGTCTTGAAGCACTAAGTGGCATACAGAGGGATTTTTGGCAGGAGTTCAGAAGTGGTCTGGTAAAGAGGAATCATGTATCACTACCTCACGTATGTTATCATTTGCAATTAGAATTTAGCCCAGTGCAAGCCCCTAGAAGCATGTCTGCCTCCATCTGAGTGTGCTGCTTTTATGGTGCCCATTTATTTTGTCTCTTAAAAAAACCCCACAAACTACTGCTTTTTACTGTTCTTAATTGCAGAAATGTAAAAGCAAGAAATTATAGCTGTCCTTCTACATTTTGACTTGACGTCTTCCAGAGAACTAGAATACTACAATAACCTAATATCCTGCCCCACCTGCTGCTCCTTTGGAAAGGTGGGAACAGCAGCAGTGATGGCCACAAGCGGAATTTTTTATTAACTCCCTTTCTCTTGAGATGGTATCGCTGGTACTTCTCTTGGAGCATCTGGGTCCTCCCCTGCTCTAGTGGAGCAAAATTACTTCTGCTCTGCCCTGTGTTCTTTCACTCCAGATGTTTTGCCCCCTAGTTAAGAAAAAGAAGCGCACACCCACCATCATTAGGAACTACAGCCCCTCTTAGGGACATGCCCCTGTGAGGAGAAGCATGATGGGAAGAAAGATTGGCTTTGTATTGGGGAAAATCAATTTTAAGTTCTCTATCGAGAATCAGAGGCCATGTAACTGGACAGTGTTTTGTCTTTCATGCTTACTCTTTCTGGTGTAGCATTATTTGCATATGTACCTCACCCAAATTAGATAAAGTTCCAATACAGTAAGGGTCATGACATTCCCTGTGAAAATGAAAATATGAATTGAGTTGGGCATCCTTGATATCGGTAACTTGCAGAACCCATACGTATTGCAATAAATCTGCAGCATTTTGAAAAGTCTGTGGGGCATAGATCCCTTTTTTGTAGACTTCACACAAATTCTGGCAGGTTTCACTACTTAAGAATTTAGTGGTTTCAAAAAAACATGTGAAAGTCAGACCTCAGAGGAAACATATGATCTTCATATAAACTGGAACTTTAATTAGCTGTAGTTTGGGCGTTTTAAACTCCTCTGTAATGCACAAAATCAATCTTGTAATGGGGTGAAAAAGGAGATCTTCGTATTAATGCTAGCACACTGGCAAATTAATACATCAAATAATATACTCGTATCCTGAATTGGTGGACTGCTTTTATCAGTGCTTTTGATGTGGCAAAGAAAGTGCTTGTTCCATAGCTACAAACCCAACTCTCTTAGTCTTCCCTTCTCTTTGAACTTCAGTTTTCTTAAGACTTGGAACATTGTGACACAGAGAGCAGCTTTCACAGCTAGATATTTCAAGATTCATGTCCAAAGGCATATTAGAAGCCACACAAAGGAATTTTCTTTTAAGCGAGGTTTTCAAATATATGTAACCTTCTGGCTTGACCTCTGGATCCACTCCCAGTCTGCATTTCAAGAAAAAGAATCTACCCACATATGGTTATCTGCAGTAAGATCAAAGCTGTCACTGTATTCTGATACCTGTGAGAATGAAATGGGTATAAAAAAAAAGTGGGGGAAATGGTGAAAAGATTTGAATGAGTTCACATTTATAAAAGACATGCACCCACGGATCTTGGAAGCAAAGGGAAGACTTTCAGGATTAGCTGCAGCATTTCTGTTCAGAAGCAGCAGAACATTTCTTTATTTGTTAGCCTCACCAAGGTAATTAAACAGACTTGAAAACATAAACAAAAATAGATTTTCTAGATCCCTACAAATATAGCTCTGCGAGTGCTTTGCTGTGAAAGTTAATAAGGTTCTAACTTTAGACTGGGTTTTCTGTCTGGTGCCTAACAGAAGCCACTGGAAAGGATGGTGTTATTTTATGCTGCCTTTGGAGCCCCTCATCAAGGTGTGGTGTATTTCCCAGTTTCCACTCTTCTCTGGCAAAGGTGTAAGTTGTTATAGATTTATCCCAGCTCCAGTGAATACTTCCTGAAGGACTGCCATGACTGTCCCCGTAAATATCTGCAGAGCAAGCAATGCAGCTCTGTTCGTCTGTGTGTGTTTCCTGCTGTCCTGTGTGAAAGCAGCAGAGTGGCTTTGCAGAGCCTGTCTGCCCTCCATGTAGATAGATCATGGGCATAAGGCACAGTGGAGTCAAGGTGTGCATTTTGCTGCGTTGCCTCCTTGCCTCAGCACAACAAGCCACAGCAGATCCCTTGGCTTTCAGCTAGCTGGGACGTGCCAGAACATGCTGGAGCTACTGCCCTGAACCCCCTCCAAGGGAAGCATGTCTCAGTTTTTGTCACCGCCACAAGGTTGTCAGCTCTGCATCTGGTAATTCAGCATGATGCTGAGGAACATTGTGGCTGGAAGAACTTTGCTCTGCAAGAAAACTAATTCACAATCTGTATTCAGCACAAGCGGTTAAAATGTAGCCTCAGGGAAGGGAAGGACCGTAGATTAACCAGGCTTCTCTCAGGACTCTCTCTGTGCCTTCACAAGGGACCTTCTCCTCTCCACCTCCCCATACTCACCTTTTGTAGGGTAGAATTAAGCCATTTGGCTGACAGAAGCTCCTCTCAGCTTTCAGAAAGGGGAGCCTCACTGATATGAAACTCTTTATTGTCTGTTCAAGCTCTCAGGGTCATGCTTCAAAACAGCTACAGCTGCAAAGAGGTACATGATGTTCATGAAACCTCTCATTTTGACACCACTAGCTGCTTTGGTGCATAATGTGCAAAGGCTTGAGTTAGAAATACCTCTGATGCTCTGTAACTGCAATAAGAAGTTGAGTTATATTTATATGTTAATAGTTGGTCTTGACTTTTTCTGCCTTTAAATGCTATTATAACCCAGTTAAATATTTAATAGAAGAGTGGAAAGTCTATTCACACTTGTTTCACAAATTCCTTTGTTCTCACTTTTCAATTTACCTTTTAAAATCCCCTGTTCAAATTATCACCCTATCTCAAACAGCGACAGAATATTTTGGGGTTATGCTTAGAATGTCTTAATTCCCATTTTCAACTGCAGGTGGAATTATGCTCATTTCTAATGGTACAGAAAAGGTACAAGTGAATCTCAAAATAAGTTCTGCTCATTCATGCATGAAATTATATATCAGCCCACCTTTGCATGCAGGATTTCCTCATTCAAAAGTTATGGGCCTCTAGTCCACACTGAACTTTGCACCAATCCCAATACAGTTTTCACTGCTAAAGGTTCTAGCCCAGCGAATTTCAAGGCTTTCAATTTTTGTTATATATTTAAGGTATAAGCTCGAAACTGCTAACCAAGGATTTCTTTGGTGGAGTAAATATCAAGTGTTTCAGGCATACAGATCTGAGCATTAGCGTTTATCATTGATTTAGTAAGACAAACTTGCTGGATGTGCGTCAGATTTTTTGATTATAAAGCACTTTGCTGTCAGCTTTCAACCAAGGAGGAAATAGTCACCTTTCTAATTCTGTTAACTGTTATTGGGTATTGGTAATTGAATGAAACTCGTTTTTTTTCAGTCAAAGAGATACATGACAGATTTGTAATGTGAAAAGTATAGGAGAGGCCCGCAGCTAATCATATGATTTTAAACCAGAGCTCAGTTGCTGCTTGTTCCAGAAGTTTGCCTGGGCTATGATTTAAGGGCTTTTTTGCACCAAAATCCCAGAGGTTGTTGCAGTTTGCAATAGTGGGCTGCCAAAAGATAATCACAGTGTGTGGTTCTTGTGATTGTAAACAAACGTGCACATTTCATCATGATCTCCTGCATAGGCAGACACCTGGGCCTGAATCCAGATCCTTTCAGATCATGCCCTTGATCTGGTGTCCTCATCACTGCCTCTGCATCATTCGTGCTGGCAAACCATGTAACCTACTGAAGGTATTGTGCATCTCTGATGCCACAGCCAATTTGGAGCATCTGTCTGTGGCCAGTGCCACAGAGCACCCATGAAAGTTGAATGCAGTAGGTTCTGTGGGAGTTCTGGTGCAGAGCACAGCAGCCCTGCTTTGCAATTCCAGTTGCCTCAGCAGTATTCATTGCTTATATGAACGTTGTGCTTAGGGTGCAAACTCAGGAGCTGCGTAAAAGGAGCACCAGTGCAGAAGGAGAAACCTTGGCTGTGTTGAAACAAGTGCTAAAACTCCCATCGGTTTCAGGCTGGTCCCCAGAATCAAGGGGTTGTCTTCCTTCTGGAGTGAAGTGGTCAAATTGTACTGTGAAGTCAGTCAAAAGGCATCTCCTCCTGAACAAAATGAAAGATGTCCAAGAGCTCTATGTGAGTCACCACAAAACAAGCAACAATTTTGATTACCAATATATAAAAAAGAATGTTTGTTCCACCAGGGATAACAGCTTGTTACTTGCTTTGCTCTCAGGATACAGGGAGAAAGGAAGAGAAAGAAAGTACTTGTGGCCAAGTTGGCTGCTACAGTCCAGCAGCACAGTCAATCAAATTGTTTCATCATTCCAAGTCATTCTGTAATAGCACTGATTTATCTCGCTGCTGTGCAATTGTCCCCTGTTGATAATTCCAGTTTTGTCAAGAGATGACAGAGATTTTGCTGAAAACCTGCAAGCTCCTCTTACCAGCAGGGAACAGTGGGAGAGCAGAGTAAGACTTCCTCCTTTTCATTGATGCCTATAAATAGTCCATGCTAACCCTAACAGCCTTAAAGATGTAGGGAATCTTTCTTAAAAAAAGAATCCACTATTTTTAAAACCACATTGACTCAGCAGAAGTAGACATGTGCTTTTTAGGTCACGATAGGTTGATAAGCAAGCCCTGCTGTGAATGCTTAGCTCTTTAATTCTGGCTGTAACATTTTACATTTATTTTAACTCTGCAGTGGACTGGCACAAGTCTTGATATAATGGCCAGAAAGGAGGCTGCTACATTATTGTATATATTAGGGGGAAAAAAAAAAAGTCTTAGTTACAGATTTTTCAATTTAGTTTACTATTTCTTCAGTTTTCTCTGTGTATCTGAGAAAGAGGAGATAACTAACCAAAGTGCATTTAATTTATATCTAGGAACAGTTTCCTTAATAACAAATTCTGTAGTTCTCTGTTGTGCTAACCAGAACTAATCACAGGAGCCATTGTAGGGATTTCAGTGGGATTACTCCAATATGCGAGCGCTCTCCAAACATAATTTTAACTACTTTGAAAAGTGTATGAGGTTGCTCAGGAAAGACGAGTCCCTTGGTCTTGGCAACAGGAGGGTTTTTTAATACGACACTAGTATGCACGCATCTAATTAGAAATTATCAGAAAATCCAGGTTTATGTAATGGGAGGAGATAACCAGGATGCTTGACATTGCTGATGTAAGAAGAAAAATCGTTTGCTCCATGTATATAGATGTTACAAATAATCTAGGAATACATCACCTTTTGGTTTGCCCTGTAGTCCTAGAAGACTTCTTACTAATACAATTCACAGGCTCATCACTGGAAATGTAAATTTCTGGAGAACATGCAGATCTCTGTATTGCCAGCTTATTTCTATTTTTTTCCTATGATTCAAGGCAGACTTAAAAGGCATCTTCAAAAAAACGTAGCTGGATTAATACATATACCATACTGACAAATGTGTAAGTGAAACAAGGCTGTACAATAGCCTAAAAATGTTACCTACCATTCAAGTTACTTTCCTGCTGGTATCAGTCTTGAGGAGGAGTTGAGTTCTGAAAATATTTTACCCGTGAAAAGGTATGAGGTTGAAAAGGAAGAAAAAGAGCAGTTTTCTACTACTTTATGCGTGTTTTCAGGTTTGATAGGAAGATTAAACTGTATGTGTTTGACAGCAGCATTTGATCACTTGCATGAGATTTTGTCTGCTCTGCTCTTAATCCTGTGGTAATTGTGATCCTTAACCACTGATTTCTAAACGTGATAGTCCAAACACCCGGCAGTCAGTTGTGCTGGTCTCATCAAGAGCCACACTGGCCTTTCTGGTCTTTAAATAGAAAGTGGCTTAACCTGGCAGCCAGTTAAGTGTTGTTGGACTTTCTTTTAAATGAGTTTGGCCGGTCTAGTAGTTGGTTTCAGTGTTATGCTTAGATGTCATTGTTTTCTTTGGGTCTTTTGAGGATGGCCTTACTGCAGTAATGATGAAAATCATCCCTGCTTGGGAATCCCACCTCTGGCAAAACTTCAGTTAGCACCATGAAAAAGAGCTTTCCTGTACAGGATGTTCACTTTGCTCACTGATCTGGCAGTCCACCGTTTCCCCAAGTGCTTTGCTTTAGTAAGCCTTGCCTTGCCACAGGGTAAATAAGAGAGAATACCTCACGGTAACTATCAAAGATTTTTGTTGAAATATCAGCATGGTCTGGCTACACCACGTCCAGTGCAGATATCCTACCCTACGTGTTCTAGATTGCTATTAGGAAGAATGAGAAGGGGAGCCAGTTCTTAGGCATATTGCTGTGCAACCCCTTCCTCCCCCAAATGCTGTTAATGAACCTTCAGAGTTAAGTGGATCTCTTTTTAAATACTAAATCACATCACCTTATATTCCTCTCAGTTTGATTTTAGAAGTTAACTCCTAAGATAAAGGAATTTAGAAGCAAAAACACCAGGATAATGCTATAAAACCAGTGGTCCTGTTTTCAAGAGTGCAAGAATCAGGAATTAGGCTGTAGATGTTTATAGATGCTATCCAGTAGCTTTTCATTGACATCAGTGGCCACTCAGCTTTGTTCCAGCTTACTATTAGAGAGGCATAATAAATTCTGTATTGGCCAGATTGATCTTCACTCAGAAGCTACCCTCCAAGCATATTGTAGGAACAAGCTGCAGAGACACACATGATGCTAGCTAACAAGCTAGATGTATGCTCATTTAATGTATGTAACTGCTGCTCTCTTCTGTCACATAGAGTGACAAGAAGGTCATCTCTTCTGGAGATCTCTAGTGTACTTAAAACCAGGAAAACTAGTAAAGGGACTTGTCTCTAAAGCTCTGGAAAGGTGAATCAAAGTTGCTCTGTTACCAGAGCAGAATGACGGCCAGAAAGTACTCGGCAAAATCCAAGAGAGGAAAGCAGGGTACAGCAAGACTTTGCAGTGTTTGAGGGCAAAGAAGAGTGAACGGTGGGAAAAGCAGAACTGTAAGCCAAGATTTGTTGTAGCTGGCAGTTTGTGTTGTAAAGGGAAGACAGAACATTCATGCCATATCCAGAATGGAAATACCAAGACCAACCTTGAACAAGAAGGTATTCTTTGTATTTGACAGGCATGCTATCTCCGAGAAGCAGCAAAGGAGAAAGCACTGTCTCATGGTGCGGTTGGTGACTAAGTCAGACTGACACAGTTTGCTTCAGTTCCTCCATCCAACACAGATTTGTTGTGCCACCTTGAACCAAGCAAGAGAACTTCACTCTTGCTCCCTGGCTTTCCGCCTCTGACACATGTGAACAATAACACTGTCCTGAGTTAATGGGATGTTACAGGTATAAAGTATACTGAAGATTCAATGCTGTGGTTCAGAGCAAGCAAATACAGACTTAAGCCCATAGGGTTAAGATTTCCTTGCAAAGGGCCTGCAATAAAGTTCACAGATGTAAACCCATTTTATTAGCCATGGACACTTATGTAGTTAAAGCACTACGATTCTAGTTTCTTAAAGGAGATGTGAAATTTCCTTTAACAAAAATAGTTTTGTAAAGAAGCAAGAATAACCAGTGCAGTGTGCTACCCTGAAATTGTTCCTGTTTAACTGTTCAGTTAAACTTATTTCTGGCTCACTGGATCCAAGTGAGGGCTATCTTTCTTCAAAACTCAAATTGGTCAGTGTTAGAGCCAAATTTGGGTCTGAAAGAGCTAAAATGTGAATAAGTATACTTTATAACGTGTGTGAAAATGTATGATAGCCTCGTCACCGTTAAGGTTTAGACTAGGCCAGTGATGCCAGTTTGGTTGTTGGTTGAGCAATGTTGGGTCAAGTATAAGCTTAAGGTCATGGGCTGCTTCACTGGTACATGATTGGGGTGGTCCCACAGCATGACTAGAGCCAATGTGTCCTCCTCCTGTGCATGTATCTTTTCTCAGAAGAAGATGTAGGCCTGCTGTGTCATGGGAAGGCTTGCAGTTTGGCTTCTTGGGGAGGGAGGAATGAGAAAGCCCTCAAGAAAATGAAAGGGAGGGAAGAAGAGAGTACAGGCCATATTAATTGCTTTGGAGACAGTAGGTAGGTCACCTTCATTTACATGTCTATTACAGACGTCTTTTCCACCTTGTTTCTACAAGGGCTAGGATTGCAAAAAGTATTTGAGTAATTTCTGTATCATTTACATTTTCTAGTGCTTCCAGTTAACATTGGGATGCTTTAGTTCATCAAAACAAATGAAAGACAATATAGCATCTTCACTGTGTTGGCCAAATAGCAATCATCCTCAAGGAAGAAAAGACTGGAAATATAAGAATAAGCTACGAAAAATGTGCCCCCGAGTATAAAAAAATGCTGAGTCCTAGGATGTTTCTGCTGTTAATGCTTTGCCTCTCCACCCTCTTTTTTCTTTTTCTAGCTTAATAGTGGTAGCTGATACAATAATGGGCTACTGCACAATTTTACACCTAAGGTACACAGTCACATTTAGAACCTGACAGTGTTCTCTTTCTGGAATAGGAGCACTGCTTGCAGCCCACAACTCAAACAATTAGCTATAAAACAGAAAGCAGCTTCATAAAAAAAAAAAAAATTGTTCTCTGGCTTACAGATACATTTTAAGAATTTGTTAAAAGAAAGCAAAAGAAAAAAATCAAGCAGACAGGTGAACAAGCCTCAGAGTACTTAACCAGATCTTACAGGTTTTGAGAATATAAATAATTTAAATGAAAAGTCATTTGAGAATATATAATAGAAGAAAGGGCTCTGAGAACAGCAGAGGGAGCAGAATAGAAACGGTAATGTTACTATATGTATCCTCTTGCACTAAAAACAGCAACTGAAAGGAGGAATTTGAACTAAACTCTGTGAACATGTGTCCTTACAGCTCTTATTAATTGGTTGTTCTGTTCCTCTCCCAGTTTCTCTTGACTCTTTTCTGAGCGTTAAATTAATCCCTTGTGCAGCTGAGCTGAGGATAATGACATTGCCCCCAGGGTACGAACGTAGCCCTTGGGTTTGACCTACAGAAGGCTTAGCCTCTATTCTTCACTATGTTTTCAGGCAGTTTTGTTTATGGATTAATTAAAAGCACCCTCTCCGTTCCCCAGGCTTATACGCTCTCCTGCATAGAATAAAGGGGCTTCCAGTGCCTGACGTCTCTCAGCCTAGCCATGCCTATGCACAGACATAGTGGAAAACGCTGCTAATGAGGGGAGCTTAATGACCTTGATCATGTTTGTGAGCAGAAAGACTCATATTCTCATAGAGCCGATGTGGGCAACATTTATGATGTGAGGGACAGTTTGGATTCCTACAGGCTGTTGCTTGTGTTTCTGGAGCCATAAGTATTGCTTCCATTTGGCCAGTAAGGCAGAGCCTTGTTTGCTGGAGGTGAAAGCAAGGCATTAAGCTATGTGGTCATCTGGAATTTGATCTAGGGTACATAGACTGAAATGCTTGTTCCAGTTCCTAAGGATTAGATTTTTAAAAGGTTTCAAAACAGATGCCTTTCTCTTAACATTTAAATACATCACTGTCTGTGAATAATACCAGGTTTGGGTCCAAAATCTAGCTTTATCCAGTGTGAGAGACAGATTGGAATCTGGTCCAAAGTCACCCCGTTCTGAGTATTTTGACTGCAGTAACTTTCCTCTTTCTCTTCTTCTTTTGACACACTTTTCTACCTCACTTATCTTTTATTCCCACATCCTTCTTTCTATCACACCAGTATGTGAGTGCCACATAGTGGCCAAGCAGAGGCTGCTGTTTTGCAAGTGAGGCAAAGAGAGTGAGGGAAGTGGCCATCATAAGAGCAGAGCAAGAAAGCATTTGGCTCCTTTACCTCAGTGCCATGAAAACTAGCTGGAGGCAGCCAAATCTGCCTTGCCCCTCCCCTTTTTCTTCTTTAACCCTCTAAATGTCTGTGAATTGGGGTTTGAGTGGGATTTAAAATAGCCTATGTATATTAGTTTATTCCTTCACAAATCGGGAGACTTGGCGCATCTGTCTTAGCATAAGCATGTCATTTCAGTGTTCAGTAACAGCAGAGACAGACAGGTTTTTTTGTCACGGACAACAATGGATGGTTTCTGACAACTTGGAACCCTCCAGAGGTATTGAGAGCACCATTGTACTGAAATTTAAGAAAGGTTGAGTTTTCCTTATGGTCAAAACCAACCTGTGAACACCAAAAGAGAATTTACAGGGGGTGTTCAACACAACCAGTGATGTTTCTGATGGCCAGGCTGTGTGCTGGTCTTTCGCTGCTGTAAATGTCTGATTACTTGGGGACCATCTGTCAAGAGGGTATTTTCAGACAATGGAAAGAGTGGCGGCTTAAGAAAGACTTCTTTCAAGGTCTGTAGTTGTGTTGGATTTGTTTTGCACTGATTCCAGAGAATGCTGATTAATATAAATCATCTTGTATTGCGACACTTGAACAAGGCCTATAATCATGCCACTACTTCAGCTGTGTCTGATTGAGAAGTCCCCAGATTAAGCAGAGTACTTAGAGTGAGGAGTCCCCTCTTTGCCAGCTGGGAGGTTGAAACCAGCTGCATTCTGAAATTTGAAAGAAAGAAAGAATCTGTGAAGTGCTTTATAAAATAGTCTCTTCCTCATTACCCTAATCACATAAGTATGCTGAAGGCTGTAATCAGCTTTTTTTCCTTTTTTTCTTTTAAATCAGGCACAAGAAAGGAAAAGACTATTGAGCATTGAACTGAAAAGGATCACTTGGGTCATCCAGGTTGCATCCCTGGAGCTCAGTAATAGACATTAGAGCAGAGGAAACCATTAAACTTCTATTCCATCTGTCTTGTTGCATGCTTCAGGACACAACATTTCCCAATGCCCTTTAAGACATGTAGATCTACATGGAGAACTGAGTGGCCTGTATAATGTGCCATAATATAGATCAAGGGGACCGTTTATCTCAGGATTTCATTTCTTAAATGAAATAGTCTCATAAGTGAAAATCACATTTCTTAGATGAAGTTCCTAGGTAATGCAGAGGAAAGCAAAATTACCCAACATTTTCAGTTGCCCTACTGGATCTTGTTCTCCTAGCCCAAAGTGGCATTGGTTTAAACCCCCAGCGTGTGAGCGAGGCCCATCCGTGAGCATGAGAGCTACTAATACTTCCTGTAGCATTAGGTTCTCCTCTCTGCTCTCTTAGATGTAGTAGTTGCCAATCTTCAGTGCTGGGGAGTAAGGTAAAAGGAGAATGAATGCATGGAAGGATTAAATGATGTGTCCAAGGTCATACGAAGGCACCTGTGGCAGTCAAAAATTAGATCTATGTGACCTAAATATTAACAGAGTGCATAAATTAAAGGGATGACCTTTCAGTTGCTTTTTTGTATTTTAAGTGCGAAAAGATCCTTCAGGTAGTATCCAACTATGGTCCTTGCCAAGTTTTTAACTCACCTTTATTTAAGTAGTGCAAATTGGTAATATCATGCCATCTATACTTAAGCAGAATTGCTGGGTACCCACGAACATGTCAAACTCCAGTCTAGTACCTAAACTCAGCCTGTATTTTCTCATTACTATTTCCACGAAGTTTCTCTTCTTTTTAAGGAGTGTTCTTATTGCTGTGACCTCTATTGAAGCTTAACAAATGAGGCATGGCTTCACCAGCAAAGGCTTGGGATAGGGTCACTGTTTGCTTGTTGGTAGGATAGGACAAACATTTTTCTGATCAACATGGAACAATAGCACAGTGGTAGCTAGACCAGATCTGGCAAAGCACAACAGAAGCATTCGTATAGCAAATGTAATACTTGGTTAATAATGAAGTGGAATGAAAAGTACCATGCTCTGGCTATGGACTGATCTGAGTGCAGAAGAACTTTGAGCCCTAGAGGTCCCATAGTATGCTCCAGATGTGCATGTTAAGGAAAAGAAGAATTATGCCATTGTGGATATAGTGCACATACGACAGGAGCCTCTATCACCAGTAGATTGATCCTGTGAGATCCTGAGCATTATCAGCTCTCAACATTTTTGTTGTCAGTTGTAAAGAGTAGAAATGGACTCGTAGCGCAGGAGACAAGACCAGAAAATTCTACCCCCCCAAAAAATTTAAATATCTAGGAGCCTTTTGTTTTAGAGGAATATCTGTGTTAAAAATGTTACTTTTCATAATTGGGTATTTCTGCCTTGTATGTAACATCCCTGCTCTGCACACCAGATGAAAGTCACATCTGTGGCTCCATTTGTCTAACAACCAGTTTTCCTGCAGGCTCTCTAATACTTACCCTGGGGGGAGTTTGTAGACCTTATCTAAGAGGAGAAATTACTTTGTTGTGGTTTTGACATGCTCTTTAAACAGTATTAAAAAACCATCTGAAACCACATTATATAAAGAGGATCCTTTTTGTGAGTCTCAGTGGAAAAAACAAGAGTGAGAAATTTCCCTATTCCATTTTCTGGCTTTACTCTGTTTCCTAGCCAAGGGCTAGGAAGCTGTTTAAGTCATAGGGCTCGGTAATTAATATTAAAACAAACAAAAGCGAATCTAAAAGACTTCCTGCTGCTCTTCAGTGTCCTCATTCACCTGTTCCCCTCATCATTTAGATGGCTCCCAGACTGGCATGTATTTAAGCAATGTCCTACTTCCGTTGGTATTTGCTGTACAGATCACAGAATACATTCCTCATCTGACAGAATAATTTAATCCTTCTTCTTTAAACCACTTATTGAAAAATGCTTCTGCTGTTCCTGCTTTAAGCCCTGCCCTGCTTTCTCCAGCTCTGTACTGTGAGCTTGCAGGGTATGTGGGTTGCTAGCCAGTGATGTGGCAGAGTGCTGACCTACTGGGAGCTGATAGCTCGCTTAAAGTTGAACCCAAGGCGCTCGCAGGAGCTGGTTTTGAACCCTGAGCCTCTCAGTGACTTACGACAGCAGTTACGCTCTTGCATTAGTTGAAATGGAAAGTGATACAGATTTATGATGCTGGGTTTGATTGCCATTTTCAGTCGGACTTTATCTTTGATTATGGAAGAACTCTTATTTTCAGAAAATTGACCATCAAAAGCTCTGTGAGAATAGTCCTAGGGAGTGACAGCCTTTGAGTAGCCACTCCAAGGTACTGGTAGAAGCCAGTCCCACTACTTCACGCTGTCCTAGCAGTGCAATCTAGCCTCTGACTGAAGAAACTAGGACAGAAACCAGAGGTTAGTTCCTCCTCGTCTCCTTCGGGCATGCCTGTAGTTTGGTGATGTATATGTCAGCCTGCAAGGAGTCAGACTTGAGATCACCCATACATTTCATTCCTGACACTTAGCTGTGAAATTTGAGTTCACTTTTAATGGCAAGTACACTGAAATTTCACATTAAAACTTCTCCCCTGCTTGAAAATAATGGTTATGGTTACAACAGTAACAGCAGCAGCCAAATTTTCAAAAAGGAAACCTTTCTGTTGGTTTGGGGAGTGGGGATGATTGGTTTTTTGTAACATTAAATCTCAGCTTGGCCTTGGCAGGGAAATGCCATGCTGCTGCTGCTGGAACAAGACAGAGAAATGGGCTCTTTAGGTTTGACATGCCTTTAGCTTTCTGGCATTCTGGAGGATCCCCAAGGCCCCATGGAAACCAGATGCATTCCTGCTGCAACAATTAACGTAACCGACCCTTGCAGGAAGGAAACGTTTAGGGGGAGAAAAACGTTACAGTATTTTCTTTTGGAAAATTCCACTATTGACATGAAAACCAGCAGGGTAACAGCAAAGATGGATTGCAAATTTTGACAGCGCCGACAGGTAAATATTGGCTTTGTGCAAACAAGTTTCTATAAATAACACGTCTGCTCCAGAAACTCCACAGATGGCAGCAGGGCTGCCGGGGTATCGATTTACCCACTGTGCTCAGTGCAGAAAAGCACAGCTGTCAGCTTTGCTGTTCTTCTCCTTCTGAGTGTTGCTTCTGCTCCTGCTGAGAGCCGCATGCCTTGTTCACCATTTTTCTTTGGCAAATAGAGATGAAGATTAAAAGCCCAAAAGAAATAATTTGAAAGAAAACCTGCCAAAACAATGAAGAATGAATGAACAAGTGCAGAAAGTAACTACAGAGAAAGCTGTATATATGTATTCCGCACACCAAAAGTCAGAAAGAACCTGTCTCTCTTGCTCAGTCTGCATCAGCTAATTTAACAGCACTCACAAGAGTGGTTTATAGAGGTCCAGGAGACCACAGGGGGCTTGAAGGGCAAGGAAAGCTTATGAGGAAACAACAAAGAGTTTGTACGTCATGGGGAGTAACAGGCAGAGGTTAGAGTTGAGGAGTAAAACCTAGTGCTATCTTTTGGGAGGCATTACATGCAAATGGAGGTTCTGCCAAAAATCCCTAGCAGCTGGAGCTGACTTATAAATAAATGCCAGCCAAATGGGCAAATGCTTAAAATTGTCATGATTAGGTTTTTGGCTTGTATGACCCATTTGAGGGCACTCTAAATCTCAGGATTACGATTTTCAGACAGTAGAGTCAGCCAGTGCAACCACTGTCTCATTAACAAAAATGTTGATTTACAGGCATAATATCTGGAATGGCTTTTTAAAGGAATATCTTAGATAGATTTCATAATCTCAGTTCTGTAAAAATGTTTGCCTGTGGTGCAGATTCGCTCCAAGGGCTCATCAGTAGCAGAACTGTATATCTTCTGGGGCAGATACAGCGTATGCCATTTGAAGGCATTTTTCTGCTGGGTTTCTGTGTAATTTCTGTGTAGTTACACAATCAACCCAAACAACAAAAGTTCCTCTGTCACCATTAGAGCTACATCTGCATTGGGAATTTTGTCCAGAATTACTGAGTGCAGTTTTTGGTTGTCGTTTTGTCTTGTGTGGTGGCTTTGGGCTTTTTTCTTTCATATGTTTTGGTTTGGGTTTGTGGGTTTTCTTTACAGTTAGCTTGCATAACTAAGGTGGAAAAAAATTAAGAAGTAGAGATCTGGATGAGTTGAAATAGTTGGTTATGTTGTGGGGGTTTGGGGTTTTTTTGTTTTTTAATTTATCTGTTCATTTTGTGGACTTTTCATTTTGGGTGGTGCAAGCTGGATTTCTGTTCTCCTCCTGCACTCGCGGTGAGCCCTTCAGGAATGCTGTCCTGTGGTTTTCAGAGTTCCTCCTGGTGCTTGTGGTTAATGGCACCTTTAAATACTTGCCTGGATGGAGTCCTAGATTGGTTCATTTGTCCTATTTCTGCCTGAGTTTTAAATGGTTGTGGGAAAAGACAATTCAATCAATGAAAAGTATAAATCAAGAGTTATGTGCTTACATAAAATTCAAACTTGATGCAATTCTGTCTCAATTTTGAAAAAAATGAGAGTTGCCAAATGAGGAAGGATCTTTCCTGAGAATCTTTTAAGGGAGAAGAACATGAAAAAACAGGGCTGTGAGAAGGACCATGCAAATACCTTAGAATTTTTTTGAGATAATTGGCATTACTTTGACTATTATTCAAAGTAATTACTATAGATAATTCTTAAGTAGTAGGGCATAAGAAGTTGTAAAGAGGAGACTTCTGTCTGAGTGACAGAATGTTACTGGGCTGAAGGAGCTAGATGCCAGCTATTTCTGGAAAGGCTGCATATCTATTGCCTTCATTTTTTTAAAGCATTTTTAAGTATTGAATAAGGAATCTCATGTATATCTTGTAGAAGAAGTTACATTGCTCCATCCAAAGCTGTTCTTTTCCCATACTAAAATTCTGCCTTGATTTCCTGAAACAACAAGCAGAAAGAATCTTGGCTTCTGAATTGTAAGTCAATAAATTCACAGATACAAGGACAGGTCAACAAGCTTGCTTTGTGTGTGTGTGTGCGCGCGCGCGTGTGCACGTGCTGTTGCCCGCTGTGGTTGTAACTGAGCCCCACACAACTCATACTGACTCTAAGGTACCAGTGTCCTACTGCCATCCCTGTCAGCTTCTCCAGAGCTTTGTGAGTTTAGATGCTGCATTCTTCATCTTTCACAGCTAGATGCATGTAATGAGGTATGCAAAGTACAAACTGATGTGAATATGATGTGCTGAAGGTTTCAATGCTGAATACATTTCAAGCGTTTTGTTAGATTTTTCTCTGTCATGTTATATAAATATGTTGTTTTATATAAATACTTAATCTCAAGCTGTCCCTGACATGAGAGTCCACTCTCTGTTTTGAAATCTCATTTCTCATGTCACAGATATAGCACTAGAATAAAATACCAATTCGTGTCTGCTCAGAGAAGGAGGAGGGGGAAAAAAGGGCATCCTCTAAGAGTACAATACAATGTGATGTCAGTTGTCACTGCATTGTTACTAGTGATCTTGTACTTTAGTGACCTGTGAGCTACTGTTTCCTTTTGCTCTCATTTGAAGTACAGTTCATGACGTTTTCAATGTACTGTTATTGCAGTCTTTTTTTCTTAAACCTGACCTGGGGGAAGAGAGGGAAGAGTTATGTGTTCCAAGAAAGCAATATCAAAGTATTCCCAGCAGCCAGTCAAAACTTCAGCTGGTATTAATTCTAATAACTCTGTGGTTCATGATGTGGACTGTTTACATGGACTAACCACCCGCTTGTCTTAGGATATTCATGAATAGGATATTTATGAATAATTGCAGACTTCTCTGAGGTCTTTTTTTTTTTTTTTTTGTAGGCGAAGTGTTTTGTGTTTTCTAGTAGATGTTAGTCAACAATATAGAGCCAGTAGCGTCGGATGCAGTGTTATCGTAACAGCTATATCAGAGGTCATTTGGAATTACAACAGTAAGGTTGATAGGAGCCTCGGAAATGTTGGGCAAGAGCATTAAAGAAAATTAAAAGGTAGAAAGTGATCCTCTACACTGGATGTAGTTCCCTAAAGAGTCTCAAAAGCCTGTCTGCAATATATGTGCCTATGCTGGTGCAGAGCAGTTATTAGATTTTAAATTGTCATTGTTTGTTTCAGCATTATGTTTCTTTAAGTCACTAAAGTTGCTCCTAGTTTATGGTTGTGAGATCAGAATAACTAAAAGAGAAAAAAGTGGATAATTTTCATTGTGATTAATTTTAAGTCCAGCTCTCACAATTAAAGGGAATGTCTAAATTGCCAATTAAAAAAACCCAAATATTATCCATTGATAATACAAGCAAGTATATTGCATGAATGAGCGTTTAAATTGCAGTGTGTACTGAGTCTACATGTATGTGTAGTAGTGTACATGTATTTACATACGTTACCAACAGACCTGTACATCCTCTGTCATATTTTCTTGGGACAATGAGTTTTCATATCTCTCTGTCAAAACATGTCACACATTACAGTAAGCTAATGTTTTCCTAGGTTAATCACTAATCTGCCTGTGTATCAGTAAATATGTTGCCATGGGCACTGTAATAGCAGAACTGAGAGATGAGCTTTCGCCTGGTTGGAGCTGAAAAATGCCTATTTTTACTTTCGATACCCACTTGCTCAGTCACAAATTAGAATAAGAGGATAAAGAAGCACATTCCACCGCCTCTTTAAAATTTAATTATAGAAACATTTTTCATCTGTACTTTCCAATAATGCAGATAATATTTACTATATGTTCATTACTTGTAGTGTTTGGACAAAGCTCTTCTGGTTTTTTTGTTGGGCCTCAACATTTCTTCACCAGATTGTTTTACAAAGTGCAGTCTCCTATATATGATCAGTAGGGAGAAATCACATCCCTTTCTTCACTCCAACATGAACAACACCCATTTTGGCTATTGGCGAGTCCCATTATTTAACATTTAATTCCTTCCCTAAGTACACCATCCTTCCAGAATGCTGCATAATAAGTTAGTCAATTGTGCACATTTAAATCCCAGACTGACTCTTGTCCCTTATTTGCTTTTTTGAAAGAAGGACAATTAAACGATGTAAATGCAACATCATTATGGTTTATTTTGTTAGCATGTGCAGTGATGAGTCTTTGACCTACATTTCTGGTGTGTAATGTGCTCTTGCCCTATATCTAGATAGTGAATGACAGAAACATTGGTGTGGGTTGACTTCTTTTTTACATAGTTTTTGGTCTTTTTTTTATGCATAAGGGAAATACTGAGGTAGGAATCTTCAGTTGAATCCTGATAAAATCCGAAAGAAAAAACACTAAAGAAAAGATTTAGGCACAATGTCTGATACATAAAGTTATTTGGAAAGTACATAAAGGGCATATCTGGAGTCTGTTTTTAAGTCTTTGGGGTTTTTTTTATGTAATAGCTGCTCATGGACAAGATTATCCAACTAGAAGTTGCATCCTACAGTCTGTATCTGTTTCGAAAGGTGTGTTTATCAAATTCAAGCTGAGTTAACAAATCATCCTCAGAAGGTGACTTTCTCTGGATCCTCCAGAAAGTCAAGCTAAGTCTGTATGCGTGAGTCTTCAGCCTATTAGTGTTCTGAAGACACTGACCTGCAAGAAATGCATACGAAAACATAGGCACTGTGCTCCTTCGTGATGGGCTTGCTTTCCCTGACAGTTGTGCTATATTGGTGTGTTGAGGGAAGTGTACGTATGTAGCCTCTATTAATACTAATGGTCTTTACGGTTCAATAAGAGAATATAAGCCTGTAGGACTCAATGGCAGTTTGCCTCACTGTCAAAGCTACACATTTTCCCCCTTGCAAATTAATGCCAAGGTAAACAGATTTTTGAGAAAACTTATCTAAACTAAAATAAATTACTTGCTTCTGATCATTTTAAAGTAGTTTGTTACATGGTAGGTCTAGGCACTGTAAGCACAACATGGAAGAAAAAAAATTGTTGAAGATATTTAGTATTGAAACCAAAATGATACTGTAATTCCATTATTTCTTTGAAGGTGTGATGCCAGTAGTGATACAGAATTAAAAAATAAAAATTTAAACAGAGAGCCTTTCTGGAGGAGGAAATAGCAGTCTTCCTTTGTCCTTTAGCAGTCTGTTTTCAAATGGCTGTCCAAACAAGCTCGGAGGTTTTAATATTTCTAGAAACATCTGCTGTGTATAACTTACTCTAAATTGGCACATATATCAACAGTATGAAAAAAATGTTCACACCTCTGGGAAACTGAGCTAAAAGGTCACTTTTTCAACAAATTCATAAGCTGGCAAAAACAAACCTAGCTTTCCTTTGAATTTTTAATAGCATTCCTTTTTCTGTGTGAAGTCCAGAGAGCAATATTGCATAGTGTAAAGGCACCATCTGAACAATCCGGTGAGTGTTGCACACAGATTGGCATGCATTTGTTCATCTGCTTAGGTTTAGGTTTGTTTGAATTTGTGCGTCACAGATTTGATAGGTATGTTCAGCAGCTCTACTTATTTTTAATCCTGGGTCGTTTGTATGGTATTCAAAGGCTTTCAGGGAGGCTTATATTCTACAAGAGGAAAGTGGCTTCCGTTAAAGACTGAAAACATTAGGAAAAGCAGTGGGAAATACATGTTTGGATAGCAATATGGGTGGGGCCTCAGGAAAGGTTATTTAATAAAAATTTCAGGTGAGAGGCGGCTAATAGGAATTTTAGCATAACTGGAAACCAATATAAGTTATCACCCAAGTGTCAGAAAACATTTGTCCCTTTGTTCACAGGAAAATATGCAGCTCAGATATTTTTTTCAGTTCTAAGTATAATGTTTGCAAAATTCCTTGAACTGAAAATTATATAGCCATGTATAAGTCACAAAGACTTTTTCTTGTGCTGCAGTGTGGAGAGGTTAACAGGTGATCAGACATTTCATTCAGCTTTTCTTTTCTTCTTTGTTTCTACTACAGCCTTTGTCAAGGCATTGAGGTACCAATGCACAAATTTTTAGGACATCCTGAAAAACCTGCTGTGTTCAATAACCTCTCTGGATGGATGACTGTAATCAGTGTTCTCTGGCCACAATTTTATCTCTTGATCATACTCTTTCTGAGGCATGGGGGGAGGTCTTTCAGATTGGTCTTTCAGAAGCTAGGTCCAAGCTTCTAGAGGGCTTTAACTACCATTACCAGGATTTCAGATGGGTGAAACTTTAAATCAGGAGCTGAGCCAATTCAGCTGTTTCTTGTCTACGGGCTTCTTTGAGAAGCCAGGTGAATGGTGCCCAGCTTTAAAGTTCATTTCTTCCTGCTGCGGTCAGCAGACCTCACACTGGTGAATAGCAGAGATGCTCCTCCCCAGCCCCCCCACTTTTTTTATACTGCTGCTTTTTGAAGAACTAATTGGAAGTGGAGAAATCATTAGTCTCTGTTAGTTTTCTTGCTTGAACTTGCCATGCTTGGAATCTCAAGGCAAAGGCGTGTGGGATTTTCACAAAGACATACCTTAATTCTGTGTTGTTTGTAATTGCTTGAAGCCTAAGGGAGGCTTGCATGGAGGAAACTCTTCACAATATTTTTGAAAGGAAAAAATAAAGATTTTTGGTTTTATTTGAAGTTTAAATAACAGAGTCAGGGATAAAGCCAGCAGGCAGGTTAAATTATTTGATTTCAAATAATAATTCCAAGTACCGTTTCCAGTTCTGCTTCACCCATTTAAATTACTTTTGCCCAAGCTACTGAGAGTACTGTAATGGAAACGGGTTTATAATAGAAATAGTTGATAACATTTTGTTTTATTTTAAATACACCTCACAGTATGGTTCCTCATGTTCCTCTCTGGAGTGACTCACTTCCTATATACCAGGATATGTGATTTTTTTTTTTGAGGGATGAGTAAATAATGTGTTCAGGGTCCTCATGGCAGGGGGTTTAAATATTCTCTCACACAAATATGACCATGCATACAGACATGGACACGCACACTTTGTTTCCTCCTTACAAAGTAATTGTAAAAGTATTTAATTATTAAAATTTTAAAGGCAGCCATTTTTAGAATGTTTTTACCACATCTGGCTAAATCCCTGATTTTTCAGCCATAGTCTTTGATTAAAATTTAATAAGATTTGAAAGAATTAAATACTTACCAGAAATTATGTCCTAAACCACATAATCTCAAGTATCATGAGCTGATTGAATATTTATACAAATATACTTTTAAAGATTGATCACCTTGCTTTGGAAAATAATTATGAAAAACAAAATGTTAAAGTGATAATAGAAACTCAGCAGATGGAAACCTGTCAGAAGCTAAGTGGTAAAAATGTAGACTTGGAGGGTAGTTTATAACACTAAAGCAAAATTCAGTGTTTCCTACGTTTATACACTTCACTAAAGGTAGGCTTTTAAATGTGAATTCAGGCATTTGAATTAAAATTCTTTGATGGAACTAGGGTGGCCTAAAAGTGGTCAATTAGCTGCTCTGCATGTCTGGTAAACTGAGCCCTATTTTTTATATGGATTCCTAAAATGGACTGGGGAGCAGGGTCTTTGGCACTTGACAACAGTTGCCTCTGACCTATTTCTGTGCGCTGTGAGTTATCATAATTTTCATGCATGGAAAGAAACAGGTGAACACAGAGTTCAGTACTTAACAAAAGCTCATTACAACCAGTGAAAACTGGGTTGAGATGGAGCCTGTGCACATTTGTGCCAAATTAATTATTTAGTCGCTGTGATTTTCTACTGATTCAGTTAAATGGTTCCAGTTTCTACTCTGAACTTTTAAATGGCATACACTGATACTACAGATTCTTGTCCCATGTGGAAGGGTGTTAAATTACTGCTACAGATCCCCTTTATATCTGGATACCTTCCCCCTCGCTTATTTAACCTACTCATTATACCTCTTCTTCAGAAATATGGTAGCCAACCATTTAGTCTATGGGTAACCAAGGTGAATGATGAAATTTCTTTTCAATTACCTACAGCGAGGAGGTGCTTGAAATACTATAGTATCTTGTAGATAAGAAATCCCAGAATAAGATGACTCTCGAGATATGATCCCAAGATTGTTTTGAAGATATTTGTATTTTTGCAGGATACCTCGTGTGCAGTGGGATTCTTTTTTTTAGGGTTGCTTTCAAGTGAGAGTTTTTGTATTACACTTTTATAAGATGAGGAAATTTGTAGTACTGCGTCATGCTGCTGCACTCTGCTTTGGTTCTGGGTTTTCAAAGGGCTGGTAGGCTTCTGTGGGAGCCACTTTTATTGCAGAGGATGTGTCTCTTTTCTAGACCCCCCGAGTGCTGTTGGAGTCATTGTGGGAGCTAATCAGGTGCATAAACTTTGGTGTCCAGTGTTGAGTCCAGCTCCATAGGAAATCCACATCTGCACAGGGCTGGCAGGTGTGACATAGGTTCTGCAGGTGCTCCCAGTCCTTCCATGGTGGCAGCGAGAAGTCACAGGCAGATTATGTGAGTCCAGTAAACTCTTGAAAGCTAACCCCTTCTAACAGTATCTCCTGGATTGCTCAGCAGAAAAGATGAATGATGTATTTGGTGTATTTTCTCTGTAGAGATACGTACTCTTGGCAACCTGAGTATTTGTTTATGCTGTCCTTAGCACACCAAGTCTCCAGACTCGCCTGGCATTATCATCAACAAGATCATCTCTGGAGCACTATTACTACTGCTCCTATGATTATCCTGGAGGACAAATACAGGTTTATTCAATAGTAAACTCAAGAGATATCATAGATTGTTGTCTCCTGTAGTTATTCATAGAGTGACTTGCTAGCTGCCATATTCTTGAGGAAGAATAAAAGGTACAAAAATTAGATTAACAACCGACATGCTGACAACTAAAAGTTAACTGTAGGGAGTCTGACACTGCCAGGCTGCAGAAAATTAGCTGTCCACATCTAAGGTTGGAAGAAAACTTGCCTATAATTACGTAGAGCTTGATGAACTTTTCCATCAAGAATTGGCATAGGAGGCAGGTAACAGACTACACAGACTCCTTGGCACATGGCTTGCTCTATATGGTGACTTTATGAGGTGAGAAGTCATCTTGAATTAATGCTTTTCTGTGCTATTTATAAGTATGTTATGATGATTACTGCCTGAGTCATTCTTGCAGTAACATGCTTCTGTGGGTTCTAGATCATCTATTCTTAGCGGATTGCTCATACCCTTTAACGAAGCCTGGACCTCTTCTTTTACCTACAGAAAATAGTAGCATTTGTCCAGATCTGTAGGCTGACAGATTAATTTTTGGATGGTTCTTTCATCTGGCTGAGGAACAGGAAAATCTGGAAAATGTGATAATGTCATTTTCCATAATTTATTGAGGATTACTAGAAGCAATTGTATCAGAATCTAAATGCTTCTGGGAGATCACTGAAGTGCAACAGCCATCCACCACCTGTTTTCGAGTCCAAGGTGATAACAAGACATGGGTTTCCATATAGTAGTGGAACAATACGTACAAGTACTTGGAAAGTTCCTCGTTCTGGTAAGTACCCATACCAACTAAGTGAACAGGCCATTGAAAAACAAGATTTAAAAAGGCCTCAAATAGCAACAGAATATGATAGCAATGAAAAATGCACCACTGCGCTTAAAACCACCCATTCTGTTGGTCAGGTATTTCATACATGCACTTTTCCTATAGTCTTATTTAGTGGTTATAAAACTTCAGGACTGTAGAATTTTGCTGTGATGTAGCACAATTACTTGATCTTAGCTAAATGTGTCCCTATTAAGTTGAATTTATGCTAATTCTGTCCCAGTTAAACAGCAGACAATGTTACTGGCTGCACTACTAAATTGCTTTCCTAGGAGACATCCCATTAAATAAGCAATGCACCCAAAGTGGAATATAATTAATTACATTTTTACATAAGCTTAGTACGTTGTACATCTGTAATCAGGATAGAATTATGTGTGCTGTGGATGACAAAAGACTTCTTGGGTCATGTTGTCCAGTCTTCAGTGAGCATGGAACTTAACGTGTGATTTGTCCAACTAATTTTTAAATAGCCTAGGCTATTTCTTCAATTTGTGTTAGAAGGTGATCTCACAGCCTGACCTTATTTTTCTAATATTTAGCTGAAATGTTGCTTTATCCTGTTTTCGTTTATATCCTTCCAGTTATTCTCCTCACAGACTGCTTATGTGCCAAAAGCATTTGGCCACCAATCCATTCAAATAAACTCCTTTAATTATCTGGATAGTCTCACTAAAACCAGAATTTTGTAAAATTTGCCCATTTTTTCATTATGGACTTTAGTTCCTTGTTCCAGGTTACATGTTCCCTCCATTCTATGACAGCTCTTTATGCCAGCTGGATCCAAGAGGGTCATTGTCCTCTACTCTCATTTCAGGTATTGGCAGTACTCATTGGGAGGAGAAAAAGGAAGCAGAAGGTCTTTTACCAAAATGTGAAGGCTGCCCTCCAGCATGATGTATTAAGTCTGTGTTCAGTGACATTTGAAGTAGAGCAGCATCTCAAGTAACCTGGATGTGAAAAACTACTCCATTTCCCAGCAGGCTGATCTTGGTTATAATTCATGTAGTAATAGGGTGAATTGTAATGATGATGATGCTTTTAGGGACAAAGGTTTAGTTCCTCCAAAGTTCTGTTGATCTGGTTTTGTAAGTGAACAGCTTACAAATGTGTTCATACTTTTGAATGCAGGCTATACGGTTGTGGGGAACTACACAAAGCCAGTAAGTGTGGCTTAGCGATCAGACAGCTGCAGGGCAGAACTCCTCAAATTGGCAAATAAGGAGCATTTGCTAATCTGCTTCATATGCCAAAAGAGATGGACAGTGTGGAGCACTAGATTGGGTATCAGGCTATGTAAAGGACTTTGAAGAAGAGATTCATTGTCTGTGAAGAAAGCCACTTGTACCCTAGTCACTAAGAAAGAAACATAGCTATCAGCTATGGAACCAGCACTTGCTTTCCATTCATGCTGTCTGAAGAGGAGTCAAACAGCTATTCCCAGGCATCCTAGAACGGGGAGCACAATAGAAAGCCATCGTATGCAATCCATGTCATTTGTAAGCTTGATGCACAAAATCTTCTCAAGAGTAGCAAGAAACATAGTGATGCTTAGTCAGTTTCTGGAGTGTGACAGGAGGGACCTTCCCTAGTGAAACTGAAAGTAATACAAGTGTAGTAAGCAAGCATTCTTCAAGAAGATAAATAAATTAGAAAAGATTTCTTTGCGTTTCATCTTCCCTCCATACTGAATTTTAATCCTTCATAGCAATTTGGGAAGGTGACTATTTGAGAGGTGATTCACTGGAGGCAAAGCTGTACTCTAGTGACTGATGGGTGGCAGTGTGTGCTACAGTGAGTGTGGGCAAGAACGGTGGTTTAAGGGCTCTCCTCACCTGTTTGCCCAAATATGTACTTTTTTGATAGCTGATATTATGTAGTTTCCATATTTTCATAAACTGAAACCTGTTCTCTTTAATATTTGTAATGAGTTTATGGTCAGAACTAGCAGGACTCCACAGAATTCAGTCTTCTGAGTGGTTGAGCATTTGCTGGGCTCCATTTATGCTATGAGAAACAGCAGCTTCTGTAGTAGTCCACGTGTAGAAGGAGAGGCATAATAGTCACGAGGTCAGGACCAAGGACTGTGCCTTAGCGGCAGTCCAGTCCAACTTGCGTGGAGCTGCTGTACAGCCTTGTGAGTTCTCTTTCCTCATAAGCATGTTCCACTTTATCGTTTGCCTTATCTAAACTACAAGTCTTTGCAGTGTGGAAGTACCTTCCTTGCCTACATAGTGATCAGCACATGTGGCAGCACACCACTGCATAAACAATAAGGTGATGGCTGGGAGGGTTCTCTCATTCTCATGTGTGCAGTCTAGATGGCAGAAACAGGATTGTGCAGTGGTGGGGCAGGAAGAGAAGTTGTGCACCATCTTCCTGGGAAGCTTGTGGAATAGACTTTGAGCTGTTTGATACAATACATGGGTGAAAATGTCAAGGAGTGAGTTACTTGGCAGCACAGTATGGCATTCTTTTTTAGATTCCACCAACTCCAGAAACAGTCTTGGAAAGCTCAAAGAGGAAGAACGGTTGAGGTTTTAGACAGTAGGTCTGATGTCTGAAGAGTGAAGATCATGTTGCAAAAGTAATAATAGAAAAAAGTAAAAAAAAAGACAACTAGAGTACATATGACAAGGGTAGATGCAGAGATAGCATATTTTAATGTGGCAGATTGGACATCATACCTACATTAGGGAATACAAATACATATGCACCTTTTTTGTTTCTGGGCATTTTAAGCATTTGACAAATGCTAGGAATTGGCCAGAGCCTTCATTGTTTTTATTGTTTTGTTAGTTGTCAGGGAAGGAAATCAGCATTCGTTCAAGCTCTGTCTAAAGAGAGCACCACAATTCAAGCACATCATTATGCCATCAAGCTCAGGACCTGCATTCTTCCGTATGCAATTTCAAATGTCCTCTGCCAGTCATGTTATTAACATTCTCTGACTTGGCTCACACCACCACTTAATGCATTTGCAGACAGGTAGAGAAAAATTGCAGCTAGCTCAATATTGGATCTTGAACTTCATTTTACAATCGTCCAAAACCCCAGCAACTAGCTAACCTGAGAAAACATACATTGCCACTTTTGTGGCAAAGACTAGGGAGAAAAATGTTGCAGGGCAGGCTTGGAGCAGACATAAGGAGCATGTGTGAGCCTCCATTACTCTGTCTCAACACCTTACATCCATGCAGATTGATCCAAGTGTTGGCAAAGAAGGAATTGCGTGGGAAGGAAGGCTGCCTAAGGCAGCATCTGTATCTTGAATATGTTCCCACAGTAATACCACGCTTTCAGCATGAATGCACTCCCACCTATGGCTAAGACTTAAAAGCATCTAAATTGGGCCCTGTAAATTATATGTGCATGTGTCTAGGTATGCATTAATTCTTTTCTGATGATCATTTCTATAATTTGTACTGTAGGCAAGTATCTTTATCTGGACGTATTTCCTACATTCAGAATAAAAATTAATGAGTTTCAGTAGCCAACAGTACAGCCTGGCATTAATTGTCTTTTTAAAAAAAACCTCTGCCGAGTAATCACTTTCAAGATGATTTCAGGTTAGTTATACTATTGCACATATGGTAAGGAAAGTGATATTATAAGTAAGGCCTGTTGCAGATATGTAGCCACAAAATGATGCTCCTTTTCTCATAGAAGATGAACTCTGTTCTTCTTGCAGGCAGCTATGGCTAGGGAGGAGGGAATTCTTCAGAGATTGCCTCATGTACAACTTAGGATGTGGAGCCAGCTGTAAGATACAATAGCTGTTGCCTTGACCTTGTCTAGTGGAGGACATATGAGTCCATATGTAGATGTATGTGGATGAGAGATGGATCTTAAACAGAGAAAGAGGGAATTTTGGTTAGAAGCATTAGACCTCTTCCTCAGTCCTTTAGCGAGAATGTGAAGTTTGTTGTATTTTGTTCTAATTTCCCCAATTTCATGCATTTTTGCCAATTTGCTTATGTTGATTACAGTTGCTGAAGGCCCGTTATAGGTTGTTAAGGGTTATTTCTAAAATCAAATGAATGGAGATATAAAGACTGATAAATTAGTCACCCTGAGAAATGGATTCCCTACCTCTCAGTGTCTGCCAGTCTTACCAGATGCTAGTCTGAGATGCTTTAGAGATCTGTAACTTACTGAGAGCAGTGCATGTGTAACAGCAGAATATAGTGACCTTTGCTGGGGAGGAGTTCAGACTAGTTGGTTGAATGGTCCCATCTGAACTGAAAGGTTCTGAATCTTGCATGTCAAATTACTAAGACTGAAGAAAGTGAAATGAGGTTATTGCAGCTGTTATAATACATTCAAAAAAAAAAGAAAATTAAGTAAAAAAAGGTTTAGTAGGCATTGCACTCTGTTTTGCTCAAACTAGAGATCAAAATCTGGACACTGTCCTGTAATAGAGATGGGCAATTGTCCTTTGACCACAGCACTCTGCAATATTGCCCATAGCTGGACAATAATGGTAACTGCAAAAGGAGATGCTCACCACATTCATCTGTCGGGAACAATCTCAGTTCAGATGAGGACAAGAAAAAAAGAACTCTTAAGACAAGCTATATTTGACACAGCATTCCTGTTAAAAGCATAAAGATAAAACAGTTCTGAGGCCTATTCCCTAGGGGTTTCCCTCAGCGTGGTTGCTCATAATGTAACAAAACCTCTGCAAAGTAGATCATGTACAGCTTTTAGCTCATCCAGATATAAGCTGGCCAAAACTTTGTTGGAAGAAATTAATGCCATTAATTGTACTCAATGGAGCTAAGCTTATTTACCCCAAAAGAGAGTTTTGCCAGATGTAATACAGCAGTTGCAGCAGAAAATGTTGGCAATTAGGGCAGTCCTGCTCTAAAATATGCTTTAAGATTGCACCACCTTACCCAGTGAATATCTATCTGTGCTGTGGGTACTTCACTGACGTGATTTTCCTTTACTTTTTACTCCTGTTTCTGTGCTTATGGGTGAGAAGACTGCACAATTCTGGTTTGTATATATTGTGTATAATTGCTAGTGAGCATCAGATTTTGGAGCTTCCAGCTCAGTAGCCAGTCTGCTTTACTCAGGAGAGATTTCAGAGCATAAAAGCAAGGGAATTGAGCAGAGCTAAGTATCCCTACCAGTGCCCACTGATATGTTTGGTAATATGACCTTTTAAAATATAGAGACTTCTGAGCTCCCTGTCACATTTACAAAGCCATGTTCGCAAGTTCCAGATTAGCTTTTATTTGAATGGAACTATTTTGCTATTGCAGATATTTCTATAAAATAAGCATGTCTACTAAACACCTGAGATGATAAATACTGTCATTGCTGGGCAAAAATCCATGTGTGCTACTGGTTATAGAAAGCATAACAGAACCTTTCACGGTGGTGGTTTGCGTTTCCTGTTTTACCAAACTGCTGGGAACTACCAAAAATAATACAACACGATATGCCTGAAATAGCATAATTTATTTCACTGCTCTGACACATTTGAGGTTGTACAGAAAGAACTGATCCGTGCATTCCTTTCCTACCTGAGGAACTCTTAACAGCTTTCTCACAGTAAAAATGGCTGTAAAACCTTTTTTGAATTAGAGTGCTCTGGATGTGTCTGGAAAATACCTCATTTTCATTTAAATGATAGTTGTGTGAAAGCTAATAGCAATTTAGTACTTCTTTTTTTAAAAAAAAAGCAAAGACAGAGGCACAGCAAACTGGCAGATGAACTTTGTAAAAGCCCACAGGATGGGTTCTGTATTGACAGAAATGAGCATCTCTATTCCCATCATCGGCTGTGAACAGCTATTTAGCAAGTTCCAAATCCTGATCAACCTCATCTTCCTCACTCCAAATAGTAAAAAAGCACCAAACCCCTTTCATTTCTGAGCTGTGTGTGTACTGTGATCCTCTCTGCCCAGACCGGGGTTCTTTCTGTTATAGGGAGGATTGAGAAGGCTACTTCTTTTTGCTAATACTTTCTGAACACCCAGTGAAGAGCAAAAGACTGTTTCTCTTTTAACAGCAAATAATTACTTAGATTTCAACTAGAAGTCAAGCAGAATTCATAACAGCTTACTGTGATAGTTTTGTGTAGCAGAGCCTTGCAAGGGAGTATTCTGCAAACCAAATTAGCCAGTTGTCATGCTCCCCAGATCTCTTGCCAAAAAGTATGGGGAAAAACCTTTTCATTAGCTCTTCCCTGAGGACCTCTTCCTTGATTAGTCTTATCTGAACATCATATTTTAGAAAAAAAATCTATTTAGAAAGGGGCAAGAAGATACTATAAAATTCATAACTGGCTTTTGCATCCAAGGGGGAGCTCAATTCACAAGAGGCCAGTATGAACCCAGATGATGTAGTAGCAGCCAGAGTGCAGAAGGCATGGTGGGAGTCTTGATATCGATGAGGTTAATTTGTTATGTACTGTGGGACAAAAGGAGAAAAAAATCATGCTGACCTAGCTAAGGCAGTACTTACATGTATGTGTATTTGTGTGGCAGGGGACAGCAGTGGGAGGAAAGCTGAGGAGGAAGCAAGAATAAGTAAACCAAGATTGATTTATCGGCTCTGAATTGTTCATCTGTATTCCATTCTTCACTGTGCTGCAGAGGAGGAGAGCAGCTCTGGCACCGTGGTTGGGGAACAGAGCGAGAGGGGGAGGAAGGTGATATCTATCACAGGCACCAAAAGTATTTAATTTTCCAGAGGCTCTGATTAAACAAATGTTTCTGCTGCCTGGCAGCCCTTGCAGACATTTGTTGGGACAGAATTAATCAGGAGGTAATTTGTCTGCTGCAATGAGCAGCATGGCTTAGTGGCAGTCTTGATGGAGACTTTTTTTTCTGAGTTTCCTGGGAGTAGCCATATGTCCTGGTTTCAGCTGGGATAGAGTTAACTGTCTTCCTAGTAGCTGGTACAGTGCTATGTTTTGAGTTCAGTATGAGAAGAATGTTGATAACACTGATGTTTTCAGTTATTGCTCAGTAGTGTTTAGACTAGAGTCAAGGATTTTTCAGCTTCTCATGCCCAGCCAGGGCACCTGACCCAAACTGGCCAACAGTGTATTCCATACCATGGGACGTCCCATCTAGTTTAGGAACTGGGAAGTGGGGGGCAGGGATTCGCCGCTCGGGGACTGGCTGGGTGTCGGTCGGCGGGTGGTGAGCAATTGCCCTGCGCATCATTTTTACATTTCAATCCTTTTATTACTACTGTTGTCATTTTATTAGTGTTTATCATTAGTCATTATCATTATTAGTTTCTTCTTTTCTGTTCTATTAAACCGTTCTTATCTCAACCCACGGGTTTTACTACTTCTCCCGATTTTCTCCCCCATCCCACTGGATGGGGGGAAGTGAGTGAGCGGCTGCGTGGTGCTTAGTTGCTGGCTGGGGTTAAACCACGACACCATATTTCCCAAACTTCCTTCTGTGCCCAAGGTAATGCCACCAGTTTTCCTAAGGATAGGGATTTGCTATTGATGGGCCCAAGTGGGGTAAATGACGGCCACAAATAATGATGTATGACCATTGTTAAGTTGATTATGGAGCCCTGGTAATTACGAGGGAGAAGGTCAAAAGGAGTGCCCTGTGGGACTGATCTAAGGACCGCTCTTGTGCGGAACTAAATGGTGCTGAACGGGGTTAGGCTCTGCCCCATGCATGAATGGGGAAACAATTTCACAGCTGATGCTGCCTCACAGAAATGGGAGCTGAAGGGGCCAAGAGAGAAATACCTTGCACTTAAGAATAGTGTGTGGTGTCTGGGCATGACTAAGGTAGGAGCTGAGTAACCAGCATAGACATACCAGTACTGTGTGCAGACAAGGTTGTCTGTGTTTCACCTGTTTGCCCAACTGAGGCTTACCTGTACTTTTAATCACCTTTAAACTGTAATTATCTCCTTTAGTGACCTTTTCAGATCACCCTTCTGCAACTACAAGAGCCTCAGTCACAACACAGCAGAGTGCAGATTGCCCCAGCAGTTGGGGGAACTCCAGCAGAGATGAGGATGGAAGCTGCTCTTCCATGTGCTATTTTCTGAACTTCCTAAGCACATGGAAAAGGAGTCATGTGAAATGATTACTGTTTCCTGCAAGGTATAAAACTGTCTATATTTATCGCTTTTTGTTCTCATGATATACAGTGGCCGAATGGGCCCCATAGCAGTGGTGCAGCTATAGGTGAGCAAGCAGATCAGCACTTAAGTTAGCTGAACTCTGCCCTTTTCCTTTCATCTCTTCTTTTCTTACATATTCTACATGATTCTACCTTGTACTGTTTGTGTGTTGTGGCTACAAAAGATAAGTGACAGTACAGCAAATAAGTGGTCTGTATGAGCTTGCAATGGCCCCACTGTCCAGGAGGGATGAAGGCACAGCTTAATTATGCAGGCCACTTATGGGAGTCATTATAAAATCTTAACACCACTCTGTGAAGGGCATGAGTATTATAAAAATCTTATTTCTGCAGTGAAATAGGAAGTTTAAAAATACATTCCTGCAACTAAAAGGCAATCTGCCTGATTAACCTTTAGTCCAAACGTCCAGGGCTCATGGGGAAAGAAAGATTAATTCTAACTGATGTAAAACAGCTACAAGAATGACTTAACATTCCTAATGGTGAAACTGTTGTCATTTTAACACCTTTTGACTCTGCATGACTTGAGGTAAGCACTGTCAGCCCTTAAAAGGTAGGAATCTCACTCTTGCAATGCCCTTGAGCTCCTTGTTTCCAGGCCTGTGGAGCTATGAGATAAGAGGGGACCTTAAAGCTCTGATATTCTGCTGTCTGGGAAACCTGCTACAAGCCCGAGACCGAGTCTTTGCCTCTCGGGATGGACTTAGGCTTGATGCCCAATTTTGTTTGTTTGGAGGTTTCACTCCTTTCTAGTGGAAATGAAAGAAAATATTATTGTTTATTGTTTCAGTAAAGATAATGGGAATATTGCTTACTCAATTGTCTTCATACAGTAAAACAGGAGTTGCTTGCTGCAGTACCTGTGGAATTGGGTTGGATGGATAAAGTCACAGAGATTTATGAGTAGGGGTCAAGTGATATCATCAAAGCCGATTCTTCTTGTGCCTCACACATAGCTATTGCCTTGGCTTCTCTAGGGCACAGCTACAAATACAGAGAGAAATGTGCTTGCACAGAACAGATTTTCCTCTCAGCTGTGCTTAGACACATTTGCATTGTACTCAGAAGTCTAATGTAAGAAGTGGTCTCAGCTGGCCAAATCTTTGAGGATCTCAGGAGTGGAAAAGCTTTCCCCCCTTCTTGCTTTTGATAAGATGGAAACTGGAAATTTTAACCTGTTCCTTCCAGTGAGTGAATTTAGTAAGTCTGAAAGAGATGTCTTTAGATATGCAGGTTTATCACCTCTTTGAAATGGAAAGCTGTCTGTTCTGTCTAGCATTCTGTTTTCTGTCCAGTGGAGCCTAAAAGTTGTTTTACTCCACCAAGGAAATGTAAAATGAAGGGGAAGATTCTGCAGAACGCTCTGTTGAGCTCATTTGGTAGGATAAGACATTTTGCAGTCCTTGGGAATGGAATGTTCTCTGTATACCAAAGAGAACCTCCTTTTCGGACAGGGGTTCCCCCAGCAGGGCATCCACGTGTGTATCAGAGGTGTTAGTGCTGCAGCCACGTTTGTTCTGTACAACCAATGTGTGCTCTGCGTGTTAGGTTTTGCACTTGAAAATAGGCTTCCTGATGTTTAGGAGGAAAAAAAATCACACATCTTTGTCACACCTACTTATGCTACAGTCATTCAGAATAGCAGCTTGCCTTTTCTGGTATTAAAGAAGGAGAAAAGAACAACAGGAAGGAGAATTACAGGAGCATCATTATTATATGTGTGCCATGTTTCAAGGGTGGCTCTTTGCTTGAGGATAAGCAAAGTTATCTCTGGAAAAACACAGTACCAAAGGAGGACAAGGCAAGTAAAAAGGGCTCAACAAACACAGCCAGCTTTAGATAACAGGTGATGTTAGGCTGGCCTGGGTAAGGGAGGGCTGCTTGTGGGAGCCCATCGTTAAAAGGCTCTGTCTTGGCCCACTGGCAGAGGTTGACCCTCACTGCTACCATACTCTGCTGCTCTGCAAGAAGTGCTTGCTGTCTGCGAGCGCATGGGTGTTTTTCCATTCCTTTGAGCCAGAGCCTCCGTTGCAATGGGGGACATGCAGCAATCCCTTCACTCCAGCTGACATCCATCCCTTTCACCCCTCAAGTCTTCAGCATCCTCGTGAACAGCAGAAAGTCCTTCTCCCTCTTTTCCCAGTTAGGGGAAGGTGTTGAGGGAATGGGGGAGGGGTGGGTGGGTGGGAGTGCAGTAGAGGCAGTTCGATTGGGCAGGTTGAGAATTGGCGGCAGGAGGAGGTTGACCCTAGGTTTTATCTCTGACTAAGGGGGAGTTGTTGTCAGGTGCCCCCTTAGAAATGCTGGCAGTCACAGCGCTGGGAAGAAATGTATGGAGGGCTCCCGGCCGGCTCTGCTGCTGCCTGCCCCATTCGGATGTAAATTATCTGGGGGCTGGCAGGGTGGGGGGGTTGCTACAGCTGCAGCACCCCAACCCTCGCAGACTTACTTCCTGAAGAGGCAGTGTGTCCTCATAATAATATTCCTCAGCAATAAAAATGCACATGTTCTATGTACTCGGAGCCAGAGATTAGTCTGACCCAGTAATACTCTCCATCAGCAGGCTTCTTAAATCAGACACGAAGAACGTAGAGGGAAAAGTATGTTAATTTACATCCTCTATATTCCCCACCATAGGCACATCACAATAGGGCTCCTGTTCCCTCTCGTCGCCTTCCCGAGCAAAGCAAGGTTCCTCCCACCTACCCACAGCCCTTCAGCGAGCGCGAGCGCAACTCCCACACGAGTCTCCTTGCCAGAGTTTCAGCTGCTGGTGCTGCTTCCATGTGCAGGCTGCTCTGGCTGCTGGGCTCAGAGGGTTGATTTTTAAACTGTTTGTTGAGATTCCCATACACAGCCCCCCCTCACTTAGCTGCATTTGGCTGTTGATTTGTCCTCCCTCCTCGGCACCTGAGTCCCAGTTTGCGGCGGCAAGTGGTACCTAAACACACAGGGAAGCTGAAAACAGAAGGAGCTTCTTGGTGGCATGAGAAGTTTGCAGGATCAGTGGCCTCTGTCTCCAGTCCCAGGAGCTACATCCACTTTCCTGCCAGGATGTCCTTTGGTGGTCCTCCCATACTCATCTAGTCTGAACTGACACCTGAGTGCTCCCTACTTCCTAAAATCTATTGGGAGCTGAGAGCATTTTAACTGCACAGGTTTGTATATCGTGGATATTTGCTGGGTATCACCCACCACTCTGGAGATGTTTCCTACCATAGGAAGTCTCTTATCCATACGCAGATTTTTCTAGGCTTTTCACTACTTGCCATAATTAATAATAAATAGGATATGCATGAAACTGTTGTCATTGGCAGCTCTCTGCTGACTGATGTATAAAACCCATTAGAAACCGATTATTTGGATTATTAATTTTTTTTACAGGTCATCCTATATGTGATATTCTATTGCTAATTTGTTACTGATTCTCTAAGTAGCTGTAGTCTTCAAATAGGAAATATTCCTGATGCCTTCTTTTACTGATGATTCCTTGTTTGTGGTTTCCGTTATTTTAAGAAGTGGATCTGGAGGCACAAGCAGGAAAAGAAAAAGGAATAAAATGACAAATGGACCAAAAAGATTAAAATGACAAATAATATGTGGGCTGCAGTCTTCCAAAAATCCAAGAATAAATAAGGCTTCTTCTGAAGTGCTTTGAGGAGGATGTTGATGATAATTTTTTATCTATTTTTTTCAGTGAGATATCCAACTTCTTAGATAAAGTGCCCTAAAAACTAGCCCATGTTAACAAAGTCACATCAAAATAGATTTTACTGGACTATTTTTGTGAACGAGAGTTTGAGATAATGAAAAAAAAAATCATCCAAATGAATTGAAGAATATATCTACCTGTGGTAGATATATTATTGCCGTAACGATCCACATTGAAGCCTCTTGTGTGCTAGACCTAGACGTACCTGTAGAAAGGGTTGTATGCAATAGTCCCTGCTGATTGATGGTTTTTCAGCCACTGCCTGCTGTCTCTTGGAATATATTGACTTTTGAACAGAGCAGTTACCAGGTTCTTAAGTAGAGTCCGGTGTTCAGTGGGACTTCTCAGATGTTTCTATCTAGACATAAATACTTCTTTTCAGTCCTTTGATCTGTTTCTTTCTTCTCAAGTTTTATCTGACTTTGTGGAGAGGGGCAGAAGAGCTTAAATTTTGAGGATCCTGAATTGTTTCCCAGTCTCATTCAGCTCGATTACAGTAACACCATGGGTCAGTTTGGCCCCCTGTTTCCTCTTTCTGTTATCTTGGCTCGCTCCTCCATGGAAACCAGCCGTCCAGCACTCACTGCCCCTTGCCACTGGGCCCCTGGGCACTTTGCCCAGTTCACAGCTGCTGTGGGGAGCTGCTATTTTTCTCTCTCCTACTATAATAGCATCCTTATGAGGCTTTCCCCAGCCTGGCTCTCCTCTGCAATAGAAAGTTGCATGTTTCCGCACGTGGCTTATGCTGTGATATTTGGGTTCATTTAGTATGCGCCTGGGAGTGCATCTTAACTCTAGAAAGAAAAAAAAGGAAGGGGAAGAAAAAAAAAAAAAAAAGAAAAATGGAAGGTCAGGCCAGGGAAATCCTAGTCTAGCAGGAGTCAGAAGAAAACAAAAACAACAAGTGGATTTGTATGGGAAAATTGCTTTGGCTGAACTGGCTGCGTGGCGGTGTCGGGCAGTGACAGTACAGGCATCTGCCTTCTGCTGGGCAGACTTGGGAGTGCTCAGAAAGCACTGGGAAATCTCAGTTTTTCAGTAGAAAGCCAGTGATAAGGGTAGTCTATTTGGAGAAAATGCCAGAGGTGGCTGACTGTTCTCAGCAATCTTTCGACTTGACACGTTCTTGATGCAAGAGAGTGTATGAGGGTTTCCAAAAGGGTCCGGTCTTTAAATATTGGGTGTATCTTATTTTACAGAAAATACCTGCTCTGTATTGGTGCCAGGTTCATCCAGGCTTCCAACCTTTATCCTATAAATCAGGCAGAATTTTATTCTAGATGTCTTTTACACAATCATTTCCAAGTTAGGGCATCATCACCTTTCTCTCCCTGAATCTTTATTACCTTCCCCTGACTTTACAGCCCAGGTAATACCAGCCCCCTCCCACCTGCTATGCCTTGCCTCTACCTAGTGGTTTCCCCTTGACTCTACCGCATTGTCCCTGGGAGTACTTAATACACAGAAACACAGGTTGCATCATTCCCACCAATCTTCCCCTTACAGGATTTTCCTCCCCCTTTCTGCCTGACTTCCAGTAGGATAAAATAGTAGAAGATTTTTACAGAAACTTTTGCTTTTATTGCCTCACATCCTCTTGCTCCACTGTTAATTGCACATTACAGCAGAATATTCAAAAGGAGGAATAGCATCCTCATACCTTTAGCCTCAGTTCTAGACTCCTTGTTACCAACATGTGAAACAGGTGTCTGGATACACTATGTCTGTGCCCCTGGACCATGTTCACTCTAGCATGACATCTCCCATTTGACTTCTTTCTGGACCTGAGCAAATTTACCAAAGCAAATCCTTTGTGTAGTCACGTACGAGGCAGTAGGGGAATTTCAGAATTAGTCTGATAGGTTTTTTTTGTTGACTGGTGCGATCTGGAGTGCACAGAATTCAACGCTAACCTTTCAAAGGAGAACAAATAGCTTGCATTTAATTCTAAATCTATCTCCTACCCCAAAACACAAAGTAAATAGTCATGGAGTTGTAAGAAAGGAGTCGTCTCCTGGCTGATTAGAAATGTAGATTAATGACAATATGGAAAGAAGTGCAGTGATTTATGACAGTGTGGAAAGAAGTGCAGTGATAGCATTCAAGTTACTAGAGAAAGGGTCTTTCATCACTGGAAGATTGTAAGCCTTTCTCCACCTATAACTCACTAGTTGGTTACTGGAAGTAACACTATTTTAAGACATTATTTACCCTCCTAGGCAGGGTTGATGTGTTTCTGGAGATGTGTGTGTTTCTGTGTATGTCATTGGTAGTTTCGAACTGGTAGTGAAAAGTAAATTTAAAGCCAAATACTGCAATCTTGTCTTCATCCTTCTGTGAGAAAATTTCCTGTGGCTGTTGATGTAATATGAGTAAAAGGAACAGGGGAAAAAAACAAAACTGAGAATGTGATATTGACGTAGTATTCACTGGAGGGAAAAAAAGTGTGATTTTTCAGGTGCTTCCTATACAGAAATGAAGGTGATGGAGCAATGGAACCAGTCTACACAGGTCTGATGGTCACTGATATGTCTTTATTTAAGATTTCAAATAGCTGTAGATGGCTTGCCCTGGGCTTGTGGAAGTGTATCCTGTTCCTGAAGCAAAGGATTGGGTAACCTAATTGGTTTGTTCCATTCCTAATTTCTCTGGCTAGCAGATCAGTTTTGTAATCAAAGTGAGGTGATTGAATGCATTTGAATTGTTGATGTTAGTATTAGGTGTCAGATAAATCACTGCTATCTATCCTGGGGAGTAGTTTATTTTCCTGTACTGCGTATAGGTCCTCAAAAAGCTTGCCTTTGATCTGAGGGAGAAAAGATTGCTCCTTTGCAGCAATCAAAAATACAGGTCTCTGAAGCCATAAACCTCTCCACTGCAGTTTTTAGAATGAGGCATGGCAAAACATGTCATCTGTGCTTTTTCTTCTTCTAAGAATAGTCTAATTGAATTCTTTATATGCTTGGTTACATGCCACAAGTCAAGGGGAAAAACAATATGCATTGTTCTTATTTATATGACCATCACAGTAATGATACAACTACTTGAGGCAAAGATCTCATTGGACTAGACTGCACAAATTCAGAATTTTCCAAAGTTATTATTCAGTAATTTCAGAACAGTTTAAAATGGCAATGAAAACATTTTTTCCTTTTTCTTTTTCTTGGACATAGGCATTTTGTGTATGTTTGACAAGCAGATCTTGGTTTGTAATAGTCCTGACAGCACTTATTATGATCTGTGAAGTCAGTAATTTGTGAGCTCCAGTTTTACAGAATAATTTTTATAGCTAGCATCTAACAAGTCACGATAGATTTAATCTTTTCATTGCTTCATGTATTTTTGTGAATCATTCAGTTAATTCATGCAACTATTTTTATTCTTGTGGCACTGACTGGACTCTGATATCAATACAGCTATCACTTGAAACGGTTATTAATATGAGATGTGCTAAAAAAATGGTGTTGTGTAGACATGTTTTTCAGCTCACTGCTTTCTTCAGTGAGATGAATGTGAAAACAAGGGCTTACCTAAAAATTTGTACAGCTTATTTGTTACAAATTATGATGCATAATAACACATAGGTTCATTCAGAGGCATAGTACGTATGCACAACTGCCTTTTTCCATGGTTCCTAGATGCTCAACCCAATCATTTACCTTAACTGGAAGGATGTGCAAATAATGGAATTGAATGAAATAGTCCAACACCAGTGTACTGAACATTTGGTTTATGCATCTATCAGGAAAACTTAAGTGTGTAATTTAGTTCCCAAATTCAGAGAACTGAATCCAAAACCACATTTTCAGTCTTTCTGGTCATTTTTGTTAGGTAGAAAGTTTGAAAGTTTTGCTTTTATAATAAAATGAAATGTCAAAAAAAAAAAAAAGAAAGAAAAAAAAAAAAGTAGCATTGAAGTGGTGAATGCCATTTAACTAAAGTCCAGAAAAACAAAAGCTGAAGCTTCCAACTTCTACTTAGTGTTTTCTTTTCCTTTGTGTGAGTAACAGAAAAAATGTGAGGTGGTACTTTAAAAAACCAAATAAGGAATTGTACTGTTTGAGTGGTGGGCCAACTTTTGGACTTGCTGGAGAAACACGTAAGTATTAGCAAAGCTTGGCAAAATTACAGAGCTTTTGCATATACAGAGTTTAATCAAGATGAACATTTTTCATAGGCAAATCTCCTTCTCTGTGAAAAATGTACATGGGAAAAATAGAAATGTTTTGTTTCACAGATTCCTGAACAGACACACATTTTTGGGGTACTGTAAGAATGTTTAAATCAGCTAATTCCTAAATGATTTATTTTATTTCATAGAAGCTTTCAGTATTTCAACTTCTGTTCCATATCAGGAAAAAAGTAAACATCAAAACAGTTACTCAGGATGAAAAGTCTGTTTCATCAGGTGAAGTTCTTACTTTATTGAAGTAAACCCAGCTGTTATTGAGAAAAGCATGTGGTTCTGAAACTCCCTGAACCCACTCTTACTGTCTCTTTTTGCCTACAACCTCCATTGTGTCCAACCAGAGCAATACCTTACTGAGAGCCCACAATCCTGGGCAGTTAACCAACCCCCTAGGCACTCCCTATGTCTGATCTCAGGGGTTGTACATCTCTTTTATTAATATGCCTATCAGAATGAAGGAAATAACTAGGTGATAGAGCTGCAGAATTTGCTACTCAAAACAGGTGGAATTCACTATAGACGCAGTAGGTGGACTTTCAAGGTCTGTTTGGTTTAGGAGAAGAAAGTTATCAAAGAGAGCATGAAAGGGAGAGGTAGAGAAGCTGTCCCCATATTGCCTGGTGCTTTGTGCTAGCTGGTGTGTTTGTGGTTCACCTGGATGATTAGGGATCTCCATTTCTCTTGGTATTAAAAAGACACAAACCTGGTGCACTGGCTCCCCTTCCATTTAGAGGTGGAGCTGGAGACTCCCTGGAGTTGACTGGAGACAAGGAAAAGGACAATGCAAGCAGGGACAGTGGCAGGCTTGGACCATATGCAATTCCATGTGGCTGTTCATACCTCAGGCAGGACAGCCTTCAACACGGTGGTTTGCACTGGTAAAAGAGCGTGGAGATCTTTTCAGAAATGCAGCTTGTCACACCTTTATTTTGTTTTTATCTCAGTTAAAGGAGATGGGAAGATGTGAAGCTGTAATGCAAAGTGTTGTTCTTACATTTTTATCCATTTATCAGATGTATGGAGCAATGTTCCAGCCCCTTCTGTTCCCCTTTTCTTAAAAATTTACTCCCCCTCTTTTCCTGTTTTTCTGCCCATTCAAAGAGTCTTTTTTATTCATCATTAATACCCAGAACTTGAATTGTTTGATTTTTACACTTTCCTCTGGGAAAAAACACCTATTAGAATCTTGTCCTTGCTTTTCTTCCGTAGAACTAACTGTTTGCCAATATATTACAGTTAATTTTCCTTTAGTGTATGCCATTTAAAAAACTGTGTATTTTAAGGGAAGCAGCACCCAAATGTATGTTCCTAATCATGGGTAACTCTTGTATGATTTTCCTTTAGAATTCACAAGCGTGTTATTTGACATGTTAATTATTACATTGGTATATGACTAAGGATATAAATATCTCCTCATTTTTCCCCCTCCCTCGCTTAAAATTTTGTTTGAGAACATCAGTACATTTTACCTGTGAAAAGCCCTGGATTAAATGCCACCCACAAATGATTTTCTGCATGTTTTATTTTGCCAGAAGAGGTTGTCAGACATTGGGGGAAAACAATGTAATATTGGCTGACCTAAGACTTCAATCAACTAACAAGGAAGTTTACAAAAACTGTCATATTAACTCTGCACATCATTTTACTGGGGCAGAAACCCTTTGTCACACAGCACTTATTTCTTGCTTTGCTTACCTCAAGGCACAAAGCACAAACAGGAAAGAAATGTATTCCTTATTTCTGATGCAAATAGTATTCTGCAAATATTAAATATGCCGAAGAGGTTTCCTGTCTATCAGTCAGTCCTGTTTCAGCCCAGTATAACCCAAATATGTGGTATTTGACTTGTGTGTTTAGGTTAGCATTGTTTTGAATGGAACCCTTGGATCTGAGGGTAGCATCTGGTTTTAGCCCTGCAAGAAGCCAGTGGACTGCTTTCACATTGTCTTTTACCAAAATGGTTGAAGACATTATGCACAGTGTTTACATGTATTTTGATGGTGATTCTAAATCCACATGCATTTCAAGTTTGTAAAGGACTGCTGTTCACTTCCCTTTCTATTACTATCAATTTTACCCTCAACTTCCTCAGTCCAGTCCTTAAGGAAGGTTTCCCTTCAGTCAACTGCTTCCTGAGCCATAATTTTATAAATATATAATTTCCCCCAAATTTTGTCCTTCCTTTTACTATTTCCTTTTAACTGATCTTCTAACAAAATCTCATTTCTTCTTTTCCTTCAGCCTTCATTTTCCATTGAAATACAATGTCTCTCAGAGCCTCTCTTTTCTTCCTTAAAACTTTTCCACCCATTCATTTATTTTATTGCAAGTCATCAAACAGATGCCTTCCTCCACATGCTGATACTTCCTGCTGGAACCTCTGTTCCTGCTCTGGTCACTTTTCCATGTTTATAACACCCTTCCTACTAGCTGCCTTCCTTTTTGCTTTGTCTACTCCAGCCTCTTAACATTCATTGTCAAAATCATCTTCTTGCCCATCTCTTTAGCCATATTACACTTCAGTGGAATTTTTTGATAGCCTTTTCTCTTTTTCTCAATCAAGTTCAAGCTGCATTTTGCTCCCTGCCAAAGCCTCTGACACTGTTCCTGGTTTTAATTGAGCAAATAAATAGTAATGTTAAAAAAGAACTGGAGGCCTCCTTGGTGCAGTGGTTCTCCGTTGGGATCTATGTGTCCAAGGGAAAAATAATCAGTGCAGCTAAGAGAATTCTGGGAGTTTCTTTGCAAAGTGCCAAGTCAAGCTGTGGCCACAGGCTCTTCCTGCAGAGGTGGCATAGCCCAGGGTTCTGTTATAACAGAGTGCAGCAATTAGTGGTCCATTTCCACTGAACACAATTTACAAAATGCTCACATCCAATAGTAGGACGAGCCAGGAATCTTCTGCAGGGATCTGAACTTTTTCATATCAGCTTCTTCAGATGTAGTCACTCCTCAGACCCCTTCCTTGCTTTTTCTCAGCCTCCCTTTCACACCTCGTTTCATGGTGCTCACCAATCTTTTGCTCATGGCCCTGGGGCTGTTATTCCTCCCTTCTTGCAATAAAGTAATGAATCCTCTATTCCGTCTCTCATAGTCTTGGATTAACAACAGTCTCAGCCCATCAGCTCCCAGGAACCATGTGTGATTTCAGTCTGGTTTCCCACACCTGTGATTCATTAGTCAAGGGAACATAAAAGCTGAAAAAAAAATCAAGAACTTCTCTGAAATGTAAAACGATTGTGGGCCTCACTTCATATTCAGACTTTTCTTTCTTCACCACTCGACCTTCTGGATCTCAGGATCTAGTGCAAGGTCAGGCTCCTTCAGGTTCTCTTCCCTCTTTTCCTCACCAGAGGGCAGGCAATTTATTATTTGGGTCCTGAGGCTCTGAACAAGGTTTCACATTGAAGAGATCTATTACTACAGCATTTAAGCTTTCGGACACCTGCTATAGGCCTTTTAAACACCTTGTGTGGAACTCCTGTCACATCTCCTACCTCTCAGCTCCATTGTGACATCTGCTAGGTGTGTTCATTTTTTCATGCTAGGTATTCCTGCAAAATGATAGTCGCTGCTAAACTGGATAATCATATTGATACTGATACCACATGGCAACAGACTGCTCAGCTTGATCAAACCCACCGCAGTGTTTCAAGTCTCTTCTCTGCAGACTGAAAGATTTCTTGGTTGATACTGGAAAAATATAACCACAAGCAAAAAAGTTTAAAAAAAAAAAAAAAAAAAGAAAAAAGAAAGCCAAAACCCCAGCAACACAAACTTTTTTTGCAATGGGTTTTAAATTCTGCAGAAAATGAAGAGATAAAATGTGTCAGAGCTTATACCTGCTAAATCCTCTGACAGCTGCTTTCTCATCCTGCTGCCTGAAAATGAATCAACTTAATTATTCCTGTGGCTATGTATATCCAGACGGCTTAGAGTTGCCTCTTTATCGCCAGCTACAGTAACTGTCCTTGTGTTCTGGAATAGTTAAGAAGATTGAAAACTGTGGGGTTTTTGTAATTCCAGAGTACACAGACAGTAATAGAAGAAATGGTCTGGAATTTTGGAGTCTCTCATCAATGGTTAGATTGTGCCAGGACTGAGTTTAAATTTGCTTGTGTAGGATGGCATGTTTGGATTAATATTCTAAAGTAATATGGAGTGGAAGCTTGGTACAGGCTGTCACTGAGAGACTAGTGTAGTGAATTCACAGACTGCAATACGTGGAGATGGCAGGGGGGAAACAGCATTAAATTATCTTGAAAGGACCTTGAAGTCTCTCAGGATGACTATTCTGAGTACTCTGAAAATATAACCATTGATCTAGTTAAGACAATTTATCCTTTGGAACAGTCTAAAAAGTTGTCTTGAATTACCTGATGCACACATTAAACATGTAAAGTTTTCATTAAAGGAGTTGACAGGTGGCTTGTAAACTGAAGTCATTTCCTTTCCCTTCAGAATTAGATTTTCTTTATGGCCTCCTTTGTCAGTAAATGCTGTTCATTAAGAATGATTTGGCCATTTCATTCTTCAACCTTATTTTTGCCTGCTCTGTGAATTTAACTGAAGGAAGTCCCTTTTTGACCGAAATGATCAAACTCGATCTCAACCACCAGATGATGTTTTCTCCTTAATTTTTTACCCTATATAAATCAAGCTGCTTCTTTTGGAGAACATTTAGATAGGAAGGAAACTAGGTATGAATTCTTGACAACCAATTTGCAGAGATGTCTTTCCTCCAGTTTTCTGCTTGTTAATTTTTGAATGGTCATGTGGAAAAGCTAGTGAATGAAGCCTTAAAACTTCTCACATCTCAGATGCTTCGAGTCTGGTTGTAGAGGTGGTGTGTCTGGATATAGCTGCTCTTTTATCATATGCTGCAATGAGGTAGGGGAATCATGTCTTGCAGTACTTGCTAATGTTGAGCCAAATTAGGAGAGCACTGAGCTGAGCACATCATTGTAACGTGGGCTCAGAATTTATACCTAAGTCTTGTTTGTGCAGAAGTGGACTGTCAAGATTAATGGCAATCAGTCAGCATAACATACTGACACACACAACCCTGTGAGTTAGTCATGAAGCAGCAATCAGTGTAACGTGTGCCCCAAGATACTAGAGGTGCAACTTAGTGGCTTCTGTGATGGTCTCTGGATGTGTTCTTGCTGCTGTGAGAGGGTTGTTCTATGTGAAAGGACATGCTTATTCAAGAGAAACACTGATACCGTGGGGAAATTATGAGAAGGGTTCATCTGTCTGGTGCTCCACAGATGGGTTATCCTGAACGTCCAGACCTTCAGACTGTTCTGGGGGAAGTTTCTGCGAAGATTGATGCTGTGAGTTCATAGAAAGAGTGTATCTGGTGAGTGGAAGGCTCAGACTTAAATTTCCAGAAGCTCGCAGGCCATGGTAGGTGTCTGAGATGGCAGCCTGTCTTCTCCAGTCAGTGCCAAGGATAAACTTTGCATTGGTATGGGGTAAGTAGAGTAGAGAGCTTTGTGCCTTCCGTAGTTACAAACAAGCCACTGAAATGTGGTCAGTGGGAAGGTTGCTGTAGAGTTTGGCGCTGATAAACTCCTCTTTCTGACATTGACAGCTTCTCTCTTTTTATTTTGTCCCCGTATAGAGCCCAAGTCTTCAGACCTCTGATCCATCCTGAGAGGAAGAGACTTTATTTGCATGGGCAAAAATTGTCATGGCAAGAGAGGGAAGGAAGAATAAAAGAGGGGGTAAATGTTGGAAAGGCAAAGTAGTCAGAATGTAATGTGACAGAGATGAGGCCAAATAAGCTAAACACAAAGCTAGACTAAAACAGCTTAACGAAAAATACATAATTTAATGTTATGATGATACTGACTGTAGAAATGTAAGGCACATTAGATGGATACAAAATATGGGGAATAAGCTCCTGTGATTAAATGAAAAAAAAGTATTCTTTTTTTTCCTACTGTTTTTCTCTTCATGTGTTCAGTGGATTTACCTGACTTAGTCGTAATGCAGAACTCGGGATTGTCTTACCATACAAGAGGTCGTCAGATAAAAAGCACATGATTTAAAGCAAATGTGCCCTCCGAAACAGTCATTTCTAAGTAAGAGTAACAAAGCATAATGTAATTAAAACAACTGTCTACAGGGTTTATGTACAATCACATTGAGTAGAGACTACCTTTAATTTCATTGTAAGGTCAGGCACATAGGGAGGAAGGGTTGATGCTGTCTCTCAGACAGCAGTAATCAACGGCTGGCAACTCAGCTTTGGAAATTGAACAGATTAAAAGTTCTTGGCACTGATTCCCAAATGCTCAGGAGACTCAATGCAATCAGCAGCTTTGACATTTTGGCCAGCTAGTTAAATAGCGTTGGCTATAAACATTATGAGGCAAGTGACCACCCCCTTATGTGCTAGGCCCGGGGCATACGCTTCCTGCCTTCTGTCTTGGGAGCCTCTAAACCAATGACCTCTTTGATGATATCCTGTGAATAACTTTCCAGATCATAGTGAAGAAGAGGAATTTGCATTGTTTGCATGTTAACCGCAACAGTGAGTACCAGAGAAGGGAGACAAGGGTTCATACAGGATTTTGCAACTAAGCATAAATGACAGCTCCCTAAGTCTACTGAATTTGAACCTTCTTTGCATTGTTTAGCCAAGAATAAGTGCTGCTTCATATGGACGGTTCATAGATCAGACTGAAAAGAAAATCCGCATACATGCAACTCTCTAAAGTACAGTATTTGTTTATTTGTTTGTCCATTTATTTTATGGGAAAAACTACTCATAGAGGCGGTTTCCCCAGTGCAAGTGCCTGAATTTAGGAAACTAAATCTATATGTAAACAACAAAAAACAAGATCTGTACAGATATTTGCATGAATGCATGAAACTGGAATTGCGTGCATGCATAAGCAATTGCAGGACTACATTTGCTTGCAAATCCAGTTTAGTGCTGAAGAATTCAGGTGATATGGTAGTGATAGTTAATATAGCAGTGCAGTATGGTTAATTTAGCAGTTACACTATACCTGTTTCTTTGCAATTGCAGTAATTTGTTGTAATGGCCAGGGAATTTGATCCCATGAGCGGCAGTGGGCTTACACGTTTGAATTAAGCTACCTGGTTTTGCCTACTTCTTTTGCATGATACCGCAGAAATGATGACTGCAGGCTGGATCTAAAACCACATGTAACAAAGTAGTCTGGCACAACTTCTCAGTGGGCCTGAGAAAGCAGAAGTGAAGCCAGCGGCTGAAAGTCACATTCTCTGTGAGGGTAAGAAATTAAGCCCAGTTCGTTGGGAGCCTGGACAGTAACATTAGGATGTACCAATAGCTGAAGACATTTTCAGTGGGCAAGGTTAGTTTCCGGTCTCTCCCCTCTTCTCCATTCCTGGTAGTTAATAATAATTAGTCCTAATTAATAATATATAAATATATAAAATATAAATTAAAATTAATTAGCAGCAATAAATAGTCATTGTCAAGAAGGCAGAAAGAGGAAGACAGAAGATATTTTTAAACATCCAACTTGTCAATGGGATTGTCTACTTCATTTTTTCCCACTATTCCTTGGAGGACATTTCCTTCATTACATTTCCTAATCCCGTTTAGGTATTAAACCAAGACCCAGTGAAATCAGCAGGAGTATGCCACTTGCCTTGTTGGGCATGATCCATTGACCTTCAGGTGTTACAGTTGTTTGACCTTCTAGTTTGTCATTTCCAAGGTGTGACAGCACATTTCTTATTTGGATTGGTGCAGTCTAATGAGCACTCTCTGAATGCAGTCAGGGAGGCGTTAATCCCTCTAAGCCGTCAGATGGCAGTCAGGAGTTCATCTTTCAGATGGGGAAGTAGCCAATTCCCACTGGCAGACCAGCTAAGTAACTCTTCAGAGGGATTTAGCTGCACATGGCCACCATCTAAAACCAAATACTTCCGTATGAAATGAAGAGTATGCAAGTGTAGACTACAGAATTCAAAGTTGCTTTTTACCATCAATCTAAGTTTTAGAAGACTTCTTCAAATACATAGCAATGTACCTATTAGATTTGTAGGAGTGGATGGAGTGGAGCTCAGCTTTGCTGGCCCAGGTTTGCAAGATGTACCAAGAGTAGGATCTTAACTGCAAGGATGCATTCAAAGCAAGGCCCCAGCCAAGTGAACGTAGGTAGGCTGCCTCGTCCAGGGAGTTGCAAATGTGGCAAAGGCATTTGCTGCCCACCTGAGCCAACACCTTCGAGAGAAGCATCTTGCTCCTCTTGAAGTAGATCTCTGGGATGTAGTCCCTGTAGTAAGGAAGAAGATTATCTTCAGTTCTTTAATTGCTTAGTTTCACCTGCTGGACACAGCTAAAATGAGTGCTTAATTCACATCTGAGAATGAAGTTACATCTCAAGAAGCAAAAATAGAAAACATAGTGCAGAAAATGAGTTAGAAGACTGAGGCAACACATGTGAAGCAATGAAATATTCATGTGAAAAGAGAAATTTTCAGAATGATTAGGGAACCTCTGGGGGGCTGAGCTTCTGTTTTAAGATACATGGTGAAGGTGAAAGAATAAAGGAAAACTAACAGTGCAGAAAATGCTTTTGACCTCTGTTTGTGTAGCTGTTAATTTCTGTCACACCTGCTTTGATACCAGGGGGGTGTTACCATCTCTACTCTTTTTTAGCTCTTGGATTTGGGTGGGATGGGCCTTTCTAAGTCCAATAAACTGTTTTTTCAGCCAGCTTAAGCACAGCATCAGATAAATATTTCAAAGTGTGTGATTTGCACCAGCACCAAGGAAATGAGTGTGGAGAGACAGACAGTAATCTGTGATATATATTTATTTGAACTAGAGCCAAGCAATTCCCCTTAGTTAACTGTGTCTCAGCAGTTTTCTCCTGATAAAATAATTAATATGCAGATAGCTGTTGCCCAGCTATCCTTCACTCTCATTTTTTGGTTTGCATACTTTATGGCATTGCTTCAAAAGCAATCCAGTAATATCCTTGGCAAATTGATCTCTCTCCCCTGACTAATGGTCTCTTTTAGCAAGTTCTCTTTCCTTCAGTGTGTATGGCCATAATGTGCCTGCAGTGTAAGGCTCTCACAGAATCACAGCATGGTTGAGGTTGGCAGGGACCTCTGAGGGTCATCTGGTCCAGCCCCCCTGCTCAAGCAGGGCCACCTAGAGCCAGCTGCCCAGGACCATGTCCAGATGGCTTTTGAGTGTCTCCAAGGATGGAGGCTCCACAACCTCCCTGGTCACCCTCACAGTGAAAAACCGTTTTCTGATTTTCAGAGGGAACCTCCTGTGTTTCAGTGTGTGTTTCAGTGTGTGCCCATCACCTCTGGGCATAAGGAATAAGGGAAGTAACAGGCCACAGTTCGCAGCTTTGTGCCACTGCCTTCTGGTCAGGAGAGCAGCTCCAAGACCCAGCAGGAGAGCTGTAAGACCTGAAAAACTCTCTGCTGTCTCTCTTGTGAGCAGTTAGATGGGCCCCTGTAGCTTGTGCACTTCACCTGGATTGAGCTGGCAGAAGTCAGGATGTGCATCTGCGCTCTCAGTCTGCTCCTTAGGACTTCACAGCTTTTTCTGTTGTTACGAGTCTGGTGGTATATGTGTGCCTGTCCCCGACATGACGGGAGCCTCATCTCGGCTCAGAATGTGGAAGAGTCACTCTACGGCTGCCATGGGCACAAAAACTGCGGACAGAGCGGGACTTAAAATCCTGTAACCAGCAATTGTAATTTAGCTGTCTAGGGAGAGAGCAAAGCAATAAATGACACCCTCCCCACCAATGCCCCCCCAAAATAATTTTCTTGTTACAGAGCAGATGAGCTTTTGCTGTAAGCTGTGATGCCCTGTCAGAAGTTGGCTTATTATCTGGTTATGCTACTGAAAAATTGTCGTGAGACCACACAGTACTAATCATCTTCTATACCTAGAAACCTTACTGTGACCCACAGTAAGATTTGAAACAAAAACGCAGAAAGTGTTAACACAGGTTTTCTTTTTCTTTCCTTGTCAACTGCAGGTAATGCAGGTAGTGAAAGAACAGATAATGAGAGCGCTCACTACCAAGCCTAGCTCTCTGGATCAGTTCAAGAGCAAACTTCAGAATCTCAGTTACACAGAAATACTGAAAATACGCCAGTCTGAAAGAATGAACCAGGAAGATTTCCAGTCTCGTCCGATTCTGTAAGTACTGTCTTCTCTCCCCTCTCGTTTTTGCATGGAAGGATTAACAAATGTGAATGACATTTGTCAGCTCTTCTGTGGCAACCCAAGGAGGAAAGCTGTCCAGGGAGCCATGCTCAAAAGCAGTAGTGCAGCATCTGCTTGAAGTGCATTGTGTTTTCTTCTGGTGGGAATCCTAACTTTTTCTTTGAGTTCGGTTGAACCAGATTGAGCAAATCCCTACAGAGTCTCGCATGGCTTATTTGTATGAAACAATGCTTTGACATTTCCTAGCTTCGCATGATTGTGAGTCTGGTTTTGGTGCTGGTAGTGGCTTTTTAAAAAAAGAAAAAAAAAACCCCACAACTTTGTCTTCTGTCCAAGGGCCTTTAAAAATTCCAGATGTTACTTCCCTGAGTGAGACAGGGAGAAGCCCGGAAGAGGAGGAGCCAATACACACTGGTTCCATGAAAGAGTGGTGTCGTGTGTATGACTCGTTGTGGCTTTATCTTTGGTGTTAATGGCAAGCAGTTACTTACATGTAAATGATAACATTCTGGTGGCTAGCCAATGGGATTCTCATTTCCTTGTTGTTTACTGCAAAGTATCAAATGCTGATATCGCCACCATAGCTCCTTCCTGTTTCTCAGAATACCCTTTGTTCTGTTACGTGAAAAATGGAGGCCATACTTGGCTCTGGACCATATCTGGGCTTGTGGCTGAACTGATGGCACAGGACAGATGCAGACTCCATGGTGCACAAATGATGTGCTGAGAATAACAGGAACCTTCTGAGATCAGCAGAGAAATGGTGAGGACTCCAGAAGCATCAGCTGAAATGTCATGGAATCCTGATCCTGTTTCAAGTGGAACAGCTCGTGATTTTCTGAGTCTCCTTTTCAAAGCAAATGTATAGAGAAGGGTTTGGACCAGAGCATTTCAGGATTCAGAGGCAGGATGTTCATTTTGATTTGTTTCTAAAGGATACAAATACCTAAGTACAAGCTCTGGGGACACATTCTTCCAGGGGCAGCAGGGCAACAGCAGAAGGATAAGTTAAGTAGAATTTACACACTTAAATTTTGATCATGCCAATGTGGATCAAAGGGGGAATGCTTCTTTTATATTTTCAGTGTATTAGAAGGTAGGACCTAGTGCCCAATTAGAACTGATGTCACTCATAGTAATGCATCAATTAAAAAACTACAAATGGTTCCAGTCAGTTTTGCATCATTACACTGCTCAGAAATCCCCTGCCAATCCCCTGCAATGTTTAGTGGTTCAAAGCCACACAGTACTGCTAAGCTTGTCACCAAAGCTGCTCGTTTTCCCTGCTTTCCCTATGAGTCAACTGTTGAAGTATGATCCAGGCCAACTGTTTATATTCTCTTGCACTATCACCTAGTCTGATGAAACTTGCCAGTGCCCTCTGCAAGCTCTTTATTTCCAGTCTCACTCTGGCTAGTTGCTGCCACAGTGCGGAGTCTTCTTCCCCATCATGGAATGAGTGAAACAGCCAACACAAATAGTTAAAAGCAACTGAAGTGTTACCAGAGTCTCATTTCAGATTCAGGACAAAGGCTAAGGACAAAGGCTATAAAGGCTAAGTAAATCGATAAGGTGTTTAAGCAATCACAACTGCATTTGCAGAGATTTAACTCTATGCATTTGCATTTTGATTGCACCCATGATCACTTATTCTTGACTGTGAAAAGAAACAGTTCTTTCATTTTCCCCTTTGATTCGATTCCCTGTACTGAACTCTCTCAAATTGCATAGATGGCACAATTGATAGAAGTACAGAATCATGGCCTCATTGTAGGGAAAGAGACTGTGAATGAAGAGAGCAATCGTGGCTGTGCTGTATATTTTAAAGCCTTGCAGATACGCTAAAAGAAATTGCGTGCAACGGTGAATGTAAAGTCGGCAGGCCTTGTTTAATTCTGCATGAGAATATGGCAATCAGATGATGTTTTTTCCTGCCTTGAACGTGACAGAAGTCTTTCTTCTGCTGTTCATTCTATAAATCACTGAAGTTTTAAGTTTTTAAGCTGCTGGATGAGAGAAGCTTCAGTTAAGTTGGATTTGAATGTAAGCTGGAAAGTTTTGCCTTAGATCCTCGTAACTACAACAGCCTTGTTTAGCACAGATTGTTTCTTTTATACGAGCATTGTTGCATCACATGAGATTAAGTTTTTTCAATTTCAGAACAGAATCCTTTTAAGATTCTAGGATCATTATTGATCATCCAAACTGCCATTCCACAACAAAATGATAAAGTATCACTGGTTCATTTTTAATAGCTGTAGAAGAAGGTGTCTAGGAATCCTGTGAGCCTGTAGAGGACCAGAGGTCTCCTTGACACGTTAAATGGCAACAGAGATGGGTTAATACTGGATAAAGATCTGAAGTCCAAGTGGAGGCTTGCTGTTTAAAGCAGAGTTGATGTCAGCTACGGAGCCATTGCTAAGTAACATCTGTGTGAAAATCTGCAACATACAGGGAAATAGAGGGAAGGATGTGAATGCTTTTTGGCTTTTTATCTTACCGAGTTCTCTGCAGTGTTAGAAAGAGTCACTAACGCCTACTCTGAATGTGCAAAATGATTAGGAGAGGGCATAGCTACAAGCCAGAAAGATAGAAGGTCAAAACACATGAAAGCAGTTCTGGGATAACTCTTCTGTTGTGTTGTAACGATTTAAATGTCTGTAATATGCCCCGTCCTGGAAGAAAAACAGCTACCAAGAAAGAGTCTTAACTATAAGCTGGAAGGGTAAAAGCTTGGGACGGATATAAGTGGTGCTGAAGAAAAACTAATACGATTTGAATAATTTAAAAAGAATTTCTAATCATTTCAGGTTTGCCGAATTCAGGTCTGTTATTTTAAAAGCAAGTAACTGATGTTCAGTATGGCCTATAGTGCCGAGAGCAGTGGGATCAGAAAATTAGCGATCATATATATTACTGTGTGGTTCCCTCAACCCTTCTGTCTTACTAGCCCACTAACTTTTGCCATTCTTACATGACAGGAACACAGTAGGGAACTAATAGCAATTTTTAAAGCTGCTGCCTCCTTAGACTTTCTGAGTTTGTTCTCTCTCTCTTTGCAAGGCACGAACTGTTAAGCCAATGTCATCTGAAGGACAATAAATAAAATTGTCACAAAACATGTTTGCATTTATGTTCTTCCTTTAGCTCATTGTTCCTGTTTGATTTTAAAATTAGTCAGGAGGACCTATTTCTTATACAGAGATATTTTTTTCCTAAGCCTCCTCTCTTTAGACACTGACCCTGAGGAACTGAACTCCCTTGCCTTCAGATGGCTTTCTGAAGGAAATATAAAGATTTAAAGCAGCACATCTTTTGTTTAACTGTGTGCCAGGGTTTGATTTTTCTGCTCCATTTCTCTCACCTTGAAATGGTGGAACTGAAACCTTGACAGTGAGGAGCACTACGTGGCAGGACCACCTTGCAAAAATGTATCTGGAGTCATGGTATCTGAAAAATAGCTGAAAACCATACAAGTCAGAGTAACCATGTGTTGGCATGAGCTGCTGAGGACAGTAAGTGCGGGTGACCATGGCAAAGGATGGGATGGACTTACAGGGTGTCACTAAAGTCCAAAGTCAGTGAAGACTGTTTCTCTGTGGAGTAATGAGTTGTCTCCACAACCTCTGTGTGTTCAAGTTTGGGGACTGTAAACCAGAAGAGAGTACTACCTCTGAGCTTCACGGTTATGAGAGCAAATATATGCATGTGTGTAGAGGGACTCCAGCACATCAGCAAAGAGGCGGAAGGTGTCCCTTCTTTCCTACCTCCCTTCCTCCTGTGCAAAGTCTGCCTTAGACAGTGAAGCACTTCAGAGAGGATTACCTGTTTATTTTTGGATTGTTAAAAATCCTTCTCTTCCTCTGGTTTCTAAAGGGCAGATGGGGCTTTAGAGGACAGAAGAGGGAATGCTGTAAGCGAACAGTCAGATGTTAAAGTGCTGGGTGATGCATTCATTTTTGTTTTTTAAGTAGTGTCTTACAACTATGATGCTATGATGTCTTTAACACCTATTTAATTATAACCATCCAATTTCTGAATTAAACTACCTACATATCAAACTACCTAAATATCAAACTGTTGTTTATACCAATCTTGAATGTTTGAAATCAGGCCAACTGGAGATTTAGTCTGCAGCCTGGACTGTTGAGTAATCCACACTGTATCTTAACACTGTTCTCCTCAGCCCCTCCTCCCAGCTTTTACCTGAGGAATGGGGAAGCTCATCAGCTCAGTAAAAGGCAAGACATTTATTCAAGCACAAAATTCTTCTACTCAGAGTATTTAACCATTCAGCATATTCATATCTTAGTTCCCAATGAGAAAACAACAGTGCTTGAAAATTTTCCTAAAGGACTAATAATATATTTCTAAAAGGTGGCCTCTTTCTATAGTTACAATGCTTTCTTGATTTTTGACCAGCTAGATTTTCACAGCTTGTAAATATGCAGTGGGTTATGCATCAAGAACCCAAACCATTTTGTTAATACCTGTGAGAAAGGTGGCAGTTTTGTTTAAAGGCCTGATCTTTCTAGAGAGGATTTCCAGTGATTTCAGTGGGGGTCTGGCAGATCAGAGGTATAGGAACCAAATGAATGTGGAAATCAGCAGAGACTGGGTTCCCTAAGTTTTCAAGAGGAGGGAAATTTTTGTTGTCTCTATGGGATACCACAGCTTTGCTTCCTTTTGATGACTATTGCTGGAACATACTGCCAGACAGAATGATTTTTGGTATTACCTAATTTGCACAGCAATGCAAAATTATGGTTCTGACACACTTCATATTTTATAAATCCTCTACACATTCAGTTATTTTTTAATCTTACTAGGCTTGCTGTCAAGTTGATGTTTAAACCTGTCTTTTATGTATTCTTAATGAACCTAAGTGAGGTTATAACTGATGAATTCAGACATCTGTGAATCCATGTGATGGTGTATGAAATCAAACTTCACATGCTATGTGCATACGTTTTCTGCCTAGTTCTTGACATGTTGAACTCGTATCAAAGTAGGATGTAGAAAATGGATTTTCTGAAGGTTATATAATATTATTTCTAAATGTGCTGCAGGTTTCTGCACTCCTGGGCAAAGGTGAAGTTTGATCCTTGAGCAATCCCTAGTCATGGGTTAGTCTTCCACAAAATTCTGATAATAATGGATGAATTGAATGGCGTGGAATTAAAGAGCAAGCATAGAGCACTGGTCATTATTTTAGCTCATTGGCATTGTTCACTGGTTTTCATCGTTGTTTCAAAATGTGTTTTAGCCTTCTTGTGTTGTCCTAAATAATAGTGCTAGTAAAGTATACCGGCAGATGATTGTGCAACAAAAGGTGACAGACCCTCAAATAAGGTTCACAGTGCTCCTACGATGAAAGAGCATTATTTGCCACAGAAAAACCTTGTTGATGCATTATAGCAAGCGTTATTTTTAGATGAGTAAAGTAAGAAACAAATAAGTGACTTGCCTGAGTCATACGCTGATGTCGTAGCAGGGAGATGTCTACAACAGAGATATCCTGACTCCCATTCTTTGTTATAAGAAAAAGGGCTTTTTACTGGAGCAGACTATATTCTGACCTGGGCCTGTTGTGACTGCTGTCCCCTTCAAACTCCTTGCAGAAACGTCTTGTGAGACTCTGTCTCAGAGGAAAGAGGATGGTCTTTGATTGAATTTGACAAGTCCCTACTTTCTCTCTTCCCAAGGGAACTAAAAGAGAAGATTCAGCCTGAGATCTTAGAACTGATCAAGCAGCAACGTCTCAATCGACTTGTGGAGGGCACCTGCTTTAGGAAACTCAACAGTCGACGTCGACAAGGTACAGCTCAGACTGCCTAGTCTGGCTTTTTATTGTCACTTTTGTCTAAAAGTTGAGATGAGGAATACTACTTTTACTGGCAAGATCCTTGGTTGTAGTGCTGTCTTGACTGCTTTTACCAGGGGGCATCTGAAAGCATCTCCTAGTTACAGTTGTTGTACGATTTCCTGTGTTTTCCTGGAACTGCTTTTGGCTTCATCACACACATCATCTGGAACAAGTTTGACAAAAATCTCAAGCAGCAGTCTTGCACTCTGACCTGAGTATTTTGACTTCTGCCTGGGTGTCCAGGCTTCTTGTTCACCTCAAAACAAAATCTCTACCTCTGCAGGAATAGCACATGAAACTTGGTGTAGCCAGAATTTTAATATCTCAGACTTGGACCACCTTTATATATGTGATGAGCTCATTCTGCACCCCTCCCTCTAGTACTGCCCATGCTTGGGGTTTGTCTTATATTACCATATACATTAAATATATTATGGTGTTTAAATATACTTTTTAAAAGCACTTAGATCAGTAATTTGTGTACCTTCAGATGAACACTTGATTGACATGAGAAGATTATTTTCCCAATCCTATGAGTCATTGCTCAGCATTACGTTTACAGCTCATTTTATACAGTCAAACTCTCTATGGTTCTTTTCCCCTCAGAGAGGCACGCTTCTTTCTCTAGACAAAATAACGGGACCATAGTGTAAATTCAGCAGATTAATTACAAGCTGTATCCAAAAATTTCCCTTTAAAACCCTCATTTTGTGAGGATGCAGATTGCCATTTGTTTTCTGCTGTAAATACAATATAAGTTAGAAAGTTACAAAAGCTAAGAGTAAGAACTGACAAAGATCAATATTTGAGACCTTCAGATCAATTGGGGAAAACTGCTTTCTTCACAGAGATTAGTATTCCTGCAATGCCTCCTTCCTTAGAAACAAGGAGGCAATTTTCCTTAATGTACGGAGGTTATTTTGGAAAATTTCAAAGCCTTTATGAAAGGGTTGAGTTGCAGAAAAATGTGTTGCAGCTTTATATCCTGTCAAGCCTACAGACACCTATGAAGCCCACTGCACAGAGTTTAGGGGAAGAGCATTAATATTCCACTGTGACTTTCTGTACAGATTTCATAGGGAAGCATGATACATGTTTTCCCTTCAGCAGCATATTCACGGAGTGAAAGTAGCTGAAGTCATGCGTAGTTTGTTTGGCTGTCAGTAGTGAGGGTTGTTTATTTTATTCTTCTCAGAACCTTAATCCGAATGACTGAAATTCTAGGGAAGGAGCAGGGTTTGTGGCAAACATTCTTCTTTTGGCAGATCTCCAAGAGGAAGAGAGACGTTATTTTATCTTAAACTGTTGTTAGTTCATGATTTATAGGATCAAAAGCTTTAAGGGATATAAACTGGTTCAAATTATATGAGTGGAGTTGAAGTTAAAAAAAATCTTTAATAAAAAAAAAAATCAACCTAATCTTCTGGTCCACAGTTGAGAAGGTTTCTATGTATCATGCCTTGGAGTGAATTGTATAGGCCACCAGATTAATTGGTTTGATGTCATATTTATAAAGGGCCAAAAAAGTTCACAATTCTTTGGAAACAAATAAAACGTGCGACCATGCCTCAAAGAACTTGACCTTCTCTAAAATACATTGGGTTTTGTCAGATACAGGCCCATTTAGAAGGGCATGTTTCCATATCCCCTGAAGAGTTGTGTGTGCTTTACCTTAGACTCCCTGTATTCCCTGAAACAGAAGTGTCAGTTATACCCTGGGAGGGAGGGAGAAGACACAACCGTTGCAGAAGATAATGATGCATGAGGCCACCAGGACTAAACTCAGTAAGCTCTAACGCTGTGCAATCTAATGAAGAAGCAAAGCATGGTTTGTAAACACAAGTACGTTTGGTGTATAAGCCATTCAGTTGGGATCCTTTTTTAGGTATGTACAGTGCCTGGCACAGTCCAAATAGTAAATAGTGGCAGCTGGCACAAAGCAGAAGCAGCTGTCTTGAAATCAGCCTTTATCCTTCAGGGTCTCCTGTACCCCAGGCAGAGCAAGCTTTAAGAGCAGGGCTGTCATGATGTCAAGAGCTAGGAGGTGAAGTAAAGTGAATGGAGGACCAGAGGTTTAGCTAGTGGTACTAAACATTGGGACAGTCAAGCTTTCAGACAATTCCTGTGAATGTCCTGATAAAAATAGTACAAGTCCCAAATTCCTGAGTTTGTCTTCTGTTAGCCTTACCCCACCTCCCCATTTCCTCTCCCCCAACCCACCTCTGTGTACGTGTGCCCTGTGCTAGCTGGAGGTTCAGGACCCCCATCACCTGCCCGGTGCTCCAACTGAATTCACTTGCCACAGAGCATTACCAAGGCCCTCGAAGGGCTGTGGTCCATCCAGGTTGATATGGAGCTGAAACAGGAATGGGGAGTGCTGTGAGGCATCACGATTTGCCTGTTATGTGGCAACCTACTTGTAAGAGTAGTAAGATCAGGTAGGAGTTTTACTTTTGTATGTATACTGCCTGTTTTACCTTTCCTATGATTCTTTTTTTCCCTTGAGACAATCCTGGAAAAAATGTCACAAATCTGCAGATTGTACAAGAAGAACCTGAACGTGCCCTATACAGGAGAAGCTGAAAGCATTAAATTGCCCATTTGAAAAATAATTAACAGGCATTATTTCCCGATAAAGACTCCAGAGCAAACTTCTGTTAAGACTGTTGTTTGAACATGTGGTAGAACACACATGGTTAGTCACAGTAAGTTGAAAAAAATTGCTTAAAAAAAAATGAGCAGGGAGTTTACAGAGCCTCTTACAGCCCTTTGCGAAGAGGTGAAATACATGCATACATACTTGGCATTGGAAAGCCTGTAATCCAACAGGTGATTCATTGAGGGAGATGCTGAAGATAAAGCTGTGAGGTGTCTGTAGTCAGATCTCTGCCTTTTGTGTTTTGGCACAGGATTATCCTATCAGCAGGATCTCTCTGTAGCCAAAATTCAGAAATAACATTGTTGTCCCAGCAGGATCCTTAGCACTTTCAAAGAATATATGGCCTTTCCCTTTCAAGGTTTCGTAGGAGAACTGCAGCACTAAATCCTGTTTTTATTAAGCTTTCCTAATCAGTTGGAAATGAAACAGTAAATCCCCACTTTGTTCCTTGACCGTGGACATCAGCTGGCAGATAGACCTCTTCAGCTTTCTCCTTCCTTAGTTAATTCTGAAAAGAAAGGGGAGAAGACTGAAATGAAAGCCTGCAAAGCACTTTACAACCCCAAAAGTTATTATTTCCAGTAGAGCTAAGTAGCAGATAAAGGCATGTTATTGAGGATAATAGATACTTCTGATGCTGTCATCCAGTACATTTGTAGTTTATGTTGTTGGGTGCACTCTTGGAAATAAATTCCTCTTTTAGCTTTATAAAGATTATAGAGGAATTGTGTGTTACTGAAGTGGGTTTGCAGCCAAAGATGAGGTTTCTTGAACAGTAATTTTTGGAAGGGAAGGAAAGCCTGGTGATACACACCATTAAATTAAAAACACAAGGCACCCTGGAAGTAAGCTGGAAAGAGACAGCTTAAATTAAAACAAAAAATCAAGTGAAGACAGGTTTTCCATCTCTTGCTAGGATAACTAACTCGAACTCCTGAACAAGAATCCACACTTTTTTCTGCCAAGCCTCTTTGCTTTGCTACTCCATCCCACCCTCTGCAGTCCCATAAAAAATATTATTCTGTGAGTGCGTGACTTGCTGAGAGAAATTGGTTAACCAAATATGCCTCCAGCATTGCCACAGGTCAATTATTTGCCAGTCATTTGCAAGGCTTGCTGGCTTTCATCTAAGCAGTTAAGACCAGTTAGAATGAAAATGTGTCACTACAGTTGTATTAGAAAAAGGCAACACAATGAAAGAAAAAGGGTGAGTCCACGTACGTATATCTAAAATCTACACAAATACATATGTTTTCACTGATTTATTTAAAGGTGTGTTCCTGTTGCTAAATCCATGAGGAAGATTTTCTTTAAACAAAAAATTGCTTTAGTGATCTGGAATATATCTTGGGATAAAATGTATACTCTCAGACTTTTGTCCGTGCATATCTGAGCTATTTTCTCCCCAGATTCTAACTGTAGAGCACTTCTGTAGTAACCACAGCACTTCTTTACCTAGGATAGCATTGTTAAGGGCATATGAGTCATTGGCCATTAAAGCACTTGGAAACACACTATGTGAATGGCCAAGCACTGCGTAGCCCATCAGCAAAATGTTCTGTGCCCTACTCTTTGGTTACAGTTTTGAATATTACTCTCCTAAGCAAATTGTAGCTGATTTTGTTATTTGGGATTTTTTTTCTTTTTAACCTCATCTATAATCTTAAACAATGTGCCACAATATATTAAACCCACTGGCTGCCCTAGCAATTATCTGAAAATCACAACAATTTGTTTGAAACCTTTTCAGGTTAAAAACCAGAATGATTAATTCTGTTTCCCAGAGAAGAATCACACCTTAATTTGATTGCATCAGTGGTCAGTGAGCTAAAAGACATAAGGACTCACTGGAAAGTATAAGTGATGTAGTGTCCAAAAACTGCTATGAAATCACAAGCCCGCATCGTCTCTAAAGACTGTGGTTAGCGACAGCTGTCCCTAAGCTGAGGAGTTTTAGAGAGCAGGTGTAGTAACACTGGATACAAAATGAGAGTTGTAGCTCATAGAAGGGACTTAGGCTTTGGGGCGAATTCATGAGACTGGGCCTATGTATTGGTTTTTTGCCCGCATTCTCCACCAAAAAGACTGTGATGGGTTGACCCTGTCTGGATGCCAGGTGCCCACCAAAGCTGTTCTATCACTCCCCCATCCTCAGCTGGACAGGGGAGAGAAAAAATATAACAAAAAGCTTGCGGGTTGAGATAAGGACAGGAGAGATCATTCACCAATTACCGTCACGGGCAAAACAGACTCAGTTTGGGGAAAATTAACTCAATTTATTACAAATCAACCAGAGTAAGGTAATGAGAAATAAAACCATATCTCAGAACACCTTCCCTCCACCCCTTCCTTCTTCCTGGGCACAACTTCACACCCGGATTTCTCCACCAAGCCCCCCCAGCAGCGCAGGGGGACGGGGATGGGGTTTACGGTCATCACACGTTATTTTCTGCCGCTTCAACCCTCCTCAGGGGGAGGGCTCATCACACTCTTCCCCTGCTCCAGCATGGGGTCCCACCCACAGGAGACAGTCCTCCACGAACTTCTCCAACATGGGCCATTCCCACGGGCTGCAGTTCTTCACAAACTGCTCCAGCATGGGTCCTTTCCATGGCGTGCACTCCTTCAGGAGCACACTGCTCCAGCGTGGGTCCCCCACGGGGTCACAAGTCCTGCCAGAAAACCTGCTCCGTGGGCTCCTCTCTCCACAGATCCGCAGGTCCTGCCAGGAGCCTGCTCCAGCCCGGGGTTCCCACGGGGTCACAGCCTCCTTCGGCAACCCACCTGCTCTGGCGTGGGGTCCTCCATGCACTGCAGGTGGATATCTGCTCCACCGTGGACCTCCATGGGCTGCAGAGGGACAGCCTGCCTCACCATGGTCTTCCCCACGGGCTGCAGGGGAATCTCTGCTCCGGCGCCTGGAGCATCTCCTCCCCCTCCTTCTTCACTGACCTTGGTGTCTGCAGGGTTGTTTCTCTTACATGTTCTCACTCCTCACTCCAGTGGCTATTTCTCCCCGTCTCAACTTTTTTTCCTTCTTAAAAATGTTATCACAGAGGTGTTACCACTATCGCTGATTGGCTCGGCCTTGGCCGGTGGTGGGTCCGTCTTAGAGCCGGCTGGTATGGGCTCTCTCTCTCGAACACGGGAAGCTTCCAGCAGCTTCTTACAGAAGTCACCCCTGTAACCCCCCCCGCTACCAAAACCTTGCCACACAAAACCAATACAGCCTAAAACCAAAACAAACTCCATTCCTTCCTGAACTGACAGTTGCCCCACTCCAGCTGTGCACATACACACAGACAGATCTGCTAGCTGTTCAGTACAGGGTCTATTGAGAAATGCCTGCCCCATCTTTAAAGCCTCTTGTGGCACTTAAACTCTGCGGACTTGGGTTTAAGAGCTCTGGAGGGTTTGGACAGTAGTTTTTCTTTGTTTTATAAGCACTACTTTCTAATCATGGTAGAAAAGAGCTTTTTCTTCTGTGTATTTTTTTTATCAATTTATTGCTGAAAGTAAATGCTGGCCACTTCCCATGTGCTGTTCTGTAATTAAAATTTCTTCACCCTTTTTGTCAGTGGACACAGTTTCATATAATTTTTATTTTGACTGCAGCATTATTTTATGCATTACTTTTCTAATAAAATTGTGTTCAGCACCTGCACTATGGTAAAATAACATGCCTCCTGTTTAAAATTGTTCCCCTCCAAGGCACTGAGATCTCACATAAGTGGGATATTGTCTGATAAACTGTAACATCATGTGCAGCTGAAAAAAACCACCCCAGCTGGTAAGGCAGAAGTGGTTGTGGAAGCAAGGGTTACTTCCCATCACTCATGTCCTGATGGCCCTCCTTAGCCTGGCTGGTGCAGTCATTTAGTGGCTGCGGCTGAGGGAACCTCATTAGTTCCATTTGTAGGTTTCATTTAAGGGTTTTCCTCTTGACGGCAAGGCTGTGGCACAATGGCAGTTATTAGTAAGCCCACAGGAGAATTGTGCCGGACATGCCTCTAGATACTGTCTATGGCTATTAGTTCTTTCATTAACCTTGGATTATGGGGAATTGCTGTAAAAGGCTCCACAAGCCTTCAGAGCCAGGGTTTCTCCCCATAAAACCACTCCTTCCTAAAAATGAAGTAAGACATTTTCACTGAGGGGTTTTTCCCTCTTTTATTGTTGGAGCAGGGCATTGTAACAGGACCAGGGTTACCAAAACACTATAACCCCTAGGAGGCTGAAGAGCCAAACTTTTTCAAACCCTTGCTAACACCACCAGCCCCATTTGTGCTAAATTGAAAGGAATTTGTGGTATTTTTTTTTCAGTTACACCATCTTCCTGGCCAGGTCATTGAGAAGGTAGTGAGACCATGTTGGCTTTTATTAGAAAGAATTATTTTTTTAATTTTAGAGTTGGAAAGGTATATTCCTTTGTATAGCCTAATAAACAATGAAGTTGCAGTTAAAGCTAGACATGAAAGCCTCCTGCTACAGTTATTAGAGGCTTTTCTTTAGGTGGGCAAGGCGCATGATGGTCTACCATCAGATTTAACAGGGTATATTTTTTAAGCACCAGGTTTTGATATGGTTCTGGTAGAGTTCCCTGTAAAAGGTACAAATCTAGAAAAGTTCCACATGCATCCTTCTGAAACACACAAACTGTCCAAAGAGTTGACTGTGTGTGTGCTCTTCAGGTGAGAGTCTACTGAATGAGGGTTCCTGCTTGCTTTAGTTTCAAATCCCTACAAAAGCTTTGCAAGTGAGTTTTTCCTCTTGACCCTGTACTGTGCAACATTGTATGTACTGCTTACAGTCCAAGGATGCTTATATTTCAGCAGCTCGTTTTGTATGCATCACAAAATCATAATCTCAGGATCTCTACCATAAATCTTTCAGTATTGCGCTTGCCTGTGAAGTAGATAACCAGAATCTCTCCCATTGCCGTTTTGAGCCTTTGCCAGTGGTTTGCAAGATCTTTCGAAACCTTTCTGTAGAAGGGTCTGCACACTCAGAAAGTGGTTTGAAGTGTGTGGGTTTTTTCCCCAAAAACATTTTACCCACCATGACAAAGAAATTTAAAAGGGCATGCGGAAGCCCACTTTTGCCATTCAGAGCTGAATTGCCTTTCTCTGTGTTTTATTGCATTTTGTTTTGAATGGCTGGCCAAGGGACCGGAGAGTGTCCTTTAGAAAGGAGTTGGGTCGATGAAGCCAGTATTTTACTAACAGAGCCAAGAAGTCCTTCCTTTGCTAACATCCCAAACGAGCTCACATATGCTGACTCTGGTGGTTTTACAGCTCCTCCGACGTTTTATCCGAACTGTGGCTCCATTCACTCCCAGAGACTGCAGCACTGCGGGGCTGTGTCAATGCTAGCATTTCCTCTAAATTGTCCCTTAGGCTGCTGCTTGGCATAGCATCAGCGCTGCCAGCAGCAAGAGAAGCACAGAGCCAGAGAAGCTGTCCGTCCCCCCTGCCCCACCCCCTGGCACTTTAACATCTAGCCTTGCTCTGAGCTTTTGGAGATTGGTAGCTTGGATGTAACAAGATTGTATTTTTGACAGCTTAACATTATGTGATCTATTTATTAAATAGAAAGTGCTCTGACAAGAAAGGCTAACCTTGTTCTTGCCATTTCAGAAGGGGAGTTGGCAAGCACCACCCTTGCACGCTAGGCAGTGTGGTGGCCTGGCTCTGCAAAGCTGATGTTCTTTGTGGGAGCAGATTTTAAGAAAAAATGTTAGGGGAATTATATCCTGCAAAGCAGGAGTTGGCAGGAGATGTAAATATACATCTACTAGGAAGGGCTAGAATGTAAACTAGAGTGTGACTTGGGTGGTCACACGTATATTTGTGACCATGCAAAGCACTGAGTTATCAGCAGGACAAGGGAGTTAATGTCTGCTTTTTAAATCTTTGCATGTTTGTTATGTCCAGTCCCTCCATAAATATGGGGGTGTTCTCCCATGTCTATAAAAAGACATGAGTCATAATCTTCATAAAGTATGGGATATTTCAAATGTATCAGGTTTTGGGTGTCCCACACAAGACAGCTGGCAGGGCTTAATTTTCACATAGTGGGTGCTAAAAATGAAGCTTTTCTGGGTACATTAAAGTTATCCACTTGAAGCAGTGGTTACTTTGCCAGTCTTCTGTCCATGAGGGTATATAATATCATGTAAAACTAAGTCAATTGTTTCTTGCTAGTATTTATTTTTGGAGCCAGTGACTAAGTCAATTAAAAAATGGTAGATTAATGCCAGCTTCATTGAATCAAATAAAACTACTGAGCTCTACTTTCCATAGACCCACACATTCCTCTTTCTGAAAGAAAAAAGGCAGTCCTTCCTTGTAGTGCCTCATTTAAGTAAGCTTTCTCCTATGCTGATGAAGACATGTTAGTGACCTTGTTTAATGCGTTTACTTTAACAGACAAATTTTGGTATTGTCGACTTTCACCTAATCACAAGGTCTTGCACTACGGAGACTTGGAAGAAAGTCCCCAGGGAGAAGTACCCCATGATTCCTTGCAAGATAAATGTAAGTCATGCACAAAGATTGTGCTACTTTTGCTTCTTTTATGCTAGTTCTTCTTTATAACTTGTAGTAGGTTTCTCTTAATGCAGGACATTATCAACAGCTCTGCTTACGGAGATAGAGAGCAGAGGACATTTCCACCTGCATTCAAACACTGCTCTCCTTGTTTTGGCAAGTGTGTATTAGGACTGAGGTCAGCTCTCCAATGAGTTTATAATTCCATTCAGCTTGGAAATGTCATGCCTTTCATGGGGAGGAGCACAGTTTATTTTCATTGCTCATCTAACTGCAGATGTAAAATAAAAATACTTGGGTATATTCAGAAGCAATTCCTGTCCACAGAGACAGATGTTTCTTCTGTGGCAAACAGTCTAGTGACTGGAGGAGAAATCCATGACAGGCAGAGGTCTTTTTCATTATCGTGAGGAGCAGACTTAAAGATGACACATTGCTGTGAACAGTATTGAGAGGACCTCACCGTTACTGTGTACCCAACTGGGAGAGGACATGCCTCTGTGACAACTCCTACCAGGGGATTTGTCAGGATTTTTTTTATGGATAAAAGTAATTTTGGAGCCCTTCAGAAAGATTGTACTGTCATGATAATTTCTCCTCCGTCCTTCAACACGAGTTGTAGAGGTTTAATCTGCAGTCCTGGGAAAGTTTTTATAGTAACAGAAATAATGACCAAAGTAGTTCTGTCACCAGAAAGTGACTTCAAGCATTGAATAAGGAATAATTTCTTTTTGTTCTTTTCTGAACCTCCATTAGTAATAAATGCCATTCTTTGCATTGCCAAATTAGACACGCTTGTACAAGTATTTCAGTTGGTAGCTCCACTTCTGTCGTGGAATGGCAGAAAGACTATTTTTTCAGAAGTTGGAAGTTTTCCAGCCTGAAAATTGAGAAAGGAGAAAACCAGTGATTTAAACTCTCCTGCATATTAGTAAAACAAATATATGTTTCTCTTTTCTGCTCCCCCAACCTGTCCCCAAACAGCACCTTTTAAAATTTCTAAGTGCTCCCAGATGCAGTCTGGGAGGGAAGGAGGAAGAGTCTGTCTGATGCTGGAGCCCTGGCAGTTCACAGTCACGTTCCCTTGTTTTCATTACCTTACAGATTGCCTCAAGGATGTTTCACGCTCTTACTGCAGTCTTGTCAGAGTGTAGGACAGGGGCTCACATTGCTGCATTGGCACTGGAAGACGCTATGTTTCTGGATGAGGCTTAGAGAAATAGCCCTTGAATGTTGCAGTAGCATCAGAATGACAGAAGAATAATGAAGGTCACACATGACCTGGAGGCACTGTTACGAGACCAGCAGTTCCCAGATTTGTCTGCTTTGAGCATGCTTCCATACTCAAACCCTTGACCCTGACTGCAAGCTTCATCTTGCATTTGCGTTTTCCATAGGCTCTTGAGCCTACTTGGAAATGTCAGGATCCCATGGGGACAGAAGGCTCCTACTTCAGAAACCACTGGGCCAGAACCCACATCTTCCCTGTGTGTGCGTGCCTGCTGGCAGTGCAGATACTGATGCAGTTTGAGAAAGATATGGTTATTTCATCAGTATCTCAGGTTTTCAGGCTATGAAGGATACTAGATTTATCACAGTGCCACCCACAGTAGAGATTAATTAAACAGAGTTGAGAATATTGCAAGATACAAGATTATAAAGTGGCACAATTGTTTGAAATGTGTCAGGCCAAACTGGCTTGGGAATTTTACAGAACATTTTCCAGAAATCTTCTGGTGTTCTTTGGATAGACTTACATCGAATTTTGAACTATTAAGGTCTGAATATGATGACCAGATTGTCAGCATTTGGGAGCAGGTCAACAGATGAAAGAGAATAGGCGGGTGAGAAAATGGAGGATCAAGAGAAGCATCATAGGGCATTTTGTGTACTCCCTGTGAAGCTTGAATAACTAGTGTCTCTCTCCAAAAATACATGGCAGGGGGTTTAACCTTTTCACTTCTGTGAATGTCATCCCTCTCTTCAGGCTGGCAGAGTTAACAAGCTGTGCAGACTCAGAAAACAGCTGCATTCTTTCTCAGGGCTTTATCTGTTGTGAGCACATCACATCTGTGCTCACACCCTCCAGCATCTTGTAGTCAGCTTCTGATACCATCTGAAGTCTTTGATTCTATTTTTCCAAAGCAAGGAATAAGCCAAGTTCCAGATAAATAAAGATCAGGATGTCACATCAGTCTGTGATTTCCCATAGTAACTGCATTCAAGATTACAGAGATCAAGCATATGAAACCTGGAGAAAAGCCTTCTTGGTTGAGAGATCTAACTTGAGAAAACCCTGCCTTATGCAAAAAGAGAAATTATTTTTCTGGGCATCGTCAGCAAATGGCAGGAGCTCTTTCTTCTTAAGAAGATCTTTCTACCATAGTTGCAGTCAAATATCTCCTTTGCTTCCCAGTTTGTCCTAACTTTCTTGCTCTCCCTTCTCAAAAATAGTATCTCTTCTTGACCAAAAAGTAGGATAGTATCAGAGACATAAATAGTCAGCAGGGCCACAGCATGAAATGCTGAGACTAAAGGCAGGAGAGGTTGAGTAGTGAAGGGCCAAATAACTTCCATTTCTTTTAGTTTTCCATGCAAAGAAGGTCCTTTAAAAATGTCTATCATATCCCATGCTATCCATTTGACCATAGTGCTGAAGTAATCTGTAATAAAATACATAGTGTTGCTGTACCCAGTAGAAGAGAAAATGCATTTCTCCTCTCCAGTATTTCCATTAGAGTTTGTAAAGAACTGGGCAGTAACGGATTTTCATATTATTATGCTGTTCTATATCGATGATGCTTTTCCGCAGACCATACTGTATTGTGGTGCATACAGATTCTCCATAATGTAATTCCCATTAGGAAATTGACTTCCACTTGAAACTCAGAGAAATTTATCTTTAAGTTTTAGTGACCTCACCCTGTGAGTGAATCTGAGTGGCAGCAGCTTCCAATATTTTTTTTTACCCTTTTTTTTTTTTCAGTGATTTCTGATCACTTCACATTTTAAAGCAATTGGAATGAATCGTTATAAGCCTTAGTAGTCCTTATTCCTGTTAGTACCAGCAAGCAACTAAACTGCTGATGGGAGTGAAATAAAAAACTATTTGAAAAATTCATACAGGCATTAACAGAAGGACAACAGCTTCAAGTGAGGTAGGGTCCAACTTGCCCAGCATCCTCTCTCCAGCAGAGACTTTACCTGGATGCCTGGGAAAGAGCAACAACAGGGCAGGCATATTACTTTAGTAAGGCAGAAAACAATATATGTTGTCTAGATACATGAGTAGGCACAAAAAGTGTCCAGACACAGGTACCCATCTATAAGAAACACTCTTACCCAAAGTAGTCTCAACAGGCAGGAAAAAGCATACTCAGATTTTTATCCGGATGCCTGAAATTTTTTCAAGACTTACTGATTCCCCTTCTAGTCATTTTCTTTCTTACAACAGGCTAGAAATGGCGAAGGAGGTGGCAATTTTAACACGTTAGTCTTGCTTCTTTTTTAAACTCTGTGGCTTTTACACACCTTGGTTATAACTTAATTTTCTGGGTTTTGCTTTTATTTCTTTTTAATGCAGTGCCAGTGGCAGATATAAAAGCTGTTGTGACTGGGAAAGACTGCCCTCACATGAAGGAGAAAGGAGCTCTTAAACAAAACAAGGTATGGTTCTCAAACTGTTATGAACACATACCCTGCAGAATACAAAGCTTGTCAACTCAGCCTTCCCTGAAGTAACACAGGTATTTTTATTCCAGCCTGCCACTTTTCTGTGTATGCACACACACTTTGTTTTCACATCAGACCAGTTGAGTTAAATTATTGGGACAGCCTACCCACCTTTGCTCAGATTTCATGGCAGATGTGCATTGTGATATGCCCAGAGCACATTAGGATAGTCTTTAGTAGTGATGTCTTCTGCCGATAAAGCTAAGGAGTTTTGACTGCTGCTATAGAGCAGACTAGCAATGACTGTTGGTACCTACTCGTATATTGTCTCTGATAAATAACTAGTTTGTTCCAGATGTATCCTGTGATGAGCTCATGTTCAGTGAGCACTGGCACAGGCCAAAATTGCAGTTAATGTCCAGCTGATGATACCTTCAGGTCCAGTCAGGTAGAAAAACAACTGCCAATGAAAGAATGTAAGGTAAATGCTGGGCAATTAATGAGGTGTGTAAGGATGTGTTCAGCTGTGCATTTGGGAAAAAATGGGTAGGAGATAACGGTCATCTTAAATTAGATTTATGCTACCTTTCAGAGTTTCAGATCAAGAACGGTAAACTAACAGTAGGACTCAAATTGTACAGTGCCAGAATCTTGCCATTTTTGTTAGTAAGAATTGCCACCACAGCAAGAAGAAATTGAGTTATTAGCAAAGTCTGACATCTTTAGTGGTGAAGGTCTTCATACCATATTGTATGAGGTACATTCATAAGTTTTCTATCAGGTCATGCTGTCTGACCTTATGAGAAGGAGTGAGACTCTAATGATGTTCAGTCTGACCTAAAGCCACACGCTGAGGTCTAGGAACCAGAACAGAGGATTTGAATCAGAATTTCTAGTTACCTGAAACTGAGAAATTAGGGGTCCAACAAGAAAGAAATTTTGATGGACAAAATAGTGAAGTTCAACACTTTAAAAATAAGATGCGTGCATTTAGTGTTCAAATAAATACTGGAAAAAACAGTTCTGATGGGAACCATAGAAAATGAAAAGGCACTGTCAAAACTACATTACATAACTGTTGCAGCTCCATAGCTGCAACTTTTCTTTCCTTAACTATACACAGAGCATCTCAAGTGTTCTTTGCATCTGTTTCTCATACACACGAGTTGCTTTAAGTCTATCAGGATACAGTCATCTCCTTTCAGCATTGGCTTTACATGGTCGGAAATTAAAAAATCAAGCCAAGCCAAGAAAAAAAATCCCAGGAGTATTTTTCCTTGTTGACTATCTAAATCAAGGCACTAACACACACGCATGCACACAATAGATTGCATACAAATCCTCCCTCATGTTACAGCTGAACCATTAACAGCATTTGGCTGGGGCATTTATATGATGCATATAAAGTATTTTTAGTGTTTCCTTGTCTTAGCACTCATATGTCCACACAAAAAGGAAAGATAGGAAGACGGAAAGCAGTGGGTGGCAGTGATGGAAATGTGTCATCTTTATGGAGCAGTAACGTCTAGATAGTATTTAATGCTAAATAGCAATGCTGCAGACAGTTTGTCCTCAGCTGTCAGCATCACCCCGTATCCTCAGCTCAAATTGCTTTGGACTGGCATAAAACTTCTGGCTGAGAATGTGAAGATCAGGAGTTGATATGTGGCATGGCTGTATCCATGGCTGGAGCATTCCATTTGTGACCCAGGCAATAATATTGATGTTTTTATTATTTCTGCTGTGGTGTGGGGGTTTTGATGGTTTGTTCTTTTTTGCCCTTCCTCGATTCCTTGTTTCTTCCCCTGGGAATCATAGAATGTGTGAGATTAGTTGTCATCCCAATCAAACTGTCATGCGCAATATTGCAACTACATAACTGACATCATAGGAATAACATATCATTGTTTGCGGAGTACCAAGTTAATGTGGACAATGAAATGAAAATTTAAAAAAAAAAAAAAGCGCCAGACACAAAATGCAATTTTGCCGAGTTTGGTGTATGAAACCTTTCACTTCCTGAAATTTCACAATCGGTGCTACATTTTTTAAGAGGCCTTTTCATCCTGTGCTTTCTTTGTACATATATAATGACCTCCTTGATGTTTATTCATTGGCAGAAAAGAAAATTGAATGGCAGAATGTCACTGCTATGAACATAGCTGGAATTGGCAGAATGTCCATAACAAAGGCTTCAGCATCTCTTCATTTGCCGTCACATGGCCGTTATTCTTCCAGCGGGACCATTTAGAAATAAATAAGAGTTAAACTGAATTGGAATTTGCATGCATATGAAGCTGGAACAACTTGATAGGACCAGACCTGAATCCATTGTTGGTCATCTTGCTTGTGTTTTTAAATTAGGTTTAATTTTAAAGCCCTCATTTCTGACTCTCAGGTAATATTAATGAATTTCAAGGAAATTAAATATATTAGATTTTGCAGCCTTCAAAACAAAGCATGAGAGAAGAATTTGGAAAAAAAACATTGCCATGTATTTCAAAGTGTATTCCAATCACTCTTTATTTCCTGATGTGGCAGGCTTCAGGCTTGGTGCCTTTTTATCAGCAGAAATGGTTCTGCTCACTTCCCTGTTGAATGCAGCTTCCTTCCTCTTTTATTTCATGTTGGTTGAACAAGTTCCCTGCCACTGCATGTATATAGATAGTTCTCTGGGGGGGATCTTCTGGCTCTGGCAAGCAAACTTAACATGGCTATAGTCTCAGCCTTCAGCAAAGACATGGGCGTTTTAAGGCTGTTGACAACAGAGTAGGCAGAGAGTAGTGAGGTCATTCTGGCTGCATGGGATCACTCAGCTGTAGGCACCTAAAATGCCTGTTCACCAAAAATAGCTTGTCTCTGGCCCACATGAGGAGCCAGTGGAAACTGGGGGAGAGACAAGCTCTGGGCATGGGAGAGCAAGCGTCCCCTCATACCACCTGCAACAACTTTCCCCGCAGAGTTGAAACCAAGGAGTGGGAAGTGCCCAGCCACCCGGTGCAAAGTCTCTTGTTCCCTGTTTTCAGTGAAGCTCAAAAGAGGTACATCGTGGGTCTCAATGCTGGTACCTTTGGCAAGCATCTAGGGAAGGGCAGAGGTCTGACATGTGCAAGGGTGGAAAGAGGGAAGGGAGCAAGTTCAGCAGATTGAGGTGGGGGAGGAGGAAAGTGAAACAAAGAGGGAAGGAGCAGGTTGGAAAGAATGGGAGAGAAAAAAGAGCAGAGGGAAACTGGTGGAAAAGGCTGGATGACTTTGAGAAAGGTTGAGAAGTAGGACAGAAAAGGGAGGAGAAAACCACAGATGGCTGATAGAGACTGACCAGTTCTCCTTTAGGAATTGCCAGTTCCTCAAAATCACCTGTCACTGATGGGAATGGAACAAAACCAGGTGGGGGTCCCTGACAAGTCAGCCAGCTCGACCACTGAGACCACCATCAGCGTGGAGGGCCAGTTGGCAACTCCAGCTCCTTAGGCTTCCTTTTTCTTTGACAGTTTGCTGTGCATGAGGTGACACAGACGCTGGCACCTGGAAGCTGTAATTCCTGAGCCTTTAGTCTCCGGCGCAGCCAGCGAAGAAGCTGAACTGGAGCCAGGGCTGCCAAACTCCCACTTTCCCTCATAAAGGGAAGCTCACTGCCCTAAATGTAGCCCTTTCTCATTCTCTGCCTGACTGGGAGTGACCAAGCCCATGGCTCCCTGGCATATTCCTCTTTCAGACAGGGTTTTTCTCTCCTTTTCCTTTCTTTGAGATAAACAAAAACTTCAATCGCTTGGAATTTCCCAAAGGACAAATATACCGGGGCCAGGCCTGTGGGATTGTTGTTGACCTTCATGAAATTCAGGAACATCATAGCAGAGCAGTACAAGCCCTTTTTTCAGTGATAAATTTTATTTTCACAACCTCAGTAGCATGACTTGGCATGTTCTGTCGGTATTTTATAACACTCCATGAGATGATAACGCCATGTTTGTGTGGGCAGAGGTAAATTTGTTTCTGTAATAGGGGACATCACTCTTAATAAGGTGTGGCTGAGAGACGTGCCTAAAACACAGAAAGGCTATGCAAGCCATGAGCCGTTTGTTTGCTGAGTACACCAGCACTATTAGTATCTGCAGCTTCTGTGGGGATTTAACACAGACTTGTCTCTCATGGCCTGGCAATGCAGCAAGTTGGACCCAATAACTAAATTCAAAGCAACCAAGAGCATTTCCCATGAGGAGTCTGATCTCTGATCATCCAAGATTATCCCTAAGGATTGCAAGTTTTGTGATTCAGACTCTGCTCTTAATCACACAAGTTCAAAAATGAAACAACCCTTACTGAAATCCAAAGACCTATGTCTGTTTCAGACCTGGAGATCAGGGGCAGAAATCTAGAGCAACGTATATGCTGTAGTCAATTCTTCCATTTTAAAACTTGGTGTAGCAAATTTAAGAAGCCATGCTCTTGTCGCTGCTGGCAGTGTAGGGACTGTTGTCAGCTGAGAGTCAGCAAAAGTGATCAGTATTAAAGGGCTCAGGAAGCCAAGAGGCGAAAAGAACAGGACATATCATACAGATCATAGTTACGCGTCAGCACCCTCCTCTGTAGCTAGGTCTTTTTTCCACAGAGTTATATCCATATTAGCTAGCCTACAGGTTATGAAATCCTTGTAATGGCACTTGTAGTGATGCGTGCAGTAACCATGATACCACAACATCTTTACATGCTCACTGCTGGCCATTGGAAGTTCGTTATTTATTCAGATCGGTTGGGTTTCCCTGTAGGAACCCAGGTCCAATTGACTTTTAGAGGAGGTCAGTGCTTGATGAATTCACTTTGGCACCTTTGAAATTCCAGCTTCAGCACTGAGGGGGAAAAAGATGTCATTTTTTTCTTTCCTGAGATTCATTTGGGTCTTAAAGTAACCCAGATAGTTCAACTTGACTGAGGCCACTGATTCTGGTTCAGGTAGAAAAAAAATGACAGAAGTCTCTTGAGAATGAATAATTTAATAGATTTCCAGCAGTGAAAAGAGTGTAAGTATATACCAGGAGATTAACTGTCCTGGCAAGATTTTTGACACAGGGAATCAAACCTTGCAGAACTTTGCAAATTTAATCTATACAAATTGAAAAAACTGTGGGTCTTCGTGAAGAGTTTGTTGCAAGTGTACTATTACGCATTATATTGATTTTAGTCCTCACCGCTGCCTAGCTCAAATTTAAACTCAAATGCTAAAGTAATCCATGACCAAGTGAGCTACAGTCAGCATTGACAGGGGTGAGTTTGTTTTGACTGAAGCATCTGTGGTGGGGTTCTTGCTGTGCCAGGGTGTTGCAAGGGTCTGGTACTGCAGCAGCTTTAGCCAGGCAGGAGAGTACCGTAACCTATTTTTCCACTTGTTTGGGGGAATAACTCATAGGAAAGAAAGACAGACCTGAATGTGAGTCCCTCTGTCATGCAGCATTAATATATGTGTCTTTATATTGTTCCAGGAGGTGCTAGAGCTTGCTTTCTCTATATTGTATGACTCGAGTGGCCAGTTGAATTTCATTGCTCCCGACAAGCATGAGGTAAGTCAAGTTCAAAGTACAGAAACTTCTTTGGAGCTCTCTTAGTTGCTTTATAGCAGCAATCAGCTTTATAAGAACCTCAGAATGGTCATCCTGGCACAGAGTGCAGGTTCGTCTAAACCTGCGTCATGTCTCACAACAAACCGAAAGCAGAGGGATCAGTATGGGAGCAAGACCTTCTGCAATTTTTATGCATATCCTGAGCCACAGAAGGAACACGTTTTGTATTTGTACATCATACAGCACATGGGGGTCCAAGTTCAAGATCAGTATTTCTAAGCCCTACTGAAATACGAATTCTTAAGTCAGAGAAAGAAGAGAACTTGGGCAGACCTCACAGTTTCCACAGACCTTGCTCACCGTTTCCTGGTGTAGTAAAGGTTTCTCCTGGTCTGGTCTACCCAGGAGGGTTTTTGCTGTGTGTTCATTTCAGTGAACTTCAGTTCAACACTGAAGATTTGTACAGCCAAGCTCTTAAAGAATCACTGCCATCCTTAGCTCATCTTGATGATGCCAACATAATGAGGGGAGGTGATACCATTGTTAGGTGTCAACTTCAGCCAAAGACGTGTGTTCTCCAGAATAACGTATCCACTTATTCTTAGTTTCCCATGGCTTAAGACCATTCATGAGAGGTGATTATAGAAGGTCCTCTCTATTGCATATCCATAGGGGGTTGCTTTGCAATGGGTCTCACTTGTATGAAGACAGTGTAAATACCAATAGCAAAGCAGAATGACAGCCTCCTCCCTGCTTCCTTGTCTTGCTTGAAAACACCAGGAAATAAACAACATTGTTGCCTTTTGGAAGGCAATGGAACTAATTTACCTAATAATGTGGAAGCATTGGATGTCTTTCTCTCAAAGAATTTCCAAGTAAAGATTTAGGAGAATGCACTATATTAAAAATTAAAGAAGGAATAAAGTTTTTCCTTCTTATTTCTAAAGCAACAAGAGTTGGTGTTCCATTTGCACGCTTATTTTGTGGTATCACGTTTGGTCTCAGTTCAGGACACTGTGTTAAGATGATGAAACATAGAAGATTGCATTAAGCTGCGTTATACTGTACTGTTATTAAAGTGCATGACATTGCATTACAAGTGAAGTGTATTTAGTTACACAGCTTCAACATTTGCAATTCTGGATTAAAACCTTCAAATAAATGTTAATTTTAGGAGAGGAAATTAAGTTATGCTCATTTGGGTTTTCCTGGGGATTAATATTTGAGTGTCATTTTCAAGTATGTTCATTCCAGAGGAGTATTTGCAGGTCAGTTTTGATCTGAGAGAAAGTAGCAATAGGATCCCAGGCATAATGTGCCATCAGAGCTGTAGGTCTAAGCATGATTGTCTTCATCCTCTGAACTGAACATATGTTAGATGCTTTCTGATACAAGTTCTCCAGAAACTGAAGTCTAATCTGTTTCAGCTCATAAAAGCAAATGGGCATGAAAATCGACAAATATTTCAGCCACTTGTATCTCATATATGGCCTATGGCTACAAGTGTATTTTAATGATCTAAATGTTCAAAACCTGCTACTGCACCCCACTGAAGGGCAGTAGCATTGTGAGGTGCACTAACCCAATTGCTCATGATTGTGTTAACATACCTATTATCCTTATTTGGCTTATTGATCTTGTGCAGCTTCTTCGAAACAAGATGAGTATGTTCAAAAAAATGGCCAGAGGCAGCAGTACCTGCTGCTACTTCACAGTTTCCAAATGAATGTTTTCAAAAGGGCATTTCACTTCCTCTGTACTTTTCCATGGCCTATGGAAGAGTGAGTTATAATTAAAGCAAAAAGTACAAGTGTTCAGAGGAAGCACCCACAAGGAAAGGCAAGTAGCATGTTATGAAGCCATGACTCTTCATCAAAGTAACTGGGGTGCTTGTCAGTAGAAGTGCTAGTTTAGCAGTGTTGTCAGCTTGGGAGATTTTGGTGGATTACATCTCAAGAGTTGGAAAGCTTTATGTGAAGCACCAGGAATTATGTTAGTACATGACAATTTCAGATCAGACTTTCAGGGTTTTTTCAAGTACTTCTGCAGTCCTCCTGATTGTAGAGTGAGGTTTGAATGTGGGAAGTAAGTGTGTCCTAAAAAGAAAAATTGAATTAGGATCACAGGATGATTCAGGTTGTAAGGGACCTTGGGGATGTCCCCGGTTCGACGTCCTGCTCAAAACAGGTCAGTGATGAATGAGCCCAGACCAGGTTGCTCAGGGCTGCATCCAGATGGATGGAGCCTGCACAACCTTTCTGGTTATCTGGTTCCACTGACTTGACTCCCAAGGTATTTCTTTACTAAAGTCTCATTACTGAGCCAATATCGTTGAGATTTGGACCTCATTCCTGCACACTTAAGTTTGGCAATATCCTTAGCCATCTATTGGAGCTTACTGCTAGCCAGAGGATTCAGCACCATGAGATCACTCACTCATATTTGTTTTTCATTTAAATACTAATAGCTGGTTTCAGCTACATAGCAAAAAGGTGGATTAATCTTATCCTTGATTTTTGACAGAGAAACTGATGAGGGAGGCTATAATTAGGTTTCATTGGAGTTTTATGAAAATCTGTAGTAAACTAATTTTTCAGTGGCTCTTAGTCTGGTTTGCATATTAAAAAGAAAAAAGCTTCTGAATGAATGCTTCTGTTTTTCCACCATCTCATTAGGATTTCTGTCTGCTCAAAATGTACAGGAGTTTAATTACATGCACTTGCCAATATGGCGATTAGAGAGGAAGCCCCTTTTCCAGGCCATTGCACTCGTCTGAATTGTGGCCAGAATTTGGTTTCTGTGGGCCCTGAATGAGTTATACCTGGAAGAGGAGAGAACTGCAGCTCTGCTTTCTGGCTCGCTGGGATTCCTCCCCAGAGAAAGCGCTGGCCATACTTACTGAGCAGGTGATGGACAATTTACACCAGGGGCTGCATCTGTTGAATGGATGCTCTGCGCTTCTGTAACCTGAGCAGAGCCTTTTGCCTTTCTCTTCCTTTCCTCATAGTGAATTCTGGGAAAGCTTTCCCAGAGAAAGATTTCAGGTCTATCATAAAAAATTATAGTTGTTCAAAAATAATTACATTTCTAGGACAGATTCTTTCTTTTCTTGATGTTCTGTGTACAGTCCAAAAAAATTGCATGCTTTAGAAGTCTTCAGTGACACGCTTTGACAGCCTAGAATAGGCAGGCTAAGTTGTTTGTTTAGTACTTGTTAGCAGGAAAGCCTGAACCCTGAAGTCTATTCTATATAGCTAATCTCATACTGAAGCTGCAGCTTGGCTTACCGACACTCTGGGTGAAATCCTAACTCTGCTACTGTTTTGTTACTGACTTAAATGGGTCAGATTTGACTTTGAATATTCAAGTGTGTTAACCATCCTATTTTAAAAATATGCCCTTTTTCTGGATGAAGACATACCCCAAGAGGGGGTTTTCTCTCTCTTCCTTAAAAATAATCCTCAGTTCTGCTGTAGGATGAAGTCAACCGTGGCTATCTTTAAACTCGGCTGTATCATGTAGCAAACGGTCAGCTAAATTTAAAATCCATTTTTTGGCATGAAATCTAGCAGAAGTATTTGTAAGATAAAAATGCAGTTAGAGTTGATTTAATTTTCTCCTGCAAACTAGAACACAAGTTCATGATTGAAATCTTTATTTTTAGATGTTATCGTTTGGGTACTTCTGTTCATAGTTGAATAAATGGCTTGTAGTAATAAATGGAAGTGACTTATTTGATAGAAGTTGACTCTAGATCACCAATCTCCCTTGGGTTTGTTGCTTATTTAAAATGGTTATTCAACCCATGTTTATCACAAGCTGTCAGCTGTTGGGAAAGATGGCATCTCCTATTAGGAAAAAGCTAACGGTAAGGAAGAGGTTTTAGTTCAGCATTTGCAGCATTTAGAATTACACCAGGTAGCTTGGCATTTAATTTTCATGAAGGACACAGCATTGACTGACTGTGTAGTTTTCAGAATATGTCATTTCGTGTACAATAGTGGTACTGTAGGCATAGATATGTGAGAGCCTATCTTTGTGTAGGTCAATTGATACCACTTAATCTATTGGAAAGCAAACCACGATAAAGCTAGATAGTTGGTACAGGATTTCTTACACAAAGAGTCAAGAAGGATTTGGGGGGGATTCAGTTCACCTAACTTAACTGTCTTGGAATTAAAAGTTTGGTGTAAGATAATCAGGCTTTTTCTGTAAGTACTGGGGAAAGAGAAAGAAAGAGAGGGGAAGAAGGAGATATCTCCAGAGGTTCATTGTCCTAAGTTAGGTATTGTTTTTTCTCCTATAACTATTGATGAACATGCAACAAGAAGTTTGGAGGAGATAGCAAATTGTCCAACTACTAAATACTGTCATTTCTTCCCATTTTTAGGGAAATGTTTTTCCATTTTCTGAGCAGCTCAGTGGAACATGCATTCTTCATGATACGAGCTAATAAAACAAATCAACCTCATTTTAGGTCTCTCTGTAAGTCCCTGTGGGGGCAATAACCGTAGAGGACCACACCAGACAAGCAGTGTGCATACAGAAAGTCTGTTAATGATAGTTTTTATCTTTTTCCTGTGCAGTATTGTGTATGGACCGATGGGCTGAACGCCCTCCTTGGGAAGGATATGTTGAGTGATCTAACACGGAATGACTTAGACACGCTGCTCAGCATGGAGATAAAGCTACGCCTCCTTGACTTGGAAAACATACAGATCCCAGATGCTCCCCCACCTATCCCAAAGGAGCCCAGCAACTACGACTTTGTTTATGACTGTAACTGAGGCTGCCACTGAAACTTGCTTCAAAACTGGAAATATTATAACTGGAGAGATATTAAAAAAAAAAAAGAGTGTGAGGAAAAAAAGAAACCCACGTGTGCACCTTGGATTTTGGCTTTGGGGAGGGGTGTTGAAACACTTGCATTCCTCCCTGTTCACTGCATCCCTTCTTTCCCCATTCCCATCCTCCCCATTGCTCATCCAAATCCACATTGCTTTAATTAACTTGTACTTGCAGGCCGTGGGCCTTGCTTAAGGCAAAGACTGCCACTAAGAAGCACCCTCCCGAGGACTTTTTTTACATTTTTAATACTGGAATAGACATTCTTAACTAAAGGACGTTGTTATCAAACTGCATGCCTGTGAAACCCACTTGGCAGGGCAGAGGCTTTAACTGGAAGGAGGAGGGAGGTAGGGAGCAGAAGCAGCTACTGTAAGCAGAAAATTACCCCAGACATTCCCAAGAATCTGCTCACAACTGAATCCAATGTGATGACGAAAATCGTTAACTGCTTCCCAGTGCTTGCACCATTCGTCACTGTCATTATTCTTTCCACTGTCATCTTGACTCTTGCCACCAGCCTTCACCCAACTGATCGGCTCCCAGAATGGAAAGTCTGCAGGTTTTTGCTGTACCATATGCTGCAATGCTGCAACAGCTTTTAACTTCTTTTCCTCCCAGCTCTTAAATAGCCCCACGCTAGCAGATCACTCACACAAACTGTGTATGAAGCCACTAGTGTGTCCCATCCCTATAGCATTCCCTAAGCCTCAGTTGCCTCTAAAATTGGCTTGTTGCTATTCAAAGTGATTTTTATTTTCTTGGTCCAAAGTTCAACAGTAATTTCCACAAATTAATTACAACTGCCAAACATCCAGGTTTACATTGTTGTCATTGCTACAGTGTTGGAAATTTGCAAGGGATTTTTTTCGTACGGGTTCTAATTTTTTTATTTTATTTTGCCAAACAAATATATTTAATGAAAACTAATTTCATTGTGAGTACTTTTGGGGGACAATATTTTTACTTAATTTCCATTTGGAACATTTGCCCCGAAGGGAAAAAATAATATTTCCCTTCAACTTCACTGTTGAATAAAAATCTGAGTTGTGATGATTCTTGGAACTTTGGTTTTTTTCTGAAGTTGTCTTTTATTCTTTATGGTTCCTGGCAATTCTGAAGTCTTTGGTACAAAGAGGAGAGGGAAAGGTGGAACCTTTTTTATCTGTATCTGATTTAATTTACTTATTTGTTTGTTTGTGGTGACAAGGATGAGCTGCATCCAGAGATCTCCATTGCCATGGGTACATGAGCCTTTCTGTGAGAAGGACCCTTTGTGAAATCCAAAATCACAGCATACTGATGTGCTCGTGGTCAGTTTAAGGCTGCTGTCTTTACCATGTTTGCTGGAGTAACTGACTTCCTGTATTTCCATTTCCTCCATTGAGAGTGTTTCTGGCTGCAGCAGACTGGTACTGGGGAAGTTTGGGCTTTGCAGGATGGATTCCCTCCCTCCTCATGTTCTTCTAGGTATTTCACTAAGTTCAGTATCCCTTACTCCAAAAGTGCTGGGTCTAGATCTCAAGGAACCCACCAGCCCTTTCCCTCCCACCGCACATGCTGAAGTACGTTTATCTGTGTGAGTTCCTCTCCTACTCAGACCCAGCTGAAAAAGACTGCAAAGGGCTTTTATCAGGGCTTGTGCTAGTGAGGGACCTAGAGGGTGGTTCCAGTTTAGACAGATGCAGAAGACCTCAACTGAGGTGAACTTTACTCCATCCAGCTGGCTCTGGGGCAAACATCCTGACTGATCTCACACCAGGTGAGGAGAGAAATGACATCCTGCGGGTGCAACAAAAAGGAGGATGAGGAGAATGTTGTATCAATTCAAGCATCAGGGTCCTAAGGAAGGTGCCTTCCTGAGGCTGTGTTTGCAGTATTTTATGAATGCCTTGATCTAACAGGAGACTTAAGTTGGTTTAGGTGGTAATGGATGGTAAAGTAAGGAAAAAAAAGCCTCTGAGTTAAACGCTGGAGTAGGAAGTTAGAGGGGACTCTGGCCTGAGAGAAGATTCAGTCTGAGTGAGAACAGGGATGTGTAACATGAGGTGTGGGAGTTTCAGATGTTTTATTCTCCGGAGCCTTGTCAGACTGTAGGAAAGGTAGTCATGGTCAGGAATGAGTGGAAGCAAAGGCACTACCTGCCACAGGGGATTTTGGAGGAGTCCTGGGGGTGGAGGATGGAGGTAGGAACACATTTCTTTACAAGACAGTGATGCTGCCTCTTGTCTGTGTGAAGACAAGACTCGGAGCACAATAGAGAATCTGAGTTGTTTTTTTAATCTTCCTGACCCAGCTGGATGGCTTGGCTGTGCATAACCTTTGCTTTTTATTTACAGACTGCAGAGCTTGTGCTTCAGATGGGTATTGCTCGTTGTCAAAAGAAACACCTTTCGCTCCTAACTGGTAAGAGCCAAACACTGCCGGCTCAGTGGCAATCCGATGCCCTGATCTTAGCAGGTGACGATCCAAAAGGAGCAAACAAAAACCCTCCTCCGGGGGAAAACTTGAGCAGGAGAGAAAGGTTAAGACTTGCCTCCCCCACTGAGGTGAGTGCCCCAGTTTGCACCCCAGGAGCCCAGGGGAGGTGGTGGGAGAAGAGCTGCTCACACAGCCCGCTGTTTTTACCAACACCTTGTGCCCATCCGCATTACACCGAGGCACATCGACACCACTTGTGCACCGTGGGGCGCTGGCAGCTGGCTCTGTCCTTACACCCCTCTGGTCTCCTGCAAGCAGGCAACATAGCCCAGCGGCCTGCCTCCCACCCCAGGACTCTGCAGGGTGGACACAGCCTGACTGGGGTGAGGGGCCAGGTCTGGGGCAGGCTGGATGCTGTGGCACTGCCACATGGCTCTATCTCACCTCCTCCTGCAGCCCTGCCGTACAGAAGCCCCATCTCCTCATGTGGTCCAGCTCTTTATATGGGTTATGCATCATGTGGGATGGTCACATGAGCAGGTATGCTAAATTTGTCTCCCCCAACGTGTCCCACCCTGCTACAAGAAAGAAGAGGCTCGAGAGACGCGTTGGCATAATGGCCCATGCAGCTATTTTAAAAGTGCTCCCACAGCAACGTGAAGGGCTGTGATGCAAACAAGAATCCTGCCTTCAGTTTCTAGAGCTGTCATACAGGCTCACTTCACCATTACAAAATTTAAAAAAAAAAGTTTAATGATGAACAAGTATCCCGCTGCTTCCCATTCATTTAAAAAAAAAGAGAATGAAAATGGCAAATTCATTTGCTCACGCTGTTGTGTGTTCCGGAAAAGCTTTTAAGGCTTCACATTTAAGGAGCCACAGCAGGAAAAAAAATTGCTGTTGAAGATTCTTGTATAATTTCAAAACATTAAGTGGGTAATTGCTTGTAAAAGCCATAAAGGAGAGAGAGAACAACAAAAAAAAACCAGTGTAATTTTAGTTCCTGTTTTTGAAATGACTTTGCTTTTGAAAGTGAATATTTTCTTTTACCAGAAAACTTAAATCAAGAAAAATATGTATCTTCTAAAGTCAACTGCTTGTCCTGCTTGTAAAGGACAAGGAGAAGAGCAGCAGTGCTAAGTAATCCTACACAAAAGCAATCTATGTGTCAAAGAGCTTGCACTCTCTGGTCTTTCATTACTGCTTTTCAGAAGCAATTCCGTTTTCAATATGGAGAACTCTTTTATTAAACCTTACAACTTGCAAGAAAAAATAACATTCTCTTGCAAAGAGGCAGGTAAGTGATGACTGTTTTGGGTTGCAAAATGACCATGCAAGATCCTGATCACTTTATTTGAGAAATCTTCTCATGTCTTCATGCCCTACCCAGGATTGCATTTTACTTGCCCAGGGTGCTTTTCAGCAACATTTCTCTCCTGTCAGTTGTCCCAAGTAATGCAGGCATGTCACATGTGTATCGGAATGTGAAGGCTCATATGGAAATCTGGTGGGATCCACTGCCCAGAACAAATCCCTGTCTTCTCTGGCAGGTGGCTGAGGCGCGAGGGAGCCCTGTGTGCCCACAGCAGCTGTGTAGCCCACCAGCTGTGATCACACAGGCTCTGGCCACTGAACAGCTCTTAAAAGAGGGAGGGATGAAAGGGAGGAGAAATGAAACCCCCTCCAGGCAGGGGAAGATGGAGAGAGAGGGGCATGGGCATGAAATGCCCAAATGCCGGTCTGCTTTTTGGTTTATCATTGCATTGGAGTGCAGTGATCAGAGGGTGGCTCTAATGCATCCAGCTGTGGTGGTGCAAGCTGTTAACCCTGAGCAATAACCAGCACTGGAAGATGTTGGGAGTAGGAGGACACTCTTGTACTGTCATATTCCCCCCTTTCTCTCTTTTGTTGCTGCTGCTGCACTGAGAAGTAAATGCCAGTAGCTTCCCTGTCATGTAAAAGTCGTACATCTAAGATGCGTAGTAAGATGAATGTAAGATTTTACCCCATTCTTGTTTCATTCTTGAGAGTCTAAACAAAAAAAAAAAAGGAAAAAATCTAGCCCTTAAATCTAGCCCTTACTGACCTTGGGATATCTTAGCTGTCAGAAGCAAGCCTGGAATACTAAGCATCTGACATAAGAAAAGAGCCCTTCCCCTTACAGCAGCATCAAGGAGCTGGAAGTGAAAAGGATTTTCCTTCATTCCCTGTTGGAATGGAATGTGTTGATGATAACTTCCTTCTCCAAGTGATAGAGTAGTCAGTGAGGAGAGGTGCTATGCTAGACCTTGTTCTCACCAACAAGGAGGGGCTGGTGGGGAATGTGAAGCTCAAGGACCACCTCTTCCAAGCTCAGGAGTGATGCATCCCAACAAAGAGGAAGTCGGGCAAAAACACCAGGAGGCCCGCATGGATGAACAAGAAGCTCCTGGACAAACTCAAACACAAAAAGGAAGCCTCCAGAGGGTGGAAGCAAGGACAGGTAGCCTGGGAGGAATACAGAGAAATTGTTTGAGCAGCCAGGAATCAGGTTAGGAAAGCTAAAGCCCTTGATCGAATTAAAACTGACCAGGGATGTCAAGGGCAACAAAAAAAAAGCTTCTATAGGTGCATCGGTGATAAAAAGAAGACTAGGGAATATGTGGGCCCTCTCTGGAAGGAAACGGGAGACCTGGTTACCCGGCATATGGAGAAGGCTGAGGTACTCAACAACTTTTTTGCCTCAGTCTTCACTGGCAAGTGCTCCAGCCACACTGCCCAAGTCGCAGAAGGCAAAGGCAGGGACTGGGAGAATGAAGAGCCACCCACTGTAGGGGAAGATCTGGTGCAAGACCATCTAAGGAACCTGAAGGTGCACAAGTCCATGGGACCTGACGAGATGCATCTGCGGGTCCTGAGGGACCTCGCGGATGAAGTGGCTAAGCCGCTATCTGTCATATTTGAGAAGTCGTGGCAGTTTGGGGAAGTTCCTACTGACTGGAAAAGAGGAAACATAACCCCCATTTTTAAAAAGGGAAAAAAGGAAGACCTGGGGAACTACAGGCCAGTCAGTCTCCCCTCTGTCCCCAGCAAGATCATGGAGCAGATCCTCCTGGAAACTATGCTAAGGCACATGGAAAATAGGGAGGTGATTGGCAAAAGCCAACATGCCTTCACTAAGGGCAAATTGTGCTTGACAAATCTGGTGGCCTTCTAGAACAGGGTTACAGTGTTGGTGGATAAGGGAAGAACAGCTGACACCAGCTACCTGGACTTGTGCAAAGCCTGTGACACTGCCCCACATGACATCCTTGTCTCTAAATTGGAGAGACATAGATTTGATGGATGGACCACTCAGTGGATAAGGAATTGGCTGGCTGGTTGCACTCAAAGAGTTGCGGTTAACAGCTCAATGCGGTCAACACTAGGTCAATGTCCTAGTGACAAGTGGGGTTCCTCAGGGGTCGATATTGGGACCAGCGCTGTTTAACATCTTTGTTGGCAACATGGACAGTGGGATTGAGTGCACCCTCAGCAAATTTGCTGATGACACCAAGCTGAGTGGTGTGGTTGACACACTGGAGGGAAGGGATGCTGTCCAGAGGGACCTTGACAGCCTTGAGAGGTGGGCCTTTGTGAACTTCATGAAGTTCAACAAGGCCAAATGCAAGGTCCTGCACATGTGTCAGGGCAATCCCAAGCACAAATACAGGCTGGGCAGAGAATGGACTGAGAGCAGCCCCGAGGAGAAGGACTTGGGGGTGTTGGTTGACAAGAAGCTCAACATGACCTGGCAATGTACGTTTGCAGCCCAGAAAGCCAACCGCATCCTGGGCTGCATAAAAAGGATCGTGGCCAGCAGGTCGAGGGAGGGGTTTCTCCCCCTCTGCTCCACTCTTGTGAGACCCCACCTGGAGTACTGTGTTCAGCTCTGGGGCTCCCAGCATGAGAAGGACATGGACTTGTTGGAGCGAGTCCAGAGGAGGGCCACGAAGATGATCAGAGGACTGGAGCACCTCTCCTATGAAGAAAGGCTGAGAGAGTTGGGGTTGTGCAGCCTGGAGAAGAGAAGGCTCTGGGGACACCCTATAGCAGCCTTCCAGTACTTAAAGGGGGCCTACAGGAAAGCTGGAGAAGGACTTTTTACAAGGACATGTAGCGATGGGACAAGGGGTAATGGCTTTAAACTGGAAGAGGGTAGATTTAGATTAGATGTAAGGAGGAAGTTCTTCACTGTGAGGGTGGTGAGGCACTGGAACAGGTTGCCCAGAGAAGTTGTGGATGCCCCATCCCTGGAAGTGTTCAAGGCCAGGTTTGATGGAGCTTTGAGCAACCTGCTCTAGTGGAAGGTGTTGGAACTAGATGATCTTTCAGGTCCCTTCCAACCCAAACCATTCTATGATTCTATCCTATGATTCGGACAGTTACACAGCCTCCATGTGCTGAGGGTAAAATCCCTGAAAACTCTGGAAGACATTCGTAGGACAAAGTTTTTGTCACTTACCACTGGCTGGGCTGTCATTGCCTTCCCCAGAGCTTGCTAAATCAGGATGAGACTCGCTCAGTGCTTCCTCCCTCTCTAGATGATAATTATATTTGAATATTAAACAGCCACATAGCTTACGTAAGTTTCCTGATTAACAAAGCACTTACTTACCCACATAGCAAAAGAGGCTTGATTTCAGTTTTATAAACAGGCACCTAAATTTAGGTGGGTGCTTGTGGACCTAGCTGGATCAGGGCCTCTGTAAGCAGAAAGGCCCTTTACCTGTTACTGAATTTTTGCAACATCCTTGGAGGCAATGCAGGTAATGACTTCTCTGTCTGATGTGTAATTGGATTGGGTACCACTGATTACTTCAGGAGACTGAAAAAGATGCCGCCTGATTATTGAACATCACTCCAGCTGCTTCATGCATATTTGGGACTTACACAGAGGTAAAAGGATTGAAATGGGAACCCTTTCTATATGAAATCAGGCTGAAATTTGAGAGTGGTGTCAAAAGCACGTTTGTTAGAGCAGGACCAGGTGTAAAATGGATGTTGGAAGAACCATGAATTTTTATAGCAAGGTGATTTCAAAGTGCTGATTCAGGGAATGCCGTCCTGTGGCAGCCTCATGAGGGCAAGGTTAAAAAGAACTGGAGACAGTTTTAAACTTGTTTAGTAATACATATTTACATTTTATTTTTACTTCTAGTTGGGAGGCCTTGAAGGTCTCTGAAGAGCAGAGCTGGTCTGGTGATGCTTAGCTTGCAGGGACACACATAGGGCAAAGGAAACATTTCATTAGCCATCTTTCTCCAGGTAGAGAGGTTGCTATTGGAAGTAGAAGAGTTTTCTGAGCTGATGTGGCTTTTCAACAGAGAATTTCTCAGCTTTACCATAGCCACCTCACTGGACGTGCTGTGCAGAGAACAGTAGCTGTTGTGGTTTTATACTGTCTTGGAAGAGCCAAACAAGCCTCTTCATGTTGGGAGGCTCACTCAAACCCTCTCTCATCCTATTTGCCTCTTATTTATAGACCATTTACTATAAGACATGACCTATGGGACAGTCACAAAGCTGGGGGACCCAGTGCTGCCTGTTCCAAACAGGATGCTGCCTTTGAGTTTCAGCCCGGGGAGGGTATGGCCACAAGACAGCAGTGCATGTAGAGGGTGGGAGGGAAAAGAGACACCTAATATAATTGTGCCAAGAGATGCAGCCAAGGACAGGCTTTCTTTCCTGTGATGCTTAAGGATGTGTCTTGAATGACTTTATTTCAGTTGTCATTAGAGGATTTTGCAGCCTGATTGAGCACCACAGTTAAACTCTCCCTTGATGAAACCTTGTGAGTCTAATTTTAATCTTGTAGGCAACATGGTGTTCAGCCTAAACTGATTATGTTTTGGGACTCCTCTGGGTTGTGAGGGGGAAGGAGGCTGGTTGGCTTTTGTTTAATAAGAAGCAGCATTTTTTTACGAGGTGTGTCTGTATCCTCTCAGTTTCTCTTGAAATGCCTCAGATTTAATAACTCCTTCCCACCCACCTCCCCCAAGGGACGAAGGCACCCTGGAGATCTTTGCTGTCCCACCAGCAGGCCACACGCAGGTGGGAGGCTGAGCCTGTGGGACTTCATTCCCTGCCAGTTAGCAGGGAGTTTGTTGTGTTGGGGTAGTTTTTGAAGAAGTCAGGAAAAGTAATGTAGGAATCTGCCAGGCTTCAAAAAAATAAGTTTTCCTTAAATGCTTAAAATGAGGACACTGAGGATGCGGACACAGTACGTTGTGCAAAGCTGCTGACTGCTTGCATCTTTCCCAGAGGAAAATGGCTCATCCACAGGGTTTTCCCAGGGCAGACCTCCCCCCCTTTCCCCCCAACAGCAGAAGCCTGGTGCATTTGAAAAGCTTGGAGCTGTGAGCAGGGGAACATGTGACAGGTTTCCCTGCCAGGAGTATGACATTTTAAAAGTGCCAGTAGGATTACTTTGGCTGTTTTTCACCCGCACTGGTCCCTCTGCACGTGTTGCTTGACTCATGATACCCTCTGTCAGTCTCTGACCTTTCTCAAAGCCCTGGGTTCCCCCTTTCTTTCCCCAGCCAAGAGTGGGTGCACTGATATCTTACACCTATCCACCATTTCACCGATCACAAATAGCCTATGCGCAACTCAACCAAGCCAGTTTTCATGTAAACCTCCATCTTGCGCTTGATTCTCTCATTTCCAGTACAATTTGAGGTCCATTGAAAACTAAGGCATTAAAATGGGCTGGCTTGTGGATGGCTTCTCCAGCATCCATGAAGGTTGTTTTCAGCCCAAGCTTTTCCTTCAATGAAGCCCTTTACCGAGTCCTCCACACTGAGATCTTCATCAAACTGTAAGAGTTTACCATTTCCAAGCCTCCAACTTCTCATCACATCTGACAGCTCACAGGTGGATGCACGCACACAAACACATGCACGCATACACAGGATACAAGTGCCTCATCTCCATTCCCCCAGAAAACCAGACTGAAAACAGCACTTTTACAGCTGGGCAATGTCAGATGCTCCAGTGGGCAGCATCATGATGAGAAGGGATGGAGGAAATCAGAGCTGGGAGCATCCTGACAGAGGCTGGCAGGTTAGTGGGACTGCATGGGAGGGGATGTAGGGAGGGGAGGTTGGGGCAACACAAACCTCACCATCAAAAATACCTTACACCTGTAACCATGCTCAGACACAAAGATGAAGTAAGGGTAACATCTAAGAGCAGGTGACAACACAAAATTGCTGAGCTGTGCATCGGGGACCGGGAAAAAAGTATTGTGCAAGACAAAGCAGCCTTTCTAAGGCCTTATTTTAGATTTTTTTTTTTTTTTTTTAATGATGGCTATTATGCCTTGTGGAAGTGCCCCATTGGCATGGGTATGCACCAGCACTGTGTTTTCATCACCTTGAATCTGCTGCAAGAAGCAGCACAGGGAGGGGACCACTGCTGTGACCCTGAGCTGGCCAGGAAAGGGGTGGTGGAACAATCTCCCATCAGCAAATGCTGATGAAGGAAAATCAACGTGCAAACAAAATCTGTGAATTTAGCTGAATCATTGATTTAGGAAGGGAAACTGAGAAGTTAAAGTGGCTGAAACTTGCTGCTCAGACAGCTTTTGGACTACCATAGGTCATGGTTCTCCTTCTGTAAAGAATTAGTATTTCAGGGCTTCTTTTTAGTTCTAAGATCTAAAGTGCCATAGAAAGTTGTAGCTGAAAGAAAATGTTACTTTTTTTTTTTTTTTTTTTCCCCACTTTCTATTAGAAATTGTGTGGCTCCCCCCGCCCTCCCCAGAAAAGAAGCCAAATTGCAGCAGTCTGGATACCATCCCCCCTGATCAGAAATTCTGCCCCAGAACCTCCATCACCAAACTTGCATTGCCTGAGGAAAACCATCCTGCCTGCCTGTATAGCAGACTTGCAGTAAAAAGGTACACATAACAAGTCTACCAGCAGTAACTCATGCAGAATGGATTGCAGTAGTTTCACCCAAATACATTTCTGACAAGCTGATTTGACGAAAAAAGCAGTCCAAGCCCCCAGCTTTTGCTGCATATGAAGGGCTGGCTGCAGCCATGAATTAAAATTGTGCTCATGGGGAAAAAGAAAAAGGAAAGCAAGCAGCAATTCCTTTCATTGGTTTGGTTCAGTTTTAATCAAATCTGAGTCACTTTTAATTTCCCTGACTTCAGGAGGTTTCTCAGCGATGGGCTTCTGAAGACAGGTTCCTGAATTAAGCTAATTAGTCAAGTGACTGGCAAGTATTCCTTCAGATCACCCTGACTGGAAAAAAAGGAAAGGGCTGTGGATTTAATAACTTTGTTCATGCAGAGCAAAGAAATTAAGCACTGCCGGCAGCAGCACGGTGGTCAGCCTGGACCTGAGCACTAGCTCACGCTCGACAGCCCTGCAAGGCGTCCTGTCTACCCCAGGACTGGCATCAAGCGCCTGCCGTGCCAGGAGAGCCCTCGCCAGCAGGCACTTGCTGCCTATGATTTTCTAGTGCTTTCCAGAGTGTAGTTTCCCAGATGTTTATACAACAAGGAGCAAGCCCATCAAGCAGGCAGGAGGTGTGGGGGGTGGAATTGCATCCTTCTTGCTTTTTGATGAGGCTTGATAGACCCTTGATGCTGAGTTTTGGAGGGACCGAGCAGGGTACCAGTACAGCCGCACTGCAGGGCCTTTTAAAACTGATCCCCCCTGAGCAGAGGCACTGACAGATGATTTAGCACACTGCCTTGCTGGAGGGTTGCTCCAGAGGAGGCAGTTTGAGTGGCTGCACCATCTGTCCACTGTGCTAATTCCTCCATGCGGGCTGAAAAAAGTGGCTTTGCCTTGTGGGAGCCATCCTGAGGCACCCGATGGTTCCCCACTCGTGCTGCTTGAGTGGAACTGCTGTCTAGGAAAGTCATCTTTGGGGGAGCAAGTGGTTCCTGCTGCCATCAGCATCCCCGCAGTATGTGAGACTCGCACTGCTCGTGCCAGGTCCGGGAGCCCAAAGGTGGCTCCTTTGGGCCCTGGCGTTGCTGGATGGGGCTGAAGCTGCGCTTCACGGGCTGTAAAGGGAGGGAAGGCATGTCCATAACTGCCTCGTTGGCCAAGTTCCTGATGGAAATTAGTACCTTAGTGCTTCTGAGACTGTCTTGTCTTGCTAATGTCATATCAGAGCACCCAAGATGCTGTAGGAGCATGATTTTATACCATGTATTGGAAAAGAAAAAAATTACAACACAGAGATGAGAACTCATAGATGCTCCCCATTTGTTAATGGACTCGTAATTCTCTTGCTGACACACTAGCGCATTAAAAAGGCTTTTTCCAGGCTCTTGAATGTGTTAGTGAAGGCCCATTTCCATCAGCCTTCTTTACACTTTCCCAGCTTCTGAAGCCTGCTGATGCAGGCTTCTGTGGGCAGCCATCCCTGTCTCCCAGCCAGTTTGGTAATGCACCATGTCTTCTTCCAGCACACCCTGAACAGTAAATGCAAAGATAACCCCCCATTTTGCACTTGGACAAAGCCATAGCCCTGTGGCAGCGTTGTCTAACATGAGCCAGAAGTGCAGCACCAGGTATCATTTGGTCTAGCATGTATTCAGATGCCCACAGCCCAGCTGAAGACATTAAATGTTGTTTCCCTTACTGATGTGGTGAGGGTTTGAGCCAGGCTGTAATTTACTCCTGAAATATCCTGGAATGAAAAAGAGAAGTTAATCGTTTGGGAAGACAGGTATGCTTATCTTCAAGAAAGGAACTGCATTAGTAAAGTAACAGAGGATTTGATTCTACTGTTGCAATGAAGATCATAAATATTCATCTCTGAAAGACAGACATGGATGTGAGGATGATAAAACAGGTGTGCAAGACCGGAGTGACAGGTGCTGAATAACTCATGAGAAGGATCCTGGGATTTCGTGATGGCATCAGGAAATTTAATGTCTTGCATGAACTGTTCCCTGCAAAAAGAGAGAATAACATCTGTTCTGTCCCGGCAATTCCCCCTGGTATGAGCACAAAGAATAGCTCCCAGCAGTCTGTCACACTTGGGACAAATGCAGGATTAATAGTGTTTCGTGTTGGCCTGTACTCTACCTGCCTCATTGTGGTCTGAACCTCCAGGGGATGGGAAGGTCTTATTAATTAATTCTCTTAATTCAAGAACCTGTAACTGATTTATATGCAGTCTAGGGCCTGATCCTGCAGGGCATGAGCTAACTTTGGCGAGGCGCACAGCTTTCCAAATCCCCAGCAGAGAGGAGCTACTGGATCTTGTGCTGCAAAATAAGCAGCAAGGGTATTTGGGAAACCTATATTTCACAAAAAATGTTTTTGTTTTTTTTCCCAGTGCAGGTCATACATGGCATTTGATGCTCATCAGTGCTGCAGATTCAGCTCAGCCAAAATTCGCCTTCTAGGGACGGCTGCCCGTTTGGTTTCATCCATGGGTAACAGCACATTTTAGGACTGATATGCCAGCACAGTCTGGAAGAAGATGGGAGAAAACAGTATTAGAAGGAGCAGGGGATTTTACTGCTCAAGGATGGAAAGGATGAAGCATCCTTCTCACCAGAGGAGGCAGAGATGTGGCCTTTCAGCAAGGGCTTGAGCTGGTCCCCGCCATCTGCTCTTTCAGCTCGTCGTGCCCTGTCCCCAGACTTGCTGCAGTGACCAGTCTGCTTCTAACTCGGGAAACAATTCATCCAGGGACGGTCCTACCAAGTGCGTGCCCACTACATGGACAGGAGCTGATGCCATGGTCTCATTCCTCTCTCTCAGGCAGTACCCCTGTGCTGGGTCACACCTGGGAAGCTGAGAAGCCAAGCATTGGAAATGCAAGTGGGCCCAACAGCTGAGGTTTGGCGGTCCCTGCCCTCCCAGGACGGCAAGACCGGTAGGTGTGATGGATAGGCCATTCAGTGGGTCACAGCACCTTTCCCACTCGTGGCTGAATCACCAGAGAAGTAAAGTTCCCAAACAATTGGGCAATATTTTAAAATGAAAGGTAACAATAAGCCCTTGTCTTGCTGAGATTGCAGCTCCCGGGCTTGTTCTGCTGATTAACCTCTCTGCTGCTGGCGGGGATGAACCCACATCCAGGCAGGGTCCCTCCACCCCTGCATGCCCAGCTTCCCTGCAGGGATGGCTGCATCCTGCCTCTTCCACCCTGGGGCACGATCCCGCCTGGGCAGCTCACGAGTAAGCCCAGCAAACCTTGGCAAAGACATTTGCCGGAGGAGCCAATCCCATACTGCCCGGTGCCCTGATCCAGATCCACACACCTCTGCCATGACCACAGTGCTCTGGGATGGATAGCAAAGTGCCCATTGCATCCCTCAGGGCAGTGCCTGAAGTAAATAAACACATTTATTTATGTTTGTCTATTTAGCTTGTGAGATAGAAGTAGAAACAGCCATAAAAATGACATTTACTTATTAGCACCGATATTAACTTTTAAAATTGAGCAAGACCAATCCTGTAAAGTCCCTCAAATTGAAGGCTTGCTCCTTGAAAAGCACAATAAGGCGTTTCATTTCAAGATTAATCATCCTTTTGAATACATATTGAATCTTTCCTTCCCTTTATATTGCAGAGATGCCAAAAAACCCTGAAAGCCCTTGAATTAACTATTGCAGATAGATAGATAAACTAACAGATAACATCTTTTTTCTTTAGTCAACAGGAAAAAGAATTTGCTTCCTTTTTTTTCTTTCCCTGTAAATGTGACAGAAGAAATGACTTTCCAGGTAGAAGCCTTTTCTCCCAGGATGTATCCAGTGTGTACGCATGTATGCGTATGTGTGGAGTCTTTCCTTCATTGAAAATAGAGAGTAATTCTGCCTGTCTCACTGCCCTTCTCTACATGCTTTCAGTATTTTTATTTATGTTACAGCAGTGTTGCTCTGTGATATGTCGCAAGTGTCCCAAACAGAAGTGAGCAGCTTTAAGGATTAATGAAAGCCTTAGCTACCTGTGGACAGAGAAAATGAAACATTAGGGCAAATGTATAAGAGGCTTCTGTTGGAGGGCTTATCTTCTCTCTCCAAAATACCTTAGGAGTAAGCTACGATGCGAGGGGAAGCTCTGAACATGGGTGCTCCCAGATGGTCAGTGCGGAGAGGCAGTCACCACCACCGGAAAGGCTGAGGACCCACCAGTCATGCCCTGAAGACCAAAAGTTACTGTCTGAGTGACCACACTATGCCAAGGGGAGCAAAGTCCACAGCAAAGGTTAGAATGGAAAGAATCCATAACTTATCTACTTTATAAGCAGTGGCAATTAGCAGGTCAGATTTTAGTGACTGAGGTCTTGGGTTGGGGTATTCCAGCAATTTAGTCTTTTAAAATTTGCCAAACTTCGGGAGTGGGGGGCGGAGTATGGCTGGAAATTTTGCTGGCTATCTTCCCTATTGCAAATCCAAACCAGCAATTCAAACAGCCCGTATTCACAGTGTGTTCTGCTTTTTCTTGCTGAGAGGAAGGGAATGATTCATTTTCACCTGGGTACCGTAACCTCCCACCATCAGGTAAGTTTTCCTGTCATATCAGTGTATTTTCCTGTGGCCTGCTTGCTCACCAGCTGCACTGGGGGGAGTGAAATCCATGTCGAGAGAGCCTGAACGGCAGATCAACAGCAGTCTGTAGGAGATGTGCCAAACAGCCCGCACCTCTAGGGCAAGGGAGTACACCTCTGACTTTGTCTCCTGATGCTCTCCTGAGAGCTACAGCTCAACATGGAGGAGCTGTTGTGGTCCAGAGCATCCTCCCTCTTGCATCCTGAGTAGAAATGTTCAGCATCCTCTGCAGAAAACAAGCCTACCGTGCTAGGGGAGCCCTTTAGTGAGGTGGATCCTCCTCAGGGATGCAGGGGAGAACCAAGGATGCCATCCCAGCAAGTAGGGCCTTGGGACCCCATGGAGCAGCTGGTATTCTTGGCAGGAGCAGGATTGGGTCACTTCTCTGAAAATACAAGCAGTCACCTGATAAATATAGGCAGACAGTTTTAGATAAAAGTTACGGCTTACCTTCATCTGTGGTGACTGTAGTTATTTTTGCTAGTCATCAAAAGACACTGCTGGATGTAGGATTAAAGCAAAGGAATGATGTAGACACATGAATTATGAATTTTGCATCATGAATTATTGCCTAAAATAGTGTGATGCACCAAATACACCTAGGGCAAGTGTTCTCTAGTTTTGAAGGTCTAGAAATTACACCAGCTTCAGAGAAAAGAAGTAGTTTCTTTGTATATCCTAAAAAAAAATTGGGCAACTTTCCTTTACCTATTTGGCATCCAATGGTTCCTAATCTCTCTATACAACTTTTGCCACAGCGATGCTTCTGGGTTTTGGCTGCTCATCTTGAAAGGCTTCACTGGGATTTGATTTTCAGAACATCAGTGCTGAACATTTCCCAAAACCCATCTGTCAGGAGGGGATCAGAGAACCAAACACTGAGACATCCAAACCCAGATGGTCACTTTTGGGCAGGAACATGACTCTGTATATTTCCTACCTCTTCTCACTTCCTCATCACTAAGTGCCCAGGAACTTGCAACATGGGATCATTAAAATTTCTTAACCAGCTTTCATGATTTCCACATCAGAGCTTTGGGGCAGGAGACTTCCCTTCCAGAGGACTCTCAAGGCAGGAATTTGGCTACAGAGGACTACAGAGGGTGAAAAGGGGAAAAGCTTGGGTAGAAGAAAAACACTGGTGAGACCTAGATACCCAGATCACTGGATAGTTGCATAAATAACTTTATTTATTGTGGCTAGGGCTCCCAGGCTTATACTCCCAGTGTTAACCACAGCCACGCTGATGGGACATCTGCCTATACACCGTGCTCCACTTCTGCTACAAAAGAAACTTTGGTGTACTGCCTGCCCAGCTCCTAATATGAAATGAAATTCCTTATCTTGCACATTATCTTTTATCTGGACTTTTACTAACACCACTATCGCTGTATCACTCGGAGGCAAGATTATTCAGACTCCCCGCTGGGAATCTGCAGCATCACTGCTGCACAGAAAGAAGCGCACCGATAGACTGCAAATAGAGATGTTTCTGATATGCATGGAATAGATTTGGGCATGCCCGGCTATATAATTCTTATCATTTCTGCTTACTGGAAAACATTTCTTGGAGTCTGATAGCTGCTAGAAGTGGCTGCTGGTTTAGTTCAATTCAGGGCCCGGAGATCTCCAGTACATACCTGTTTTCTTCCTTGGCTTTATGTGATGGGAATTTAGTGAAGAGTGACAGACTTGCCGCTGGGGTGTCTGTCACTTTGTTTGGTCCCCAAAATGCATTTCCACTTCCAGAAGTGATGGAGAGGCTCCCTTTCCTTTGGGTGGTGAAGTCTGGAGGGTGAAAGTCACTCAGTCCCCATTTTGTTATCTTCTGGGCATAGAGTTACACTCAGGTATTCTCATTATGAGAAATTATTCCAATGAGGGAAAGGAGTTTTATTTGAGGTTATTTAATACCCTCAAGCTTTGTTGTTAATTTATGACGGTTGCTTTGAATATACATAAACGCTGAGTCTAAATGATGAATGGTGGTGAACAAGTAACCGAGAGACAAAATCCACAAATACTCCAGTGTTAATTTGTTTTCTAAGCCAGGAAGATGGGGGAGATACTACTTCTGTGTCACGTTTCAGTAAAACCCAGGGTAACATTCTTGAGTCCTCCTCTCTTTACTTATCAGCTGGTTGTACAGCATTCACCCTACATTATTTAGGTTAAGAAAAGAGAATCCGTGCTGTGGTATCCAGCAGCTTTATTAAAAACTAAAAAGAAAAAAGGGTCAGGAAAGCCTGAACCATACTTTTTTGTGGTTGTGGACATATCTTTGCAGAAAAAGGAGGTGGATCCAGCATCAGCAGGCTTGGAGCACTTAACAGTGGGAGATTGATTTGCAAGGCAGAAGATTGCCTGCTTATTTTGTCTGAACAATTTAGTTGACTCAACTTTGCTAATGCATATGCCTATATCCCTCGTATTTAATAAACCTTGTACTGAGCATATATCAGGGTTCAAAAAGGATTCAGTAACTCATTGAAAGATATTACAGCTCTTTTTTATGCATCCAGAGCAAGAGCAGAAAGATGTTGGAAAGGTATTATAAGAGAATGAACATTTATCTGAAATGCTATTTATATTTCATTGAATTGGCTGAAAAGGACCACAGAAGGCCAATAATGAGCAAGGGACTCAGGCAGGCAGGCAGCCATCCCACCACACACAAAGGACGGTGTCTTGATGGATGATTTAATGACTCCAATATGTGCGGAGGGGCCAGAGACCAGGTGGAAATATTCTGCATTCAGGGCACAGCTTGAGTGGGGAAAAAATGTGATGCGATGCCCGCTTTCTCCCTTGCTTACAGTTTGATGGTCAGTGTGCCACTGGTTTTGATTCTCACAGGGCTGTTGCTCATTGTGAAGGCAGGAGTCATGCCTGCCTTCTCCAGGACCAAGTCTCTTCTGGGATGAATTAACTCGTCAGATTTGCATCGAGCCCCAGCCGCTCACCTCACCACATCCCTCAGAAGGAGCCTGAACAAGTGCTGTTGTGTTTAACTGAGTGTTTTCCCTAGTACCCTAATTTCTGGAATGGGCCAGAAAAAAAGAAAATACAGCTCTGAGTCTGATGCTGGGAAGAGATAAATATGGGGGATGGCCAGCCAGGGTAAGGAAGCAGAAAGAAGGAAGAAAGGTTTTCTGAATGCAGAGCTGTTTTGGAGAGGCACGTTCCTGCTTTATGGTGAGGTGACTAGGAATGGTGGTAATTAAAACCAGCTGCCTGTGTCATCTTCTCGTATATATGCAAGACTAAACCATCAATGTCAGACTTCAGCATAATATCTGCTGGAAGTGAAAAGACAGACAAGTGCAAATAAGGACTCCATGAATTTTCAGTGACAGATCCAAAAGAGCAAGTGTTAAGGGCTGACCTCATGCCTGAGTTTGGCTTGTCTGTATAAAACCAGATTATCATTGAGGTCAGTGCAATCTTTACTGACTGTAACCTCAATCTCAGCTTGTTTTAGTTAGTGGATATATAGTCCTCCAAGTGCTTTGAGTACTTTCATGCAGCTGACTTCCCCACAGAGCATGAAAACTCTGTACATGGCTGGCTGACCAGTGACTTGCTTAATTAATATTTGAAAAATCAGCTTGTGCTGCCTTTGCATATTCATCTGTGGATGATGGATGCTATCCCTGCAGGACCATTTTGCTGATGGAAACTGTCCAGCTCACCTGCAGGTCTTTTATTATGGAAGCAAATCAGTGAAACATCCCTTTGAAAAGAGGAAAAAAAAACCCCCACCCTATTATTGAACTGTGAAGTGCCATCAACAGTACATATGTTGTGCAGGTCCTGCTTCTGAGCACAGAAGTCTTGGTATGAGCCTCAAACAATATGTTTAAATAATCTTGTGAACTTTGGTATGTGCTAAAAAAATGACTCCAATGACATTTACCACTGTTCCCTAACCCAGCCACTGAGAATAATTATCTTTTATTGGCACATGTTCTGTGTTGGGATCAAGAGGCTGTCGAGCTGCTTTTTTTTTTTTTTTTGCATTACTGAAGAAAGATCAAATGGAACAAACGTAATCAAACATTTATTTTTCTTCTCCTTTGATGTCATGGCGCTCCCCTTGTAAACACTTATAACCTGACAGCATCTGGGGCAAGCTTTTCGTCCTCTGCCATAGCTTCAATCAGTGGTAAACCAGGAGCCTAACAGGGGGCTGACAAAAACCCAATGCAATAGCTCTGCAGGGATCGATGCAGTAGACCAGATTTTGGCTTGCCTAGCAGGCTACTAGCTATTTATGGCAAGGCAATAATAGGAGAAAAATGCCATCACGCTGAGTTGGTAATGCTTGGCTCTTACTTCTTCAGGATTTAAATGAGTACCTAAACTACAGGGCAGCGCAGAGTCCGTCCCAGGCTTCCTGACTTGTATTTACAGCTGGGTCTGAGTGACTCTGTTATCTAAGGGCTCTAACTAAGCCTTTCTAATTAGTCCTTTCTCAGTAATATTGCCACACCCTCTTGCTCCTTAATTGCCAGAGTTGTTTCTTTTGTCTAGATAATAGCAAGAATTAGGTCTTCTTTAGATCTGAAAAGGCCCACAATTGTGCCCACACAACTCAAAGTGCAAAATTTATGTTGGTAAGGTTACTTCTGAATTTATAGTGTCACCTACACATAGTAAGAACACAACAGCCAGGTTTGTTTTTCTGCACTAAAACTGATCAGCTAAGGAAATGTACTGCATCGCCAGTAATGCAGCTGTATTTTTCATGGGTTCCCTATTTGAAAGCCTTTAGAGTCTTGTTCCCACATTTTGTTATACCCCAAACTCAAGTAAGTCATGTCAGTGATTTACATTTCCAAGAGCGCAGATATCAACAGCTCTTGCAAGCTGGGACAGTTAATTTCATTAAAGGTTGCAGAATAAAGGATAATCATCTCAGCTACAGCTTGCCAATAGCTTGGAACAAATTTTCAGATATGAGTGTAGGAAAATATTGGTTTAAATGCTTTCCCTGCAGCTTTGAATGACAATGAGGTAGAGAGAGAGTCTGAAATAGATGCATAACTTGAACTGAAAGCAGCAACTGATAAGGAAACTGGGGCAGAGGGAATGACTCAGTTGGCTGTGGTGCAGTAGCAAATCCACATGGGGCTTTGGAAATGTTCATCCATGCCAGCAATAATGCACCAACCGCAGAGATGATTATGACAGAGAAATTCAGAGAGCCGTAATGAAAAATAACCAATGCAATGAACCAGTGGGAACTTCAGAGTCAAAGGGCACAAAGGACGACGTTTTGAAAATAAAAGAAAGAAAAGCAACTGAGAGGATCTTTGATCTAAAGGCTTCTTCCTGCAGGTTTTATCTCTCCAGACACAAAAATACAAGGCTTATGTCTATTCCCTTAAGAACTGAACAACATGTCAAAGAGGGGGGGAGAGGGAGAGAAGGAGAGAAGGCCTTCCAAGATAACATTAAATTATCATAAAAATGCATGCAGGAATGTGACAGAGAGAAAAAAAATTGCATATATCTTAAAAATTAATATGTAACAGAAATCTAACCAAATAGTTAAAAAAAAAAAAAGTGCAGTGACTTGGACAGAATAGGATAGGATAGATAAATACACACTGCCAGCTGATCTCCTTTCATAAGATGACTATTCCATAGTTCAAGGGAGTGTCTCCCTTTGTCAACCAAGTGGTCCCTAATCCTGACAGAGAACATATCGATGCTTACATGTCCTGTTCTGGGACTTCATTCAAATATTTTCCATTCTTTTTAATTTTCGAGAGCTTTTTTCAAGGTATTTACTATATACATAAACAGGTCTTTAGGGACCCATTAGAGAAAGCAGTATTGAGAATAACTCCATCCTCACATCTTGTTTCACACTTCTAGTGGCAATCACATGAAAGTGCCCCTTTTGGGGAAAGGGTGACTCTTAAATTGTGTTTAAGCCTTTATTCAGAAAATCAGAAACCATAACTCAGTTCCATTGCATCTCTATCAGGGGCAGTAAAGGTGGGGGCTGAAACCTTACCTTTCCACTATCTTATTTGTCACCACCACCCAAGCCAATGTACATTAGGTGTCAGGAACTAATACAGAAGTACAGGAAATAGAGGAGTGTTGTGGCTCCTTCAGACCCCAGCAAACACACTCCTCCTCCTGGGATCAGTCACGGGGATTGTATCTCTTCACTAGCTATGCACATGCCCTGCTGCCATCTGCTCTGCCTTTGTGGAAATTCAGGTTAGGTTCTGCTTGGCTTCGTCTGCTTTGCCTCAGGTTTTTGGCAGCCACGCATGTATGCAAGTTTCTCTTGGCTCTGCCTCAACTGAGAGAGGCTTGAGGGTGTGGCTGGAGAGCTTGAGTTGGGAGTTAATGAATAGGGCACGTCATGGTACATTAGCCCCTGCAGCCCACTCTGGTGACCCCCAACCAAAGCCCTCTCTTACACGGTGTGTCCCCCATGCATTGCACTTTCTATTGACCTGCATGTGGGAGTAAGATAACTGGCATTTAGCTCTGTGGACCCTCGCATGCGGTAAAACTCCCCAAGAAACATAAACTGGAAGGATGTAATAATCTCTTGCATCAAGCAGGGTGAGATGAGCAAGCTCCTCAGTGTGTCCTGACATCCTGAGAGCAAATTGCAGAGGGCTGCAGGACTTTTCCTTCAGAACAGCATTTTACCAAAACCCTACAGAGAATTCAATGTACATCCCCCTCCTCTGTGTGCTGAATGGGGGGAGCTGCAGGCCCCCCATTTCCTTGGTAGGAAGTAGCAGTTTGTGTGGGGAGGTATATATGATGTATATGTGCACTTTTTTTATTTATGTATTTATTATCCCTAGTCCAAATTCAGCCTTGAAAAACTTCAATTGACCCTGCATCTTCTGTCTAGCAGTGTGTGAATGACCTGTCTGGCTGCGGAGCTGGGTCATTGCCAGAGCACTGAGGGTTTCCCATCTGCAAGAGGTGAGTCCTCACCACACCTCTGGCTCTACACAGTCCTCCCCCCCTCTTCAGAAGTGACACATGGAGGCCCAGAGAGAGAGAAAAATGTTGTTTGCATTCTCAACTCTATTCAGGTGTGTAATGCTGCAGGCAGATACTTTGTAGGGTTTCCAGGAGCATCTCTGCAGAGTTCATTCCTGCAGCCCACCTGGCTCTTGTGGTCCCCCAAGGCAAGTGTGAGGGCCCTGGGACACCCATGGGCTATAACAGCCCTCAGCAGCCCCATGCAGGACCTCCACCCAAGCACCGTGCCCAGGGGCCCAGGAGCCCCACTGGCAGCTCAGCCCTGAGCACCCACTGGAGCTACACTCTCCTGCCTCCCAGCTGGACCTGGTGCAAGCCCACGTTGCAAACACATTGAAAAAACAAGAGAGCTTGGGAGACAAAGATGCTTGCAAGCTGTACGGTGACCCTGCCAGACCTTTTTGGGCAGGGGACATCCCAGGCATCACCCCTGTGCCCTGGTGCTTTGCATAGGGCAGAGCTCTGGTCTCCCCTTGCTCCTGCTGCCGCACTCTTTATTTCCAGGTAGGCAGCACGTCCTGAGTCACCCTTGTCCCAGGTCTGCTTCCCTGGCTTAGATATTGTACACAAGCCTAATGGAAGCATTTATGATCAAATCCCTTTGGGACAGATCTAACGTGGTTTTTTACCTCCCATTAAGATCATTCATGCACTTACTAAGATTAAGAGACAAAGTCATGTGCTCCTGCTCCTTTGCTGCTGTACCAAGATGGCTTCAGGTCTTACTGTCTTAGGGACTTGGAAGTAATATAAAATCTACTTGGCAAAAGGCAGGGCTTGCTGTCTGATTTGAGTGGGAAGGAGAAAGATTTAACACCAGGCGGGGTCACCTTCCCAGCTGGCCTCTGAATCTATGCATGTAAATCCCTCATTTGCCTGACCAGACTGCATATTGTAAAAGCTTTGGGGTTTTTCTTTAATTGGTTTAAGAGCTTGGCTAACACATAAGGTATAGCGAAAACCAGCTCTGTGTTACACATGATTCTGTGTTATCTTGCCACTCTTTCCACAACTTGAAATGAAAGAAAATAACACAACCAATTACGGGCTAGAGCTGTGTGCTTCGCAGGTTTACATGCCTGGGAGCAGCTTGGGATCTATCTATATACTTTATAAGTGCCGTTGTTTAGATTTGTATTTTGCTATAGATATAAAGCGGAAACCATTGCAAAGACGTCTCTGCTAGGAAGATTTTTCTTGCCTATTATTAGAACTCTGCTTTTGCAGCAAGTGCTCATGAGCCAATATGCAGAGTTTTAAAGGACTTCAAAGTGTCATTGGGAACCAAGTGATATGTGTGTTAAAAAGGGTTTAATGGAGCTGCAGTCACTGTAGCACAGTGTCTTTTTATAGCAAGTTTTTACAGCGTTAAGAAAAACATCCTGCAGATTTCAGTAGGGTTGGCATATGGATAAGGTACTTTGCACTATGATTTTTGTTTATCTGCTATTAAAAAAAAAAAGAAAACCAGCATTGCTAGCTATAGGGAGAATGATAAGCAGGAACAGGTCTGTAAAACTCAGGCAACAGCTATTACCTCTATTTTGTTGTTTGGTTTTTTTTCTTTTTTAGAAGAAGAGCATACATTTGGAAGCCAATGGCTTGATTTAGAGAATGGAGATATGGAATGATTTGTATTCACATTGAAGCATTTAACAGGTTTTTTTTTGTTGTTTGGGTTTTTTTTTTCCCCAGAGCCACTGGATTATATTATCATTATCACAAGGCAAATCCTGCTTATCAAAGCTGAGGCAAACTATCCGGGACTGTCTTTAAAAATGTCATAGGTCAGGCTCTCTGTGTGGTCATGTTGGTTCATCTGCAGGAATGTCTGATGATTTGGCAGGGAATCACTGATTTTAATATAGTCTCTATTTTTCCTTTTACAAAACCATTTATGAGTCTCCTTTAATTATGCCCAGGAAGCATGTAGGGATGCCAGATGAGGCAGGCTCCTCATTGTCCTTTAGCAACCCATGTCAACAGCCTGCCCACTTCTGAAAAAGCCAGGCAAGGAGTGGAAAGGAAAGACGAGTACCCATGGCCCGCTGAGGCGGTAAGAGACTTGCCCAGGGTTATACAAAAAGGCAGAAGCAGAGGTAGGACGTAGCTTTGGCCCTCCAGTGCCTCAGTCCTACATCGTATCCTCATAGCCATCCTTGCATCCGCAGTGTCTGGGATTTAGTTGTTTGGACTTGTTCCACCTCTAAAGTGACGTCATTTATACATGATTTATTCTTTGCTTTTGCTTCAGGCTGGGGAACGACTGGTTTCTGCCTTATCTGGGGGAATAAAAAAAAAAAAAAGAGACAGGGAGACCTTTCATTGTTGTGACTGCCAAAGCAGGAAAAGCTCAGGATTTTTCAAGCTGTGTGGGCAGCTGGGGGCTGCAAACCAATGCACTCAAAGCTGATGAGAACAGGGGTTCAGCTCCCACTGCTCTTATGCCAGCAGCTGCCGCCTGTCCCCCCCAGGCTCGACCCCAGCAGAACTAAAGCCCTGGCAAAACCTCGGCATGGGAGCCCCATCCCTCCCACCCCAGCAGCTCCAGCCCGAGCAGCGTCTTTCTTTTATTTTTCACGCCCGGTCCTCCCGAACGGAAACCCTGGTCAAAAATCTTGCAGAAGCAGCCAGAGATACGTATTTTTTCTTGTCAGTGGTGGAGGGCAGAGGAGTGACAGCGGGGATGGGGGGGAGGAAGGGTTTGTGGAGCTGGTTTTTTTTTTCCTTTCTGCAACACTAGTTGTTCAGGGGAGTGTCTTGCGTTATTAACGCTGAGTGGCTCCGGCAACTACTGTGGTTTAAGGTTGTTAGTCATCCGCTGCTACTGCAGGAGACACGGGAGCACTGAGCCAGAGCTGTTCACACAACCCTCGTGGTCCTCCCAGGCCAGCAGGTTGGGAAGAGCTGCAAATGGGGCAGTGGGGTTGCGTGGGGGTGTGGAGAGCAACCCGGGGCCTTGGGGGCATCCTCCCAGCCCAGTCATGGGGTGCCCACATGTACGGGACTCACCGGCTTGTGGTGGGTGGCTGCAGAACCACCCCAAATGGCCTGAAGAGGGGCTGAGGGGTGTGCAAAGGGCAGGGGCCAGGAGAGCACCTGTGATGCGCGAGTGCGGGATCCCCTGTGCACTCCGTAAGAGGGCAGAGGTGTGTGTCCCCGCCTGGGAAGTAGTCCCTGCATTACATATAGATACATAGGTGCACAAGTCTCCTTTCACCTCAAGCTGCTAATAAGACAAGGATGCAGGATGCTCCCTGAGCATTAAAGGAATTCAGGTCCATGTGCACCCTTCCCACCTGATTTCTTCCTTTTTTTTCCTTCCTTAGGATGAGGGGATCTAGGCAAACATTCTTTAATTTATTCTGCATCCTCTGGCTCCCGATTCTGCTGAAGGCTGCCTCTTCCCCCCCTCTCCCCCGTGGAAACGACCCATCGGCCGCATCGCTCTCCTCCGGGCTGTACAAAGGACACACCTGCGTCGGTATGTATTCAGGTTTTGTTTGCCTGCTGGACTAGTTCATTTGTTACTCCACCGGTGAGCTGAGAATTGCTATGCACATCATAAATCACTCCTTTATCTATTTCAACAGCTGTACTGCAAAATACTCATAGTCTTTGGCAAAATAATCACTGAAGATTTTGCAAGGCCAGCATGGAGTCTGGAGTTATTTTATGATTTTGTTTTTGAGTGGCTGCTTCCCAAAGTTCATGTTTTTGCTCTGCGGGGAATAGCATCTGAAAAGCTGGCTTTAACGTCTGGAACCTGAAAACAAGGTGTTATGGGGGTCCTAGTATTTGTTAGGGTTCACGATGCATTTTGCTTAGCTGCAGGAAGGCATGGTTTCCCTTGGACTCGCCCAGGGTGTCCTCATTGATTTCATTGCCTGGGAAACTATTCTTAAGAATAGGCGGTCCGTACTTGGGCCAGGGAGCTTTGTGGTCTGGATGGTCATCTCTGGAAATAGCCAAAGGCTGTTTCCTCACATTTCCTTTCCTTTTCGCGAGTGCACGCATCTGCATGACCTTTACTACAGTGGGGTGACTGTGTTTTGCCAACCCCCCTCTCGTGTGACTTTGGTGACTGATCTCCACAGAAGCTATAGCTGGGGGTATCCTATTGCCTCAGCTGACTAAGCGATTCCCAAAGCAAGACCAGTAACACCGAAGTCAACGTGATCTGTGGGTATCTCTGCACCAGAAATGCCCTTGGCGTGAGACTCTGTGTACCTAGAGAGATGCTGTAGCTTTTATTTTTTATGTGAGCAAATGTTAAATGATGGATATGCTTTATGCATTATGATCCAACATTTTATTTTGTATTCTTTCAGTTTTTCAGGGCACTGGGCACTTTTGTGCTGTAAACATAAACCCTGTCACGGTTCTCCATCCTTCAGAAGGAAATACTTCCTTTCAGCCCAAAATTATTTTCACTGTGGCTCAAGGAACACAATTAGCAATAATAATCCTAAGCTTGATAAAAACAGGGTTTTGCCTCACTTCTGAGCCATCCACAGTGCCCCTATAGATTTTGGCAGGCAGGGTGAACTGAAAGTGGAGCGAAGTCAGGGTGGTGAGGCTTGCGCAGCCACTGCCAGGGTTCCACCACCACCCAGAAAATGAAAGCGAGTCGTGAAAAACAGAAACGTCTGTCAGGGACTGGCCTTATTTCGGCCAGCAGCCACACAAGCAGTGACTGAGCAGCTGCCAGAGTGAGAGAGAAGTGGTGGTTTTTAATGGTGAGATCTTTAGGCAGCTACGTTTTTGATGGAACGGGAAAGGCAGTGAGCGTGCTCGCCTGTACGATTTTTACACTGGTGTTTTTTAAATGTCAGGTGTGAGCATTATCTGCCTTTTCCATCCTATTGACCCAGCAAGGGTCTAAGTTCCTAAAGTGACTGCACATTGCATTGAAGTCACCTTGCACATGATAAATTGTGCTTTTTTTTTCCCCTCCTGAAGGGAGGAAAGCTGTGCCAGCACCGTTGCATTTCCCCGGCGTGTTTGTTCAGTGGGAAGACTCCAAAAAACCTGCCTCCCATGCCAGTTGCTCTCTCTGAGGTGTCCTTTCAGCTAAAAGCATCCACATGAGGTCAGCTCAGGACCAAAACAGACCTTCTGCACCTCTGTAAACCACAAGCTGCAAATGAAGCATGCAGAGCATTAAAACTGCACGGGCCGGGCCTGGCAGGGAGGGCTAGTGACTGCACGCAGGCAGGCCTGCTAGCCCAGACCTGGGGTTTCACTGATTAGCTGCTCTCTTGACTAACTCTTGAAAACACTGACAAGCCATCTGTGTCTCTTCCTTTTCACAAGTGGGGAAGGGAAAGCATGGAGGAGCTGGTGTAACCATCAGCCATGGCACGGAGTAGGGTTAATGTCAGTTCTTGCGGCTGATTCGGTGACTAGCCCTCTTAGGAGCAGAAATTAAGCCGAGATCAGCTTCATCTGTAGGAGGAAGATTGTGATTTCCTTTCAACAGCTCGACCCCAGACCCTGCCAACTCAGTGTGCTGTCTGGGAAGGCACTGGGAGAGGGCCATGAGAACTTCCTCTGTGTCTTCTTGGTCTTATAGATTGAGGCAGCATTTTTAATGTGAGAAATGCCCACTGCCGAATGTATAGGAGATTTTCTTGAAGAAATGGATTTTTTCATGCAAGTTAGATATGTGGTCAGGTGCCTAATCTTTCAAAGTTATTTGCCTCTCTTTTCTGAGGGAAATGAGGTGGCTGCACATTGAATAGTCATTTCTGATCACTCCTGTGTGTGTACCACCTGCATGATCGAGATGATTGCTATGTTAGTAGCTAAAGCTGGTCAGAAAATGGATGCTCTTTCAGTAACAAAATGAAGAAAATATTTTCCATTAGGCCTTTCCACTGAAAGTATCACACTTCTTGAAGAAATATGTGGAAATGATATGACAGGAGAGCAAAATGCAGCTCCGGTACCTCTGTTGAATTCGATATGACTTGGTTGCTTTCTTCTTCTGTTCCCCTTGCTAGGAGCTCTCCTTGGGTAGGCACCATCTGTGCCAGTAAATTCTGGTCGTACTGGGAAAGCGGCTGGATGCTTTAAGAGACTCCCCTGCCCTTAGCACATCCTGGGAAATATATTTTGGGTAGGCACCTATAAGCCGATATGGAATAAGGCTGGAGGAGAGGATGGTATGCATGGTGTGACAGCAGGCTGAACAATTCAGGCGACTCATAGGGAGAGGTTGGCCAAAACATTTCTGCTTGTTACTTGTCTAAAAAAGAAGGTGACTTTTTTACAGCAAACTTAATTGTGTTAGAAAACATTTTGACAGACGTTTTAATCAGCCTCAGTAACTATAGAAAAAGTCACATCATTTTTGCTACATTTTCTTGAAAATTTTGGCTGCTTCAAGCAGAACAAGTCTTTTCATAATTGACTCAGTGTAAAAATAAAGCATCTGGAAAGTGTTGCCACCTAAAAAGGGATTTAATACTACTGCCTTTTAGAATTAGGGAAAGGAGGGGGAAAGGACCTGATGATAATCCTCCTAGACACAAGATCAGATGTAGTATATCTAAGCAGTTCCTAACCATCTCCAGCCTGCTCTTAAATAGCTACATGGTCTTTCTTTGGCCCTGTCACTAGAAGAATTTTCCCAGCATCTTGCAATCTCTTTTCTCCATCAGTGTTTCCTGCCTCCCCAGACTGGAGAAATGCCCCCCTTTTTGCATACCATGAAATCAGCTCAGGCCCTTCCTCTGGGCCTCTTGCATGCTTTTCACATGATACATTCTTCTGCTTTTTCCTTCTGATAGATAAAAGGGCTTTAGTAAGTTTTCCTATAAGCAAAGGCCCAGGAAGCTGTTTTTCCTCATGTAAAGATGGTGAGTTTTTGTTCCGTGCGCAGGTTTGGAAGCTGGATCCTAAGTCTGGTTTTCGTTCCTGGGTTTGTTACTGACTGGCAGTATGGCTTAAGGGATTTATTCAGGACGAGACCTAGAAACCCTTTTGCTAGGTGCAGCCTGATAATTTCAGTTGGGCATCCTGAGAACGAGATGCTGTGTATTTTTCTCTCAAAAATGAAGTATGAATGAGCCAGCCCTTCAGATACTCAGGTCTTTGACTTTCCCAATCTGTCAAACGAGGAAAATACTGCCCATTTCACAGGGCAAGGAAAATTTTAAGTTAACATTAAGGTACCCAAAGACAGTACAGAAACACTGGTAACTGTTGACACTGATGTTAATGTTTCATCATACCTAAGATCATGTTCTTTATTTTTTTACTATTTCTGATTAATTTTTAAAGGTTTTATTCCACACCTTCCACCACCCCGAATTGCAACAGGGCCCTTGAAGGGTCTTTGCAAATTGCCCTGTTCTCTACCAAGGGTGAATTCATCCAGAAGTTTCTGAAACAACCTCAGAAAAGGCAGAAGCTGCCCTGGAGGATACAGAAAGCAGGGGAGACACTGAAAGACAGGAGGGAACTGCTGTATTCATCTCTCCTCAACATGGTGAAGAAAGGAAATTTGGGGAACTGTAGATCAGTCAGTTAAACATGAATTCCTAGAAAAATCCTTCAATAGTTAATAAAACTTTATAAAAGCACCTTTCAAAAGTAAATATGAGTAAGACCCTCACTGGATTTATCAAGGAGAAACAGTGTCAGATCAATTTAATTTTCTTTGCTGATAGGATAATGGCATGTAGGCACAGAATAAGTAGCAGATGTTACAGCTGGACTTGAGTACGGCTTTTGGCACCACCTCAGCACTAATCTAATGACTGAGAGATATGTAACATTGATTAAGCTTCTATAGGGCAGGACAAAACTGGTGGGTAGCCTTGTTCAGAGAGTAATTATGAGTGGCTCACTCCCTAAGTGGAAGGATGTACAAAATGAGGTCTTTCCTGGACCTCTGTTTTGAACATAGTATCATTCCATATTTTCACTAGCTTAATGAAATAGTGTGCTATTAAATCAGCACCTCATCTAAAGCTGGAAACGTTTCCAAGTACAATGGAGGGCAGGATTAAATTCAAAACGATCTTGAAAACTTGGGGTACTTGCCCCCCCAAAAGATCATTTCAATATGGGTATGTTGAAGACACTTAGGCAGAAATACTCAGTGACACACGTAGCAGATAAGGAATGACTGGCTGGGTAGCATCCCTAGGAAAGATCATCTGGGCTTGTAGTGGCACAATGATGGCATGCTGTAACGAAAAACGCACACACTGTGTCCACCAAGGTGTGTGAATGGAAGTTAGCTTGCAAGACATGCGAAGTAACCTGCTACCTTTGTTGGCATTGACAACGCTTCAGAGGAATTTCTGCCTTCCCTTTTGTGGCTGTGCGTCAAGAATGATGCAGAGTGACAGGAGGTTTCAGAGAAAAACAAACATAAGCTATAAAGAAAGACTGAATAAATTAGAGTTAATTAGTGTAAAGAAAAACTTGAGAAAAGGCATAATATCTGTCCTCAAAAACATTAAAGGGGTGATCCATTCTCCAGGTTTGTAACAGCTATGGCAAGATATAACAGAAATGGATACCAGTAGGGACATTCAGGTTAGGAAGAAAATTTTCTGATGGTAGTGATAAGTGAGCACTGTCACCAGTTCCTGAGAAGGCTGTAGAAGACCTCATTAGAGATGTTAACAGATCTGTGTCCACCCTGTCCCTTAGGAATGGCATAGATGCCATACATCAGCTGCTAGGGCAGAGGCTGGTGTAAAATGACTGCATCCAGGCTGGCTTTTCGGGGGTTCTGTGCTGTGACTGTGAGAATCATTTGCAGATAGCAGGGTTTATTTATTTTCTCCCCAGCAGCAGGCTGCCCTGCTCCTTTGGCGATTAACTTTGGCTGCCCTTTTTGGAATGAGGTGCTTGGTCAGGGAGCGCTCAATACAGCCAGACAGCAGCACTTTCCATCTTCTTTGCTAGCGAATGGAGATCCTGAGGGTCAGCAGCCAGGGAAGCAAATTTCCCCATCTTTGTGCTCGATATAATGCCATTCTCAGCAACCTTTGCGGGTCACCTATTCCATTCACCCAGGAGCACATAATTCCTAGTGTGTGGAGAAGCCTGTTTTTGAAACGTATTTTCAGCTCTGATTACATTAAAGAACAGATGTTTCTGAGTTTCCCAGCAGCGTAAAACGTCGACCTCTACCTGTGTTGATTTGTGTGATAGTCAATGTCCTCAACAGTTTGCCTCCATCTAGCTGTGCATGAGTGCAGGGATGAAATATGCCCCGTGGAGTGGCAGCAGGACTGGTGGCATTTGGAGTTCCCAATAACTTCACACAATGGAACATGCCAAATGGAGTTCGAGGCTTTTAATAACTGCACTCAGACAAAGTGGCTGTGCACATATTGTCTGGGGAGGCACCATGACAGAACATATAATTTACAGCTCAATGAGTTCTGTAAAAAGGCCATGCCCAATATCCATGTAGCACTACAATGTATTTTACTCTGAAAGGCTGGGAATCAACTTTGATTACAGCTAAAACAGCGCCAAGCTGCAGCACCTCTGTTCACTTCACTGACATTGCTCAGTTTACTCAGCAGCAAAATTTGGCCTGATGATCAGTAATAAATACCAAATTTGACCATAACACTTTTTCCTCTGATTATACTTTAGAAAGAAAGACCACAGGCATGTGAGTAGTACAGTAGAGATACTAAAACAACTATTAAAATAGGAATATTTTCTACAAAGATTCATATTTTTCAGCAACTGATGGTAAAATTTCATTTTCAAAATCACCCCAAGTCCTACTGAAAGTTTATGGCTGTAATGCAAATATACCTATTGATCACAATAAAAAGGTGTGCTTAGCATACCGACATATATACATGTACGTGTGTGTAAATACACAATCATATATATTTATATGTGCATTTGTAGACATGGGCAGTCTTGAATGTTTTACATTACTGATGCTTGTCTTTAGTATAAGTTTTCTTTGATAATGTTATTTATTTAGTATTGATTGTCTGTTTGGTTGCTGATTGCCACAAGGTGTGTGCCTCCTGCTCTTGTTCATATGTTAGCCCTATACAGAACTTCTGCTTATGTTTAAAACAATCACTTTCAGTGGTTTTAGGAACTGCATATCTGAAACAAGTTCTGTGCATTCATAATCTGAAAATGGTCAAACCTTTGTGACAAGGATGAAATTATCCAGTTACATTAAGTCCCCCTGCCACCATTCAGGTTCTGGTAAATTTTTAATACCCTTTCCTGATTTGGAAAAGAAAACTGTGTTAATGGCACACATACATACTTTTTTTTTTTTTTTTTTTTAATTAATTAATGCAGAAAGCATTTCCATTGGAAATGCCTAGGGTTAGAGATTTTGTTAAATGGGGCTCTTTAAAGTGTAATGTAGGAAACACTAGGGATACATTTGGCTGGCAGGTATGGATACCAGAGTCTTCCACTAGATGAAAACTGAATTTTCTGTACTGGCGTTAACTGTATCAAAGTCCTCATTGGGTGTCTTAAGGAAATGATAATGAACGAATAGAGCCCTGAAATTAGGGGTCCAAAGTGACTCAATGCTATTGCATGAGCAACAGAAATGATGATTGGTATTTCAGGGTTTGCTGGTTTTGTTACAGAGCTACAATACACTCAAAATAGTGCTACATTGATATTAGTATTTCGAAAATGTCTTTAGCCAGTATACTATATGTAATTTTAGGCCCAGTGACAGGTTTGGTAATAGTGTGACATTTAGCATTTCCAAGATATTTTATGACGCTTAGCAAATTTAGGGGGAAAAGGTCTTGTATATGCCAACATATTTGAATATGGATACCTATAATTATATTCCATCACTTTAGTATCTCTATGAAATACATTAACACTGTAAGTGGAACAGGAAGCAAAGTGTGAGTTAAAAGACTTTTACACTTGGATCCCTTTCTAAATTACCTTTCAAAGCAACAAATCCTCTGGCTGTATATGGGAAAATAACTATCCTAACTTTGCATATACAGTTATGTGATTTGAGCTGAGTATTTCCATGCTGGAATGAAATCTTGAGGTTATAAAGGGCTGTTCTTTGGAAAGTATCAGCTTGGTGCTGAGAAGCAGTGAAAGAAGGCAAGATGGGTATTGGGAAGTATTAGGAAAGAAATATATAGTGAAAAAGAAAACGTTCCTGTATTGTAAGTTTGTATATCCGTGGTCTGCCTACACCTAGAATACCTACGTGCATGTCCCCATCTCAGAAGAGAAAACTTTATTTCTTTCTAGCTCCCCATGTGAATGCTCTTACTTCAAACAGGAATGTCTTGTTCCAGGTTGAACTGGAACTGGATTAGATGAATTTGGAAAGAGGTATTTTTACACCAGATCAACAGCATCTGCACAAGGAGTAGCAGTACTGTCTTTTGTAGACAGGCTCTGGGGACTCCTCATCTGTAGGCTTTAAGAGATGCATTGGAGCATCTATAAATGGAAGAAGCAAAGTCTGTGTTTTGGGAAAACCTTCACCTTCTATATAAAACCAGGAATGTGATAGATGGGTTCATTTATACAGGGGCTTGCTGCTGCAGACAGATATCTGAGGCAGAGGTTTGACGCTTCGCCAAGCAAGGCTCCAGCTCCTGCTCCGCTGCAAGTGAGCAGGGTGACCACAGCCTGGCTGGCAGGGTTTGCGGAGAACTATTGGTGTCCAAGGCCAATTTTCTGGGCTTATATCCTTGTTGTGCTCCTGGAGGTACGTTTAATTTATGGCTGAAGAACAGCAATATGGCTGGAGGGGCAAGAAAGATCGCCAGCACCCAGGAATGTGAGCAAAGGATGGCAAAGGAGGATGTGCCAGGTGCCAGAAATCCCATTTAGCAGAGTTTTACTTAGACAAATACATCTACAGATCTGAAACTTAGAGAGGCAGCTTTCACTATCCAGACACTTCTTGACATCCCTAGGTGTAATTCTAATTATAGAGCATTTCAAACATGTGCGGCAGAAGTGGATTAAGTTAAATAGTCTGCTCAAACTGCTAGAGGCTTCACAGCTAAGAAATGAATTTCTCTAGCTCTGATTTTATTATTGGGATATGATTTTTTTTTCCCCAGCTTATTGGAAATGTCATTTTATTATTACACGCTATTTTCAAATACATGGAGAGAAGTACTTCCTGATGTGTGAGTTTTCAGATTACTGCTGCTGAGCAAAATGGTTATGGTTTTCTCTTATCTATTCAGAAATTAATAGCAGATGGGAAAAACTATTGCTAAAAGAGACAGGCATTTTATTAATACCAGAGTCTAGTTTCTAATGGCTGGTAGGCATTATAATACCAATGAATTTCTTCCAGAGAAAACATCCTTCAGCCTGTCAAGGCATTGAAAACTATTACTGAAGTGCAACAGCAGAGTCAATTTCTTGAAACTTGTTTCTAAAGAAAATCACGTGCAACTATAAAAAAATCAGAGCTTTTTTTTTAACCTTTAATTATGAAGCCTATCTACATTGCCTCATATGTGCCCAGCTCATGATGAGAAATAAATCACATCTAAGTAGCTACTAAATCAAAAGCAATAGTTGCTAATGACTGTCCAGATCTGGAAGTGCTTTTCTACTGATGCCAGAGTATTAAAAAGTTTATATTCTCACACACATCATAAGTAATTGAAGCAGTGAGATTTCTATAGTCAAAGATAGCTGATTTCTCCCTGTCCTTTTTAGCTAACTAATTATTTTCCATTTTTAGCCAGCAGAATTAAGACCCATTAAAGGCTAGAATAACTGGTTAGCATTTCTGTTGATATTTGGTGTGCAGGGAGATTTCTGTTGGTTTCGTTAGAGGGTAGTGGCTTCTTGCATCACAGCCAACAGCGAATTCTTTTTCTGCCACTAAATCCAGAGGAAGATGATATATATGATTAAAAAGAGAAAGGGTAGTCTGAGTTAACTTTATAGACACTAACATCTTGAGGTTTTACCTATAGCCCAACACAGGAGATGATATGTTCTCCTAGAGGATAAATCTGAATTACTGGGGGGAGCATGTTTTTATCCAAAATACCAGGAAGCCTGGTGGGTTAGATTCCCTGGACTACAGTGAGTCCCTTTAGACATTCCTTCTCCCTCCTCCCAGGATTCAACTCTTTTCATGAGTGATTTACAATGTCCAGCCCAAAAGCTGCTCCTGATGACATCAGTCTAAATGAAAGGCTTTGAGGCCAGCAGAGCGCGAATGTAAGCAGGCATGGCCCATGGCGGAGCAATAAGAAGTGCCAGCAGATCACGAGGAGTAAAGAGAGGCGGACCGAGGGCACCTGGTAAAAGCCCAGGCAGACGGGGGAAAGAGAGAGCAGATCAGCCAATAGCACGCATTGGTGGCACGCATTCCTGGGGAGAATCTTTCCCACCGGAGGGCAGGAAGACTTCCCAAATCTGGGTCCAGAGACTTCAGCCACAATGCCTGAGGCTGAGGGTGCTCCAAATGGAACCACAGACCCCTTTGAAAATCAGTCAAGACTTTCTTTATCAGCTTATCCCATGAAGCATAGCATTTTGTCTGGAATAAGTGCATTTGTGGGGGAGCATTTGAATAACTGAGGTGTGGTCTGTGGGTGCCCAAGGCGGGGAGGGTGTAGTAGCATGACCAGAAGCACCCTCTCTGTGATAGTAAAGACTAGTTTATGAGAACAAACATTTCGGAGTTCAGCTCTGTGGGTTTTTCCCAAGTAGTCAGGCTATTATTATTGTTATTTGTATTCATACAGCATCTAGTAGCCCAGGGTAGTGCATTAAGTACTGCACAAACTCAGCGATGGCTCCGTTAACTCTCATGTGAAGCATATCTCCCTTTGGGCCTGGTTTGATAGACACAAAAGTGTCAAACTGACTTAATCAACATGAAAAATTTCCATTTAATTTCTGGGAGCCCACTGCATGTGTAGGGTTACCTGCATTATTGTGTTTCTGATTAAGAATTCTGTTTCTATTCAGCAGAGCTGAACCAAAAATAGCTATTTCCCCCCTCTCCCCGCTTTATGGTACTTTGACAAATATGAGAGAGAAACTTACAACTTCAGTGGAGACTGTCTTCTTGTATAATAGAGGAAATGGAAACACCAGGGTTATTTTGCACTCGGGCTGTTTGTCCATAAGCCCCTTTCTCTGCACTGGCTCTACTGGAGGCGAGAAGATCTCACGGTGATAATGAAAATGAATCATGGGGGCAACATCTAAGTCAAAGAGAGAGGAGCCTCTTTGCACCTCCACCCTGAGATGAATTATTAGGCAGGCTGCTGAGCCTGCGCCTGGGGTGAATAACTCTATTTCAGTGTAAAAGCAGTGCACTGAGGTGCAGCTGGGCTGAGTGCTGCAGCCAGAGGCAAGCTCGCTCCTCATCTGCAGGGGAAGGCGTGGGGCCATGTCATGAGCTGGTCAATCCCGATGCAAGAGGGTTGACTTGTTGCATCAATGTTTTTATCGGGCCAGCTTTTACACTGAAATAAAACCTCTCCTTGCAGCGCTGGAGCCAACATTTTGGCACCCGAGGACACTGTAACTGAAAGCAGAGACATTGCAGAGGTTGATTTCTGCTCGCGTCTGGAGCAGACCCGCCACGGCACAGGAAGCACGAGCTGCAGTGCAGGCAGCGGGGGGGAGGCGGGCAGCGTCCCACTCACACCAGCAGCAGTTTGCAAGCTTCACTGTGGCAGTGCACGGCACCTTCTGGTCTCACAGAGGATGAGGAGGTGCCAGAGGCAGGAGACAGACTGTCCTCTCTGCAAAGTGTGCTGGCGAGCCCCGGCTGAAGGTGCAGGAGCGCTGGGTTACACAGCATGGGCAAAATGAGCGATATTTCTCTCTGCGGCAGTCAATGATAGTCAGCTTCCTGGCGTCACGGGTTACTGAGCCTCAGGGACACGACATCCCAGATTCCTCCGGTTTTCACCTGCCCCCTTGTGTCTGAGCTCACGCCTGTGCTCACAACAGGGTTTTTTCCCTCGCTTTGCATCCAGACTTGCGATTTCGTAGTATGGTCAGGCTGTCCTACTCCTCGAGCCGCATCAGTGACCACTCCATCGCTGTTGCCCACTTGCCCCTGTGCTCAGTTCTGTGTCAGCCTGTGTTTTGGGGACTATACTCTCCCAGCTCCTCTGCCCACTGAAGCATTTTCCTCTGTTAACATTGCTAATCTCAGTGTCTCCCAAGTTTCCTTCTCTCCTCATCTTCACCCCCCATAGACTCCTGGACCTGTGTCTGCTACGTGCTGGCACATCCTCATCGTAGCTTCCTCAAGCTCCTAGTGCAAAAGAATGAGACGTAAAACAACAAAAGCTGCCTCCTTTAGAAAATATCAAATGACTAGCTTGGACTCCTTTTTGTCTTTCTGACTTCTAGACAGCAAGATTGTTAGGTGAAGGCCTGACCTTGGTAAGAGAAGAAAGGAAGGCACAGAAAGAATATGTGGGTTTGTGGTTAAGGCATCATTTTGGTCATTTAATTTTTCTGAACCTCCATCCTCATGAATAAAACAGACGTAGAAGGCAGGGGAAGGGTAGTTTTTGTTGTCTGTAAGTTGTTCATGTGTGTTAATAATATGGCTTTGTAAGAACCAAGTTATGCGATGCCAGGGTCTGTTTTCAGACTCTGGGGCCTGTGCAGGGCATGGCTTGCACCCAAACAGCAGGAAGTCTTTTTCACCCCTCAACTCCCCCCTCACCTTGACTGGGTGTCCTCACCCAAATGTGCTCTGGGGACTGGTCCCTAGCACAAGCACAAGCATTGCCTGGGGCATGGCACAGGATTAGGCTGTGCTAAGGCACCTGCTAGTGGTTAAACAGGGACCAGATGGCCCTGGGCTCTTCTTCAAACCCAAGTCCTGAGAACACTTCACCCTCCAGCTTGGATAGCCCAGGTTTTAGTCTGGGTCTTTATTATTCTACTTTTTTTTTTATGAGCTATTGTATTTTAATTAACTGTTAATTCTTTGGGCTAGCCTGTGGCTATTTTTAGGGGTGGGGAGAGGGAAGAAGGAACTACTTGCTTCAGGGTTTTTTCTTGGTTGTATCTGTCTCCTTTTATTCTCCTATTCTTTTAGGCTGACAGGAGGTAATGGCTCTTAGCATGCTTTATAAATCATTGCACTGAGGACTTTGAGTGAGCGTTTTATTTAATAAGTATGGAGAAGTGGGCTTTTATCCCTGCAAAAGAGGTGGCAAGTTCACTATAATTTCCAGTGAATTACTGTATTTGGTGTAGAAGAAGTAATAGAAGACTCAGATACTGGTGCTACACCAAGTTCCAATTGTATTACCTCCTCTTTGACGTGCTACTTGATCCATAGGAGCATCGAAGGTATTTACACTGAAAACCAGCACTTTGATTTAATAGCATGTAGGCAGGGGTACTTGGAAGGAATTTAAAAGCTCACTTTGAAGAGTTGTGCCAGTTTGAAAACCTGAATATTAATTCTTTTGAGCTTTGGAAAAAGATGCATCTGCAGTTACATCCAAATGCTGCAGCTCATCTCCATTTCTAGACTGTCAGAGCAAGTCCTGAGAGCTGAGATTTTTTTGCAGAGGGGAGGAAAGAGGGTTCAGCTACAGGGGTTTCAAAGAGAAATCTTTATTCAGGCTGCTGGAACCTGGCATCCTGGCTCCTTGTCTCCTGGCTGCCTGGGATACCCACCTCTGTTACACAGGCTCTGAGTCCAGGCAGGGACCTCACTCTGGCTGCCAGGTCTGACTATATTGGTCAGAATTCGCATCACCAAATGTGGTTTCTTTATAAAATGGTGAAGCCACTGCAGAAAGAGAGAGAGCACAATGCTGGCCTATGGCAATTTAAAGTCGACTAGAAATTAACCACTTATGGTCATCACATGGATTTTGAATGATTGCTATGTGGGGATCACATTGAACCTACTTCAGCCCAAAAATATCAGAAAAAGTGCTGTACATCTCAAGAAATGCTTCACTACAATGTGCATGTTCTTGGGTCTCAGCCACAGCTAGTCTAAGGAGCAACTAGGCTTTAGCCCTGCTTGCACCCAGATTAGCAATGAGAAATAACCAGCTTCATAGGTCATAGGAAATAGTTTTGATAGCTATCTGTGTGGCTTCTGTGGAGAGGTACAGAAGTCCTATGAAGTACAGACCTGTGCCTTTTTTCTTGTGAGAAATAACAAGAGAACAGCTGGCCAAGCAGGCAGTTGTAATAGTGGCTGTACCCCCATGAAAGGATGGAAAATCATTTTTTCAGGAACAACATCCAGTGCTGTAAAAGCCAGGCTGTTCTGTGCACTCCTCTGGCATCAACATCCTCTCTGTGATAACCTACAGGTTTTGAATAAAGACAGCAATTCACAGGTATTTTTTCCCCTTGAACACTCATCTGCCATGGAGCATCTTAAGAAATAAAATGCCCAGCAATGCCTGAAATAATTCTATGGTGCAGGGTGCTTCACCACATTCGCAGATAACTGCATTCACTCTTTTTGTTTGTTTGTTTGAAGGATGTGTGCTTGTGGTGTCTGTAATTGAACAGCTTGCACAGTGGCACAACAGTACAGTCAAGGCAGCCATGGAGAGACTGTGCAACTACATACCTGGTAAGTACCAAATAATACACCATATGTTATGTTGCTACTGCTGTATTTCTCTGTTAATTAAAAATTCACATGTGGAGTCTGAAAAAGCTTTATCTACTTCTTGTGCAGCATCTCAAATGAAGGTAGCTGAAAGATAGCAAGGTGCTATCTGCAGGGAAGTCAGTGTCATGGCTTATTTGGCTTCAGAGCCCAGATTTTGTCCCAAAGTTAGAGTGAATGGGGTTGTATTAAGCCCACATGCATGTGAGCACCAATGCATGCAGACCTCTTCCCTCCCTTTTTCTCCACTTTGTCTCTTTGTTCGTAGATTAAGAATAGATTCACTGTATTCCCAGACACTCTTCTTTCTTGTTGATGTGGGTTTTTATAGCAACTGTGAAGAAGAAAATGTTTTCAGCAGGTATAGGAAGCCACTATTGTAAAATCTCAAAAATGAGCTGAGGTTGAGAGGTGTAAGATGGGAGCATTTGGTCTGCACAGAAAAACTATTGAAATATAACTCATGATACAAATTTCAAAAGCAATAGCTATTCCATATGAATGTATGTAGACTCTCCTTTTTCTGCCCTTTATTTTACTTGCCCAAAGGAGCTTAGCTGACTGAATGCACATCCTTAAATAGAGAACAGTTTGAATGCCAGAATAGCTTTGTGCCTCACAGACCAATCCTATAACTATTTGAGTAACTAGATCTCACATTCATGAAATCTTTTTAACATTACGAATGTAAAAAGATGGCTTAGGATTTCTCTTAAAAAGTCATTTATATAGGACTTCACAAATTGTATCTCTGAGAAACCATCTTGCTCTGTAGACCCTAGTTTCACAGAAGATGCATATAGAATATTAATTCCCTCCTTTCCAAGAGAGGATTTCCCGATGCAGGATGGGGCAGGGAGGTAATTGCTGGGATTCATTCATTGTTAGAAAGACGCTTATCTGATTTCTATTCCATAAGTCATATCCTCAGTGTTTTAAATTACAGGCACATAACCATGAAGTTACAATTAGAAGCACTGATCCTGCTATTAAAATACAATTTTCTTCTTTAAAATGTGACATGCTAGCTCTATGTTCATGATTCACTCAGTGGACCTTGTTCTGCTGACATGTCAAGATATTTCTTTTCAGCTGCCATCCTTTACACACATAAAATCCTATTATCCCTTTAGTTAAATCTGTATAATCCAGTTACCTTCTATGAGATGCATGGATATGCCCAAGAGAAGAAAACTGACCCTGAATTTAAGAGGAATGAAAAATCCTATGGATTGTGCAGGAGCTACAGTGTAACCCAATTTATCCTTTCCTTGGAGAGGAGCCCAGCTGGAGTCAACAGCGTCCTCTTGCTACTTTGAAACAACAGAAAAGCTTTGGATGCTCACAAGGGGCAACCTACTAAAGCAGGCCATGCCACTTCACCTGAAGGAACAATTTCATTATTATACACATGCCTACAGTTGATTGCAAGAATAACAGCAACAAATTAATGCCAATGGCGATTTTCCTAGGGCCAAAAAGAGAATAAGAACTCATGTGTTTTTTTTAAAGGGGCCTCCTATAATTTCAATTACAATCAAGTTGGGGTTGGATCAAGACTTCAGTGAAGTTATACGATGTTCAAGAAGAAAAATGTTTAGACTAAAAGAGAAAAATTCAGTACCTGTCAATCCCATAGGCTGTATAGAAAACACAATTGCATCCTTATTTATATGGAAACATTTGCCACATGTGTGATTCAAGTGACATAGTCAATAAACCTATGAAAATAAGAACAGTAACACCATGAGTGAAGGAGGCTCTTGAGCAGAGAGAAACGCAAGGTCTGGGGAATGGGCAGTATTTCCAGTGTGAGAGATGTTAGCAAGAATGTATGTTTACCTGGATACTGGTTGTCTGCCTGATGAAACAGAGGTGTCTGATACCCAAAATGTGCTTTGAGACCGTCTGCCTCTGGTGCTGCCTTTGAGTCATGCTCTGTTTCTGCGTTGGCCACTGCTGTGTAAACACCTTAGAGCTCAAGTGGAAATGGCAACATGATTAATACCATCTTTCTTGCAAATATTTATCCTCTGGGATTCAGCCAGAATTTGTGTTTCTAGGACTACGAAGCTATAAGAGGAAAACCCTCTGGATTTTTATCATGGAAGAACAGAGCAGTTTAGGGGATGTCTTTTACCTAAAGCAGGGCAAAAGGAAGCATACTCTAAATTATCTCTGAATTTTCCACATTTAGTTTGGTTTAAGCTCTTCTCTTGCCCCTGAATACTCAAAGTTATTCATCATCTTCACTCTGTCTTCCCCTCCTTTCTGACTTACACAGCTTCTTCCTAACAGAGCTTTCCCTCTCCAATATCCTCTCTTTGTGTGTGTTAGCAGAGCCGGAGGTTTGTGAACATATGACTGCGGGCTGGCTCAGAGGGCAAGTCCTGTAAACACTGCCTGTGGCTTGGGTCTGTTTTGCTGGAAGCCAAAGTCTGAATGGCATCTGTATTTTCCAAGAGGACTCTATGTGCTTAGTGATAATTTTATGCTATTGCTATTCTTTTTACCACCTATCATTTGTTACACCATGGGGTAATTACATATCAAGCTTCCCATATGCATAAGGAAATCAGCACCTAGAAATCAGTGTGACCAGCAGACCCCCAACATCAGGTCCTCAGAGCTGACGGCCAGCCAAACCCTCCCCTCCTCACAGCCACCAGTATGGGTTACAGCAGCCAGCTGGCTCCTCCAGGGCCAGAAACAGTATGGAAACCAGCTGGTTTGGGAAGGAGACCATCACCTGTGATGCACTGGGGAGGTGCTGGGGAAGCCAGCCACCTTCTCCTGTGGGCTACTATAGGGAGGCAGGTGCCCCATGGGCAAGCCTTATCAGAGAGTGTTTTAATCAGCGATGATACCAAATGCAGGGTTATTGATGACTGCAATGTCTTTCCTTTTAGGTGAACAAGAATAAAATCTAATTCTAGCCAGGAGATCAATTTTTAACTTGCAGATTGCTTCTAAAGAGCCAACAGAGAGGACTTATGTGGCAAAGGAGGCAAAGAAATGAAGCTAATAACTTGATTGAAATAAAACACCTGGCATGGGATAAGAAAAATCAGCTATTGTAGTTATAGAAACTGCCTGCAACACCATATGAGTAGGAGGGTGTTGGGGAAATTATCTTTTCATTCCCTGCTACGCCTTTCTGGTCCCAGTCCTCCTTTCTCAGGGCACAGATTGCCAGCTGGGGTGTCTGCAGTCCTGGCAGGAGAGCAGCCACCTTCCCCCGCTCTCACGGGAGTGAGAGCACACCCATGCCTGCTGATGGAGTCAGTGCTGTGAGGTTTTTTTACCCTCCCTGCAGAAAAACTACCCGCCTTGGATGCAGCAGACCCCCGGCCTTGGGCATGTCCAGCCTGACGCTGGTTAAAATTGAATATTCAGCCCAAAGTTGGAGGGAAGTGGCTGCTTTGGGGGTTTCTGAGGCTTTTCTTTGGGAAAGATAAGGATACTCTATGTTTTCTTCCCCAAGTACAGATAGTTATCTGACTGGGTAATGGAGGTGCAAGAAAAAACACCATCTCTCAGGAATTTCAGGAGCTGCAAGTTTGCCATCGCTGCACTTGTATGAACCTGCCTCTTCATGACTTTTCACACCACCACCCCTGCTGAAACAAGGCCTGACACCTCCTTTGCAGGATATGTGCATGGTTAACCAGCCTTTGCCTGTTTCAGGCCAAGAAACAGTCAATTTTCCTCCATGGGAACTATCAGACCAGTGCTGCCATCATGCCCTACCTGTATTCAAACCCCCAATCTCTTCCGCAAATGTCTTTGCTCAGGTGTGAGGACCAGTTTTTTTACAACAGTACTTTAAAGAAATCTCTGATGAGCTGTCTTATGGAGGGCATGCTTCACCCAGATTAAAGAAAGCCACCTGAGCCAGCACCCCAAAAAGGCACACGGCCGCAGACTGTGAAAGGAAGCCAAATGAAAAGTGTCAAATATTTGTTTGAATGCAATTACTCCTGCGCAACTCCTGCTCTACACAAAACATATCTCTTAACTTATACAAACTCCCAGAAGCTCCAGGGCAGCTCTAGCAGTAGCATCAAGTCCTACATCACTTTCTGCACTTTGATTTATGTATTTGTTTTCATTCTTCTTGCAAATCTACTGAGCTGTTTGTTTAAACTGCTTAGAAGATGCTGTGGCATGTATGATTCCTTTCAACTTTTCCATGATGCCATACCCGGAACATTTAACAAATGCTAGTTATCCTTTTTAGTCTTTATCATGTGGCTCGCCTAAAGCCAGAGAAGGGCTTTAGGTAAGGTTAGAAATTCAGGTTTTCCCATTCTCTGGTGCTATACTGAGGTCATAGATTCACACACCTTCCCCTAAGATAAATCAGCATTCACCTAAATGAAGCAACTGTTGCTGTATTTTGACTGTTATAAAACCAGTTTCACCGTGCTCAATTAATTAAAGAAAATTATGTTTTCTAGAAAAACTGCAAGGCTTCTGTTACGTACTTGCTGAACTTTACGGACCACACATAGCTGAACTGTAAGTATTGCTGGGTCCTCTCAGGTCTTTGCTTAGTTTGTTCTTGACATATACATATATGCTGTTGGATTGAAGTTCAGGGGTTTCATTCTTAAAAATCACATTATTATTATTATTAAAGCAGAGATGCTTGAGAGTGATTCTGGTTTGACATTTGGCATAGCTATCCCTGAGTGAATAAACACAGGCTGCCACTGGTAACCATTTTCATACTCCATCTGAGTCTCAGATCAGGCCCATCTGATGTAATTACCTTTTCAAATGCAGCTCATTTGTGTGAGTGTGTGTGAGACCAGGTTCTACAGTCACACTACTGTAATACTTGGCTCTTGCTTTCCTTTCTACCTTTAATCAAGCTTTCTAATTGTCAGCCCCTACATGCTCTCAGACCTGACCTTGATACACACTCTTGGGGAAGCCTACTAAGTAATGTAAGTGATTAAAAAAATAAAATGTAGGTCATTTGATTCCTCTTTGAAAGTTCTTAGTTTAATTAACAGAGATTTTGCTAGACCTTCTTCCTCCCTAGGGTTTTTATTTTTATTTTTAAAACTAGCCAAGGGACTGCAAAGTGCTTACAGGACTAAGATGTGCTATAATCAAACATTTTAATTTAATTCCTTATTAGCCCAGAGGTGTCTCCCAAAAAGAAAGAAACAATCCTAGCACTTGTGCTTGGTGATTAAAGGTTAATGTTCTTTGAAGGATTTCTGCTTATTTTCTTGAGTTAATGATTGAACATTCATATGTGCCAAATTGCATATGCATTAACTTTAACCTTTAAATCTTTGTCAGACTTATGATTGATTAAAAAACAGAACAGTCATAATGTGTTTGATTCAGGTGCTGCATATAAAGCACAGTGCTTTTTCATCATCCTGGGATCCAATTTTAAATGCTGAATAGGATGCCGTGGCAGAAAATCATTAGGACCCAACACTGTACTGAGTAGCGATTACAGGCCACAGTGAAGTGAGCTGAGGTTGTTGTTTGGCATTGGGGAGATTTAACTTCCCATGGCAATAGCTTCTACCTTCAAGCACCCAGAAGAAAGTAATAGTCTTTGTTTTTGCACTGTTTCCTTCAGCATAGACAGGGAAATGAATGCCGATGTGGTCTGCCATTCCTTGAAACTGTGTAAACAGGATCCAGGACAACCACTTTGTCATCTCTATGCTCCTCCAAAGGTGAGTTGGTTTTCAACTTTTTTTAAAGCTACAGATTGTGGAAGGTCTTCTAAGCTGGAACTGAATAGTATGGAGGCTTCCAGTGCACGTGCATTGTCTGGGAAATAAACTTCAACATTTTGAGTGTGGACACTTCTGGAAAACATCTGTTTGAACGAAAGGTACATAATGCGCATTAGCTGTGTGGAGCACCAACAGGGTTGTCAGAGAGTGGGAATTACAGGGCCAAATTCTCTTGTACCAGTCCAGGTCAGAGAAGAAGAGTAGGGAAAATAAGATCTCACGTTCTCCAGATTTTATTGTTAAGCAGTACAACAACCCCAAACCAGGTACTCAGCTGAGGTTCATCCATACCACCGTGTTACCATGGTGTGACAAGTTATCCCCACATTGCCTGGCAGCCTGTGTAGGTGCTAGTTACCCGCTGCAAAAGCAGGGCTATTTGACTGGGATTAGCCTGAAGTGCAAGAGGTTTAAGGTAAAGTGCATAACCTTTTGCCACAGGCTGGAAACTTACTTAGTTACCACTGCTTTTGTGATGTATGGTTACTTGCTACGCCACAGTAACTTGATTGCATGTCCTAGGCCTTTGCTACTCAGACACTTACAAATCTGCATAGGTGTCTAAACACATACAGTTTGCCTGGGGCTTTTTTTGGTTGTGGGTTTGGGTTTTTTTTTTCCCAGTCATCATGCAGCCTCAGTCATAGTAAAATGTGTGAGTTATGGTGGTTGTTTGGCAGTGTTGAAAAGCAAATGATTCACTTAGGCATCTATTTTTAGAAATCTTTTTCCCTGCATCTGGATGGATGAAGACATATTCGATTTCTAAAAGTTTGCATAAGTTGGTTCACACAAGGCCTCATCCAACAGGCCTTGAAATCCGTCAAAGACTTTTTATGGGCTTCGATGAGCCATGGTTCATCTCCAAGATGGATTTAGTTCTGCCAATATTAAGACCTGGAGAAACACTTGCCTTCCAAGAACAGCGGTAACATTTATTTTATAGCAGGTGTGTCCCCCATATGACTACTATGCTCTATGCTACACCAACAGAGAGATATACGGGTGTGCAACCAGGCAGGGGTGAAAGAAGATGAGTGCAGGCAGCAGAGAGGGCCCACACTAACTTGACTCAACCAGGATGTTGCCCAAACTTCATCAAATGGGTTCCTTCAGAAATTCTGTGTCTGAACTGGTAAAACAGTTCATGGGTCCTTCCACCCTTCCCCAGGGTACATCAGAGCAAGCTCTCCCTTAATAATTGCCAGGTCTTTACTCATCCCACAAACATTCCTGAGTCTCCAGCACTTTCTGCCCTGGTAATTGCAAGTTTTTTCCCTCCACTGCACTTGTAACAGTAGCAAAGACTCTGTGGGGCTTTTTTTCCCTTTTAAATTAGGAGTCCTGAAGGTAAAGGTGAGAGTACAGCAAAGGCTGGCAGGCTCCCGCAGCCCTCAGTGGTCACGCAAGAGGACAGCAGGAGCCGTAGAGTGGTGGCTGCATGTGCACCACGCTGCCAGCCTGAGGGTAAGATTTTTGTATGGACTTGCTTGTGGGGAGGAAGAAAGAGAAGTAGAAAACACCCTGCACCCTGACTTTTGCAAGGTACCTCTTGGAGTGAAAGAGGATGCAGGCAACGAACTGCACTTAAGGAAAAAGGATGGCCTCTCCGTGGCTGCACAGTGAGCAAGGCTAATGAGTCTGGAGAGAGAGGCTCTTTAAACTGAGGTGTCTCCAGTGCAGAAATTAGAAGATCTGTGGTGAAATGCTTTGCCTATCAACCAGAGGGGACAGGCTGCCGCTTATGGGGTTGCTGTCAAGTCTTTGGTTAGCTCTTCCCATCTCTCAGAGCAGGTGTGGGACCAAGCTGTTGACTCCTTCCACCTTCAGCGACAGCTCCAGCGACTGCACTTTATGCAAGGAAAACAACTGAAGATGGTTTTTTTTGGTTTTGTTTTTTAAACAAAATTTGGACTCTCATTTGCATGGCCTGGAGACTGTCCCTCTGAGTGAGTGGCTCAAGCAAACCCTCTCCCTTCCAAGTGGTAGTTAAATCCCTTTCTGTCAAGGTGTATTTTTTTCTCACCAGGAATAAGGGAACTCTACCAACAAAATGATTTTTCTACCCCAACTGTGCACTCCATTTTAGCTCAGCTGGTATCCTGAGACAGCGTGGGGAGCCTGGGGGAGATGGGAGGAGAAGAGCAGTGCTTAGAGTTCATGCTCAAGTGGTTGATAAATTGCCCACAGTAACTCTGTGACAAGTCAGCCTGAGTAAAGATGAATTATGGGTGAAAAAATTAATATGCAGTCAGACACGCAGATGCATAAAATGCAGTTTACCTCATATTTGCTTCTTTGATTTGTAATTTGATTGATCACTTCAGTTATATGAGCCTGCAAATGTTGGCTCAGTCCCCTGCCAAGTGTTTGAACAAGACTTTAATACTAATGACTGTTTTGTTCAACTCTATTGATTTTCAGGTACTTTGTTTATTCATTTAGACTTTTGGATGCCCATTGTCCCAGAATTACTATCATATTTGTACTGGCAAAGGGAGTAAAATAAATACAGAGTTACTTGCCCTTATAAGGCAGTATAATGTTCAGGTTTTAATTACCTTTAAGGTGGCAAATATCAACATGTAGCTGCTTTTTCAGTCAATAGTTTATTTTTCTTTGTTTCTGTAATGTTGCTCTAATGAGATCGCATGTCTCAAGGAAGGAAGAGCCCCTGCTTCAGAGGCCTTGCAAACTATCTACATAATGGAGACACTGCAAGCTGAGTGAATGATATGAGTGTTGTATAACATACTTCCGTGGTCTCTGACAAGTTAGCCCAAATTAATTTTTTTGCCAACCTGCCTGGAGCCATTAGCACTCTGCAATTATTCTGTGAGACTTGGTTCTAATTATGAATAAAAAATATTGCTCCGTTCACACGGAGTGCGATGCTCTCAGCGTGGAGCTGGAGGAGGAGAGCATCCAACCTGGGTGAGTGTGGCTCCGCTGTGGGGGCTGCCCAGGGGCTTGGGCAAGGTGGGCTGCCCTGCTGGCAGGCAGTTTCAGGAGCAGACCCCTGATGCTGGTGGGGAAGAGTGGAAGGGTCACTTGCGGCTCCTGGGTCACCAGCATGGCTGTGCGAGCAGGTGTCACTTGTAATGGGGTCCTGTGAGCCCCTAGTTGCCACCAGTGGCCCATACAGCAGAGCCTGGGCCAGGGCTGGAAGTGTAGGTAGATGTGCATGCGTTGTCTCTCCTGCTGCATGTTTCTTGCCCAACGAGAGGTTCTCCTCTACCCTTAGTTTGAGGGTAGCAACATGGGGACTCCTTCAAGTGAGGAGGCAAAATAATAGGGTGCATCAGAAGTGTACGCTTACCATAGGTAGCTGAAAACTGGGCAGTATCTAAAGCTGCTGTAATATGCCTTGTGGTGTAAGCTACATCAACAGTGGATACTCTAACATTAGCTGTGGCACCGCTCCAAAACGCTGACAGTGGGTACAGGTATCCAAGCTAGCGGGTTTAGGATGACTGGATATTTTTTTTTTAGTCAAAAAGTTTATCTGCTCACATAGTGGAGGACTTTCTGCACCAGGTCCTTGTGATACAGGGACGTTCCTCTAGTGAGCAAAAAGGGCTGAAACAGGGTGAGGGGTTTTAGGCACTGCCTACCAAGCTCCCCTTCTGGCCCCGGGAGGGAGCAGGTTTGCAGGAGATTATTCTCAGCTTGTCTCTAGATTGTTTTAAGCCAGCTGGCCTGTTCAGTTAAATGGCAATACTTTAATTGATTTTGTTGGGGCCAGACTAATGGCTTGACTTCAGCACTGGAGTCCTGCTGTTGGCAATCTCTTAAATGGCCTGTGTTGGACGGAGCTTGTACTCTTCTTTCTGCCTTTTGGAGTGCCTCTTCTGCTCCCCATGACTTTTCTGCTCTGGATTATTAGACACTTTGTGACTGCAGATTTTAGCTTAATCTCCAGCAGTAGGATTTTGCTGGGAGTCATCTTACGTCAGCAAAAATATACATGTTTATGCTAATGTCATTTTATCTTAACAAAATAAGCTTCATTGCCACAAGCACTCGTGCTGGTTCATATCCCCTCTATCAGGTCTTTCACTGACTTTGGAAAAAGCAAAAGCCACATCCCTCATGTACATTACTGAGGCCAGCCTGCTCTTTGACGAAGTAGGAGCCAACCATTTCTGGCTGGAAAAAAGAAACCCTCTGGGGTTTCATAAAATAAAAATACTCCTGCTATTTTCTCTCTCTCCTCTCTCTCTTTCAGTGAAAATGTGAACTGCTTCCCAGGAGGTGAGGCAGAACCAAACTCCGGGGCAGGAGTGCTTCTGCATTCCTGGTAAGAGCAAGCTGCCAGCCAAAGGTAGACCTTGGCTGTGACCCGTTTCCTTCTTTTGAGACCACAGGCTGTAAAGCAAGTATCTGTGAGGCAAGCTAGGTCCTGGGGAGCAAGACACCCTCCTTTTAGCCCTTCTTTTTGAAAATAGGTAAAATCTACTGAAATGTGTGTTGTTTCTGCTGCAGTCAGAACTAAGCCCTGAAGAAACAACCTATAGAAGAGCGATAGTAGAAGGCATAGGCTGAGCACCAGTTCTTTCTCTTTCACTTGTTTCTCACCATTTCCACTGCTCCTCTTCACTGGCAGAAAATAAAATGCAAAAAAACCCCTGCCAACCAAAAACCCAAACTACCCCAAAAAAACAAACCACACAACCCTAACCTTCCACCAAATAAACCCAGAGAAAACAAGGTGGCGTGGGGTTTGCAGGGTGCTGCGTGCAGCTGTGTCATACCGATGCAGAAGCTGCCCCAGGCAGGACCCCTGAAAATAAGTCTCGGGTGACCCACAGGCACAGCGGCATTTGGGGTGGGAGGCTGGCAGACAAAAAGTGTGAGGACAGGGAAGAGTTGCTCATGGATGCTGACTGTGTTTTGCAGAGGCAAGCTAGAAAAAGTAAATCAAAGTTTTTCATCCAGAATGCCCAGAGTCTAAGTCCAAATGAGACAAGTGGCGTAAAATGAGAAGTCAGAGTAATTGCCCTGGGAGGAGAAAGGATTGAGTCAGACTTCACGTGGTTTAGATCTGGCCTTGTACGGAAGGTCCCTATTTTGCATCCAGAGCACATATTGTTTGGTTTGGCTGTCCCATGCAATCGTAAAGATTCCCCCTGCAGCCTCTGCAGGATGAAAGGTGGGAGTAATAGAACAAATCCCAGTTTTGCCAGTGTTGTTTAACAAGCTTTATAGTGTTTTGGTACCTTGGTATGTGTACTTCTGGTAAAAGGATGATGAAAATGAGTTGGAAGGGAAACTTGGAGTGTTTTGTAAATATCCGCTCTCCTGGGAAAGAGCTGGCTAACAAGGGTGATAAATGAGAGAGAATTAGAGTTGGTTCGTGTGTTTGTTTATGATGTTTAGATTTGTTTGCAAAAAATTCTTTACTGGGAATACATGGGCTCTGTGGAGAGCACTGAAAGAAGGCAGTGAATGCAATCCCAGTGACCCCCCTGCCCTCAGCCCCATCCATGTTGTGGATACCTTCTGTACGCCGGGCAGCAGGGCTGTGCCGATTTGGGCGGATGGGGCTGGCTGCTCCCCAGGACGCCCGCACACCCTCCGGGCAGCAGCTGCCAGTCCATCCATCAGCTGCTGGAGCCAAGGGAGCCCCTTCCTTGGTGGTGTTTTCACGCCATGGGAAAGAGGGGAGGCTGCTGCAAGAGAGGTTGTATGGGCTGTATGGCCTTTGGTGGTAGGCTTGACATGCTGGTGTCAACCAGAGATTACAGGTGACCTGTGAAACCAAGAGTGTTTTCTCCTGGACGGGTGTTTCAGCTGACAGTCCTCCACAGCCCACCCTGGAGTCATGGCTGAAGTAGCTTCTGCAGCGGGAGAAGCTCTCATCTTTCGCATTTCAGAGAGAGCATTTTCTGCACACGGGGGGCAATTCAGCCTTTCCTCCCTTGTTTTCTGCTTTCTGTGTGCAATATTGCTGTAGCTGGCTGAAGTGTGCATATCTCATTCTCTGCTGCTGAGAGCAAGAGAGGTCTCTCCTCCCCTGCCCAGCAGAAAGGGATTGATAAATCCTACCTCTCTGGAAATTTTTCATCATCATACTCAGTTTTAAGCCATTTTCCTCATCTGTCTCTGAAGTTATCTTATTGCAGAAATGAGAGCAGCTGGTAACGTACAACATAACTATGGCAAATGTAGGATGCGTGTTTGGTTTTGGGGACAGCAGTTGCCCAGGGGGAAGAAACTGAAACAGTGTCTTGGCTCATTCCTAGCATCTCTCATCTATTTGTGACATAGCCAGATTTTTATAAGATTTTAGACACAATGAATAAAACATATATTAAGCACATATATTTATGTGACACATATATTAAAAAACAATAACTTATAAGTCTGTGTTCCTTGCTGCTTATGCTTATTCTTCCTTATCCCTTTAATATTGCTCACTATAAATTTTTGACCCTTGAATGTCACACCTAATTAATTTGCTTTGATCACTGCCTAAATCAATTATAATGACATGCTAAATTCTATCCCCAGTAAAAAAATACTGGTAATGGTTGCTTTAAATGCAAATATATGCTGCTTTAATATTCCAAGCTGGCATGCCCGCTGTTCACTAAGGTGCCATCACTCGAGGGATATTTTCTTTTTTTCCAAATGCTTTAATACTACCACTTGGCAAAGCATACTTTTTTCCCCATGTGGAGTTCCTGTAGCTCTAGCCAGATAAATATAAACTTGTGCTAAACTTTACCTCGGAGCCCTCAGACCCAGTTGGTGTTAAGCTAACACTTACATCCTTAGGCTGGGCTGTAGGAGGGACTGATGGCAGGTCATTGTCAGACAGAACAGTTTGTCCTCGCTAACAATTTTGATCAGAAACAAAGTGCTAATATGTTTGTGATACACTGGATTTTTCTTTCCATTTGAAACATTTTCAAAAGTAATTGATTTTTATCTCCTTTTTGTATTTATTTTTTTTTACCAATCCTCAAAGCCTACAGAACAAAAGCAGTTATTCTTTCAGAAAAGAGGGCAAATGGGCAGTATTTTTAGCCTCCTTCATGCTGAATGCTGAGGGGAAGGACAGAGACCATCACAGAGATACTGCCTCACAGATATGACTGTTTGCAAAGGTAGCCTAATAAATGCAGGACAACATATGGGAATTGTCATCACTGAGATGGAAGAATATTGTCCAAAAGTGAAAATGGAGCAGCAGGGGGGAGCACTCTGGTGTTACCCTGCCAAAAGCAAATGCTTTCACCTGAAGTTTGCACCCAAGTCTGCAAGCTGAGCTCATCTCAGGGGTACTCAGCAACTGGCTGTCTCATGAACAGGGCACTCATAGTACAAACTTAAATGACCCCTCCCAGACCCCTGTGACTGTCCTTTTTTTTTTTTTTTTTCCTAAATTGAAGTTGTGAGATCTTCTTTTCCTACGGGAAGATGTGGCTGAATTTAGAATGTGCTATTCATCAGAGCTGTTAAACAGTTGTTAAACATTTTGAAATGCATGAGCATATCTGGGGCATCTCCTCACGTCCGTGGGTGGGAAGAGTCCTTGTGGCAGGAAAACCAGTGTGGTCCTTCTGTGCTGGGGTGAACCTCAGCCAAGTATCACTCTTATCCACCCAAGACCAAATGTTTTCTCTGTACCCTTCCACAGCAAGTCAGACCGACATTGCACGCGTAACCCTCTTTTGGCCATCTAATGGTTGAGTTGTTCTTCTAGCAGGAGTCACTGGAGAAGTCTGTCCTCTGCAGCTCATGCACTGCAGTCAGGATATGAATCTCAGCTCTTCAACTGATCTGGAGTTTTTCTTAGGAAATAAATGATGCCCTGGAGCAAAATAAATGAACTCTTGCAACTGGAGTTTCATAGGCAATGATTGGATAACTGATTGTTAGTCCAATAAAAAGTAACTGATGATGAGTTTGTGGACTCATACATCATTTTTGTGCTGTGACTGATATATTAAAAAAAAGAAAAATGTAGGAAATAGGGAGAAAAATTGGTAGGATACTGATCTGGTTTTTTTTAATTTTGTTCTTGCTCTCCTAGGTAGGACTGAGTGCTGCAATAAGGAAAGCAAAAAGCATTATGAAGACTTCTAAGGATCTGGTAAGAAATCAGTGGCATTAGGGTGTTTTACACTGTACTTGCATTTTATCAGGAGTGAGTCCTCATTTATTTTGCCTAATTGTGAACTCACCTGATCATCACTGAATTGAATGCTGACTCACTCCTGCCTAGTATAGGATCTGCTCTATCAGATGACACTGGGAAGAAGGAGAGGGAGACAATAGAGAGGAAATATGAAAGTATGGGGAGAACAGAAAAAAACTCATGAAAAATGCAGACTGCTTGTAGAGTAGGGATAACTGTCTATATCCATCCAAGACATAAATTTTTGTCTGAAATTCATGCAGCAGCTGAGGATATAATCTGTGAGCTCCATAGTGCAGCTCCACACTGAGACACTCACTTGTACTAGCCCAACTGGCCTTTGCTGCGGCAGCCAGCCTTAAAACAAAATACAAGGAGATGTAGATTTTTAGATTTTCTTACAAAAGCAAGAATTTCCTGCTCAGCCTTGCCCTGTGCTTTTCTGTCCTTCAAACTTCTTGCAGTGTTTATTATTGTTCCTCCTTGTTTCAGGTTTCTTCCTTGTCCCTTGTCATCCCTACCTTGTCCTTATAGCCATATGTAAGAGCCTCATGAACTGAGCCACTGCTTCAGAGCACAGTGACTGACTGCACTTTGGGGTTGTCTGAAACTCAAGCAATGGCCTGAATGCAAATTCTGCACATATTTCCTTTATTTGTGAAAGGCTGCCTTTGCCTCTTAAACTTGAAAACTGGGATTTGAAATCTTTCTGCCTCCACCAGTTTTCAGATTTATAGAGGATGTCTAAAGGGTAGCTGAGAAGGGAAGGACAGCTTTTATTCTGCTGGGTTCACTTACATGAGTCAGCTCAGCCATAGAGTTTGCTTCCCGTTGTCTTCAGGCACTTTATGCAGAGCAAATGTTTTAGCTGTTTGTGAAGAAATTCTTGATACTGCTTCTTCCTGAATCCTTGCTGTGATGCTGCTCACAAAAGTGAAAACTGAGGTGCCTAATTAGCCTTTGGGCAATTGCCAAATTGCCAAGCCAGGGAAATAAACAATGTGCTGAAGAGACAGGTCTCAGCTCCCGCAGAGCAGCAACCAGAGGGATCTTATTCATTTTCCTTCCTATTCAGCGCTGTGCTACTGATGGCCTGAGATTGCCACTCAAATTACATGAAATTTCTAATCCCCTTTGCCCCGAGGTGCAAGTCCACGTTAACACCCGCAGCAAGATTCTCTGAGTCAAAGAGGTCCTCTCTGTTAGCCTGAGCCTGGGCGTCAGTGTGGGGATGAAGAGGGATCAGCATGCAGCCGCTGCCTCCCAGTACACAGGGCTACTTTGCTCCCTTGCTTGTGCTTCTACCCTTGGCATATCAAGCTGTGTCCCTCGCGTGGCCAGCCCCTTCTGGCCTCTGAGGTCCTTTCAGGCTGTCCTGGGTAGGTTGACATGGTTGGCATCAATCTTTGGGAGCAATGGGGTCTCCTTCCAGGTTGCCTCTGCTATCCCATATCCTCAAACCTGCTTATGCCCTGATGCACCTATATCTCCCTTGCTCTCTATTGCAACGCCCTTAGCCTCTTCCTGCTCCTACTTGCCTATTTAGCAGCAGGAGGGACAAGCAGACTGTGCCTCAGCTAGAAGCAGCAAGGCCTTGGTTATAGTTGGGTTTTTCCAGTCAATGTATTCCTGAACCCACAGTACAGGGCTCAAATTAAAACAAGTATCACGTGGTTGATGGGGCCTCTCCTGCAGTTATTCCTAGCATGTCCCCTATAATGACCCTTGCTGAAACTTATTTTAAAGCTGGAAATGAAAAATAACATTTCTAGAGGCATTACTGTCTCTCGCAACTTCCCCTTCAGCTGGGTTGCAGTTAATTTTACTTCAAATCCAGAAAAAACAATGTAGTAAGAAACACAAAGGAAGATCTCCAGGAGAGGACATGGTGTGTATCACGCCTGCATAAGTCCCATATCCCAGAGAGGTAGCATGTGATGAAATGGTAAGAAAATCACCTGCACAAACTGAATGCTGCCAAATCATGATGTGTTCACCTGCCCAGGCACATACACATACCAGTGAGCAAGGACCAAAGCAGCTGAGGTGCTCTCCCTGCTTGGGGAGAGGGTTGTCTGGCTGAATGTGTGGGTGAGGATCCAGAACGCTCTGTCTGTGGCAGGACATCTCTGCATCCACACCAGTGGAGAGAGAAAAACATTCACCTGGCTTCTTCTGTGCTCTGGCTCATGCTGGACAGAAATGTTAAATTATATCTGCTCATTCTTCCCATATCTGCTATTTTGGTTGCTTTTGCCCCATTGTACATTTGGGGAAAGCCTGCTGAAGAGGTTCTTGCAAGTTAGCTGTCCCCATCTTTGCTTGGCAGCTGTGTGTGACTGTGCATAAGAGACATGATTATGACTGTTGGTAATGAGAATGGGAGGTCTGTCTGGCTTCCAGGGTGGTTGTATTTACTGGGCATTTCTTAGGATCATTGTGGATTTGGGAAAAAGAAAAGGTATTTTCCAGATGTAGAGATGCAGTGAAAGAGGCTACAACCCCCAAAAATCTAATAAATGTCTCCATTCATTAAAAGTAGTGAGCCATCTGTGAGCGACTGGCTTAAACCAAACACCAAGAAGCATTAGGGGCTCATTATCAATCTTTTTTTGTAAAACCAATTAAAATAATTATGGAAATGTCAGAAGGGAATGTTAACAGGCAAAGACTAAAATACAGTGTTATCAATCACTGTGAGCACTTCTAGCTCTAACTTTTCTTCTGGGTGGAGAAGATACCAAGAGGCATCTTTGAGCAATAGCAGTGAAAGAATGACGAATAGAGTCGTGGCTGTAGCATTTAACAAGAACAAAGCACCATGCATACAATCCTGTCATCACTATGTGGTGCCTGCAACTCACAGCCCAGCAGCAGGAGAAGTGGGAAGCTACGGAGGGAGCCAAAAGGGAATTGCAAGGCAGAGGGGGATGTGAACCAGTCTTCTGCCCACCCACCTATGTTACGCAGGGGCAAGTAACCCGCCTCCTCCCAAAACCACATACTGCAATCGTAGCCTGGCTCTGCTGGGAAGGGCCCTGTAGTGCCTGCTCACCTGTGCTCTCCTGCTCTCTCGCTTACACATGCACATGCAAAGATTATCCCTTTTTTTAACCCTGTGCTCCTTGCTATCGTTTGAGAGTAGCCCAAGACACCCTCCAAGAGCAGATGAGCTTCTCTCCTGCACATTCCCAAACAGACCCAAAGCATTCTGTCAACCTCCCGGTCCCATGTGCAGTGGGGACATGTAGGCTGGGGAGCCAGGGGCTGCTGTGCTCCGGGATGCTGCTGCAGCTGGTCCTCAAAGCCTGACTTGACAACACCCATACCACTTCCAGGGCACCATCATGCCAACCGTTCCCACCAAAGTTAGGCAGTCTCTGGGGCTGCAGGATAGTCTTCCTTTGAAACTAACGGAGATCCAGTCAGCAACAATTTTCAAATGACTAGCTGAGAAAGAGGCAGGAAAGATTTTATTCTACTTACAGCAAAGGGTAGACTTTAAATGCAGCCTGTGAGGAGAATGAAAGGAGGTTTTATTTATGTATTTATTTCTTGCAAGCCCTGTAGTTTCTCTTTCTGGTGCAGTTTCAGCTCCGGATGCCTTAACTTCAAAGGCTTTGCATGCTGTCACTTAGGCTGAAGTGAAAAGCCGACAACTCAAATGAAGACACTGCAAGTCTTGCCCTGATGGAAAGCTTTAAGAGCCTCTAGTGCTTTTTTAGGCAGCACTGGGATTAGTCATACATGGAGGAGGTGGGGGAAGTAGTTTGTTTCCTCTTTCCAGGAAGGCATAACATAGGTTTGCAAAGCTCTTTGAGTAAAGCTGGCATCCTGCTTGCCTGCCTCTCGCGCTCTCTGCCTACCTGGCCATACATGCATATGCACACACAGAGAGCAAAGAGGAGGTCTGCGTACCTGCCATGCTGCAGGACATAGCCCTGAGGCAGCCAGGCTGGCAGGGAGCTTAAATACAGAGTTGCAGAGGGATGGGGAAGAGCACAGGGCAGCTGGAGCCGCAGCGGTGGGACCAGGTTGACCTTTCAGCTCAAGGAAAGTCCCCTGCTCCCTGATTGCTTTTGGCCGTTTCTATCCACTTCTTCTGTGCTTGTGTTCTGGTTTCTCCTTTGACTCTACCAACACCCCATCTACCTCATGGCCCCCTCCAGGTTGGTGTGACACCAGCTTTGTCATTTGAGTGTTGGATAGAGCTGAAGACAGTTAATTGGTGGGAGTTTTTTGCAGGTTTCTTGTCTCTTGTCTCCCCGACTTGCCTCCTTTTTTTCTCCTTTGATTTCTCTATTGTACCCTTCAGAAAGTGCACTGCTACAGCTCCATCTCCACTGCAGGTCTCCCCCACAAGGTACCACTCTTCTTCATCTTCACCTTGCTGCTTGGTCACTTCAGCCACCAGTGCAAATGTTGGCTACCAAGTTTGTACTAGGGCTTCTACCCCCTCTTCACTACCCCAAACCTCCTCTCCACATTGAGATCCTGGCCATGACATATCGCTGTGGGTGACCTCCTGCTCTGGGCAGCACGAGACCCTCATGTCCATCATCCCTTGTTACATTTCCAAACAAACACCTTCCTGCCTTCCCTGGAGCTGCAGGGCAATGCCCTGCGCACGGTGGCACCACTGCCTTACTCCCCTGCCCCCTCAAAGTTCTCCTTAGCCTTTCATTGTCCTCTCCTGAGCTGTATCCAGCCTCTATCTTCTGTTTTATGTTAGATTTGGGTTGTAATCTTGTTAGGGCAAGGACCATCTTATTTTTTTTTCTATGTATATAAAGTGTGTAACACAAGGGAGTTGGTCCAAGGACAGAGCTGTGCGTGCTATGGCCATATAAATAATTACCCTTCTTTGCATAAAATTATGAGTATGCCCCTCTGCTCCATATTTGCATGCTGAATGCAGCCTTAGTGAATACGGTTAATTAGACTGTGCACTGACTAGCCCTCTGTATTTATAGACCACTTGAATGCCCTCAGTGTTTAAAGACCACCTGAACTTACAGTGAAGCCACATGAGCAGCATGTTTGTGGGACCGCTTGCCATTGCAGCGCAATGTTTCCATAACTTGAGCATTCATTCGGAGGCTCTCTTTCAGCTTCTGAAGTCTCCTCACTACCTGGAACCTCAACAGGATTGGCCCATGGCTATGGTCTACTAACGTTGAAAGAGTTTATCCTGCAGCAGCTGTCTTCTACAGCTTGCAGGTCTGGCCAAGATAAAATCTAGTTATGAGATTTCCAGGTAAAAATCTCATTAAAAAAACACGGGCATCCTATACACATGCTGGATCCTCCTATTTCTCCTCTCTTTGGGGTTATTCCTGACCTTTGGCTTATCCACCCCTCCCCGAGCATGCAGAAACCAGCCTCATGGCCCACAATGGGTTGCTTTCAGTAGTTTCACTCTAAGTGTCAGATACCGTTCTGTTTATCAAACATGAGAACAGTAATTTTTACAAAGAATGAAAAAAATAACTTGGCTACATGAGAGGAGACAGTTTCACAGGAGCTTCTTCCTTCCTTTTTAATTTTGCTGCTCTTTGAAAGAAAGAGTAGTTGGTTTGTAAAATGTTCAGTCAAAATCCTTAAGTTGACTGCTGTGTCAGGTCTAAATCCTCTGGCATGTAGCATCCTTAATGGTGTCACTGGCGTTTTCAGATGCTTCTAGGCAGAAAATACATGATGTAGCTCTGGACTTTACTGCAACAGAATATCCCAAGCCACGCCGCCTCTATGAACTAATGCATCCATCTTCTTTTATTTTCTTCCCCTCCAGAAAAGCTTCACGGGGTTCTCAAGTGTATGTGCATTTCCTCTTCTGGCTAACCTGTGTGAGAAGATTAAATAGTATGTATAAAGTTTTCAGTCCTTAACCAGAAACAGAATATGGTACATTTGTTTCCTTCAAAAAAATCATCCTCAGTTAACAAAGCTTCCTATACTTTACTTCTGTTGGTTTCTTTATTAAAACCACTGTCCAGGTAGCATAGATGGAGGCTGCACAGAGTTCAGGTAAGTAAGATTCCTCAGAGGGATCCCTGTGCTTTTTCAGTACTTAAAAAATTTGCATAATTTTAGCAGGTCCTAGACATCAAATATATGACACACTCAAAGATATGACACCTCCAAGAGGGAGCCAATTTTCTCCTGAGATTTCCTGAGCCCAAAAGACTTCTCCATTCCCTTTGTTCACCCAGTTGTGGTGCCCATGGCTCAGTGCAGGAAGGCCACCAGCACCCATATAACTCTGTGAGGAACATGAATTAAGTGGCAGTTGTAAAGTGTAGGATGATCTCAAGGTATTTAAGAAAGCTGGGTGGATGGTGGACAGGAAAAACAACTGATGGCAGTGCTGACTTTGAGTCAGTTTCTGAGAAAGGCTGAGGACATCAGCTGGGCTATTACTCCTAAAGCATATTTGTCAATGTTCTCCAAGGAGTTGGAGGAGGAGTCAAGCAAATCTAAGAATAAATCAGTATTATCAGCAGTGTATTTTGACCGACTTCACTGCCAAGACTAACTTGCTCACCTATTTCTGCTCATTTAATTGAAACTGGAAATATCAGGAGTTTATCAGGAATGGATTGATTAACATGAAACATCTTGTAAGTGCCTTTGAAATGTAAGTCAGAACAAATAATCTGAGTTTGAGCCCTGCAGACAGTGGAAGCAGGAATCAAATTGTATATCATATGTGGGATCGAATGCGTTCAACTCTTCTGATCTATCTCTCTCATGCACTCTCTCTCACTCTCTTTGGTTTTCTCTTTCTTCTTTCTGTAGCTACAAAACCCAAGTTTGGCAGTTGGACTTTTTTAGCTGGTCTGGATCTGTGCCAGTTCCTTGCAGCTGAACCTTACTGCAGAGAAGAAGTAGCCCAAAGCAGCACGTGGAAATTATTGATTACAGACAGAATAAGGATTACAAGCCCCACCAGGAGTGCATGTCACCTGTCTCCTCTGTATTTTTTCTTATCCTGATGCTCATACAGTCTGAGGATTCCACCCTCATTTAACCTACTTGGTCTCTGAGCCAGGTTCAACATCTCTTATGAGTTCCAAAGGTTGGAAAAACTTGGAATGAAAACCTTCCAAGGAAAGGCTGAGTAGCATATCATTCAAAGAGTGTTGCCTGCTGGGCCAAATATGAAAGGCTGCTCAATGCAGGTGAGCTGAGCTGTGTCCCATAGCCAAAGAGAGGTGCCATGCTTGGGCAGCACCATGTGAAAGCTAGCATGTGTCCAAGCTAAAAAGGAAGAGGCACAGAGCTGACACCATCATTTTAACATCTGCTTCAGGTATTGCTAAAACCTATAGGATTGCTGGAAACAAAAGTCACAATGGAAAAAAAAGATGTAATTTTCAAAGCTTAATGTAATTAAGCACTGTGGGGGACCACTGAGGGCTCAGGTCTCCATTGCTCAAATCAAGGTAAAATACTTTTCTCAAATATGTTTCAGCATGGCCAGAAGTTTGTGAGATTAGGTACAGAAATTGCAAGATGAGACTCTGATCCTCAGTTAAAGCATAAGACCACCTGTGAATTCAGCGTGTATGGTCCTTCTTCATATTAAATCTACTTTTACCCTATAAAATAAGCATTTTGTGTGTGTGTAGTTGCAGCCTGGCATGCAAACTGCAAGTTTTCTAGACTGAACACAACAGGAGAGAGATGGTGTAGACTTGAGGGGTGAATATGAGAACGGGTATTTGCCATTTGTTTTAAACAAAAGAAGGAGGTTAGTCTCCATCAGCACGAGGACCCATTCTGCAGCTCTTTCCCAGGTAGAAGGATTTCCATTAGTTTTTCATATCTGGCAGATTTGCAAGGTCTGCCAGGCTGAGTGTAGTATTTATTTAAAAAAAAATAATTATAGTTACTTTTACCACAGATTTGATGTCCTAGTTTGTTTTAGAGACTAAAGGTTTGACATTGCAGCCATACAGGAGTCCATCAGCCTCACCTCCAGAGCTCAGTCAGCAGATATTGAAAGAAATCAGAATTTGCTCCTTCGGACAGAATCTCTTTGCTGAAGTACAAGCACAGAGCTAAAACTGAATATGGAGCCATGAACGACATGCCAGCTATTATCTATTCTGTACGCTTTACCATGTTCTTTTCTTTCTGAACAGGTTCCCTTCCATATGTTAACATTGCATTTGTTGTTTCTGGTTTTTTACAGTGTTATGAGACATAAACTGCCTTTTGAAGATTTTGATGGAGATAAATTTAGTACTTTCCCGGTAAGCAAAGCCTTTGGTATAGTAATGCCGTGATAATGAGAATGTCTATGGGATTCCTCTTACTTTCTGCAAAGCCTTATTCATTCATGTGAAAATAGGTATAGGAATGAAGTGAATGGTGGCTTTGGGGTTTTTTTCTGGATGAAAAAACAATCATTCATTTATGCCACCTGGGGAGATGCACACATAAAGCTGTGCTCCCTGCCGAAGCAAATTACTCTGCTGCTGGGTGGTCTGTTTACCAAATTAATAAGAGGTGAAATAAAGTCATATAAGAAAAACAAATTAAATTGCCAGCTTGCCTTATTTCTGCACCAAAGTGTGCAAGGTGTCATTTATTAAAGCTTAGCAAAGTGGCTCTGAAATACAACCCATTTACTGGGTTTTATTCCTACACCTTGAGTTAGATTCTCATTTTAGATATTTTAAATTAAAAGTGCAAAAGTAACAATGACCATCCTATCTGTGTGCTTCTCCTGGCTTTTAGACATTGAGGGGCTATCACTGGCGAGGCAGAGACTGCAACGACAAAAACACCACTGTGTACCCTGGCAGACGGTAAAGCTTTTAATTATTTTAAAGGCTTCCTAATAATTGTGGCTTCTTGAAGAATGAGCTCCAGATTTTGTTTTGGCCATACTCTAAGGGAGCACGTCACTGCTTGTTGCTTGATTTTGCTGTGATGGAGACAAGCGGGGATGATCGAGACCAGAGATGAG